>NW_017732501.1:34870-37117 GCF_001890085.2 Hipposideros armiger | reverse complement strand
CTGTTGCTCAGAGCTCAAACTCTTGAGCGAGCTCTTAACCAACTGAGCCACTCAGCTGGCCCTGACTGTGGATTAATCTTGATTCGATCTTTTATTAGTTGTGTAACTTTGAATAAGGGCATTGGCCACTCTAATCCTGTTTTCTCACTTGTAATATGGGACAATAATAATGTTCACTGCATGATGGTCTTGAGGATTCAATGAGGTCATTCTTATCAAGACCATACTCCATTGACTGGCTCATGGGAGCCCCTCAATGAGCGTTCGCCTGTTACTATTTGTATCCTACTCAGTCCTATGACAACGTCAGGTAGGTATTAGAAACTGGGATTAAGTAGCTTTTCTGGGGTTATAGGAGATGTTAGACAATGAAACTGTTTTTTAAACCTGTTACCCTGACCCAGAATACAGGGTTTTAACTCCCACAATACCTCCACCCCCATCTCAATTCTCTTCACGAGCTATATAAGCAGAGGAATTGGTTACATATGATTTGGGATCCATGAGGTTTCCTACAAGGTGTTAATATGAAAACTGAAGATAAATAATTGTAAAGCCTTTGGAGAACAAAAGACTTCAGAAATTAAATAGAACAATTATGAATAATTTTTATTGGCAGGACTTTTAGATACTTTTTTTAAATTGGGTAATTGGGGAAGGGGAAAAGTGTTGGGGAATTGGGAAAGGGGAACAGCCAAACTGTTGTCCTTCAATCTTACTTGTGGAGGGTGCAGCTAGCTCAGCTCCAAGTCCAGTCTCCATCTGGCCACCTGTTGGCAGCTCGCAGCCACTCAGCTCAAGGTGCCATGTTCAATCTTAGTTGTGAGTAGGTGTAGCCTACCATCCCATGCGGGAGTCGAACCGGCAACCTTGTTGTTAGGAGCACGTGCTCTCACCAGCTGAGCCATCCTGCCGCCTGTTGGAAGCTCAATGGCAGCTCAGCTCGGGTGCAGCTCACTGACCCATGTGGGAATCGAACCGGCGATGCTGTGCTCAGAGCTCACGCTCTTAACCAACTGAGCCACTCAGCCGGCCCCCAGATACTTAAAAATATATATATGAATGGCTGTATATCTTTTTCTGTTCATAAATTGATTTTGGTTAATTATAAATATTCAGAGTAAACAGAACAACATAAAACATTTTTAAAAGGCACCTGTATTCCCATTACCCCAATAAAATCACCAGACATTTTTTCCCCTATATTTTTGTAGACTGCAACAGAGAAACAGACCAATAGAGTAAATATAGAAATGGAACTGGAGAGATCAAGTGTGTGTGTGTGTGTGTGTGTGTGTGTGTGTGTGTGTGTGTAAATATTTACAGTATTAGGACCAGAGGATTCTGGAAACTGCCCTCCTGCACATCATGGTTGACCTGGCACTGACCTGACCAGGTTTGGAGTTAAATCGAGTGTCAAGGAATGCTCAAAGCCAAGGGGCTAGCCTGGAGTGGGCAGTCGATGGAAGGGGAGCCAGACTATTGGGAGGGCTGGGCTAGTTTCGATCTGGCTGGGGAGCAAATGGTGCCTGAGATCCCACGTGTACTTTGCTATCTGGGGACATCATGTCCTTGTGAAATGACCCATGCTTCATGCATTCACATTCCCAGTTCCTGGCAGACAGCCGTTGGCTCTGTCTTTTCTCTCCACTACCCCTACAAGCCATAGGCTGTTCTTTAAGGGTTCTTGGTTTTCTGACACAAGGTACTACACACCCTCTGTGGCTTCCCTACCCCTGCCCACACTTTTGCCATTTTCTTAGTCCCCTTGAATTACCCAGCTTGAGAATGCCAACCTGTTTTCTACTTAGACCCTGGCTGGAAGGATAGAAATATCCTAAAGTATTTTTATTATTTATATTCCCTTCTCGTATGCCTTCCACACACCTATTTTGGAATACTGTGTTGTCATGATGCGACTGATTTTTTTCAACTTCTACATTTTCTACTGCATTATTTTAATGTACAAGTCCATAGTTTACATTGGAGTTCACTCTTTGTACATTCTATAGGTTTGGACAAATGTATAATGATATTTATCCAGAATTTCAGTATCATACAAAGCAGTTTCACAGCCCTAAAAATCCCCTGTAGACCACTTATTCATCCTTCTCCCTCCCCATGAAACTCTGGCAACCACTGATCTTTTCATTGTCTCTATAATTTTTTTAATGTTTTGTTTTGTTTTTGTTTTTTGTTTTTTTATTTTTTAGCTGAGCCCTCCTGCTACCTGTTGGCAGCTCAGCG
>NW_017732501.1:26366-34360 GCF_001890085.2 Hipposideros armiger | reverse complement strand
GGGAATTGGGGAAGGGGAACAGACAAGTTGCTGTCCTTTTGTTCTTCAGTCTAGTTGTGGAGGATGTCACTTCACTGGCCCATGTTGGTATTATCTTTGTGCTCTTCCCGGGCCAGGCAGTCGGTCACCGGCCATTGGACGGCCGCTCACAGTGGCTCACGGCAGCTCACGAAAGCTCATGCCACCTGCCGGCCAGCCCCACTGCAGCCCACGCCGTGGCCGGCGACCCACAGCACCTCAGCTCCAGGTCAAGCTGCCGCACACCATCCCAGCTATAGAAGGCAGTGCCACCAGCCCTCATGTGGGATCCAAACCAGGGCCCCGCTGCCCAGAGCTGGCGTCCCAAGCCAACTCCTAACCAACGTGCCACTTGGCCGGCCCAGAATTTCCCTTTTTGAAGGCTAATAGTATTCCATTGTATGTATACACCACATTTTGTTTATCCATTCATCCATCAATGGATGCTTGGGTTGCTTCCACCTCTTAGCTATTGTGAACAGTGTTTCTATGAACATGGGTGTACGTGTCTCTATTGTTTTGCCTTTTCCAGAATGTCATATAGTTGAAATTATACAGTCTATAGTCCTTTTAGATTGGCTTCACTCATTAAAGGCAATATGAATTTAAGTTTCCTCCATATATTTTTGTGGTTTGATAGCTCATTTCTGTTGCTCCATATCTTCATCAATATTTGGTATTGTCAGTATTTTGGATTTTAGCCATTGTATTGTAATAGGTGTGTAATGGTATCCTACTGTTGTTTTCATTTGTAACTTCCAAATGACATATGATGTTGAGCATCTTTTCATATGCTTATTTGCCATGTGTATGTATTCTTTGGTGATTAATACTCCATAGGGGGTCAGTGATGGGACTCTGTGGGGATCAGTTTTCAGTGGACTTCACAGTTCACTGTGCAATGTTCTATGCAGTTATTTGCTGTCTGTTGTGTCAGAGGTAGGAGACCTTGGATGCCAAGTTTTAGGTGTTTGTCGGGTCAATGATTTGAGCCTGTTGACATCAAGGGTTGGAGGTCTGTGAGAGTCAAGGAAATGGACTTTTGTTGCTTAAAGCAACTGAGGATCTGTGAGAGTTGTTGATTGGGAGAAATGTGTAGGTGAATGACTGAGAGGCCTATAGAAGTCAGTGATTATGGTTGTCTGCAAGGTAGTGATTGAAAGGAGTCTGGAATGTGGATGCTCTGGGAGTCAATGGTTAGGGGCTGTATGACTAATGACTTCAGGATAGCTTATGTTCTGTGTGGTCTGTGTGGGGCCTTAGTCTTATGGAATCCATTCCTTTTAGTGACTAAGGGTCAGAAATTAAGGGGTTTGGGTATCAAGCAAATGGGTTTCCTGGAAGACATAGACGGAAGTAATTCTGGATCAGTATTTGTTAATAAACACCAGATTCTAGGGTCAGTGTTGCTAAGCATGTGATGGCAGTGGTTGGGAGGTTTTGGAAATCAGCAGATAGAGTATTCTTGGTGGTCATTTATTGGGTGTGTGGTGGGTCAGTGATTCACAGCCCAACAATGTCAATGACTACATTCCTAGGAGAAAGCTATTGAGAAATAACGTATATAACCCCCAAACATCTAGAGCAACTTCTTTGTTGTGGGAGACCATACTGTGCATTGTAGATTGCTTAGCAGCATCCCTGGCTACTACCAATTAAATGCCAGTAGCATCGTCACTCCCTCATTGTAAAAAACAAAAAGTGTCTCAAACATTACTGAATGTCCTGGGGAAGGGGGAGCAAAATTGTCCCTTGTTGAGAAACACTGGTCTAGAAATAAGGGCAAAGAATTGAGCTGCATATAAATGATGATTAAACTCACATAATAATGATAGAGAATCTCAGATTGGATATACAAATGAAATACAGCTATATTCTGTCACCCCAATAAACTTTAATTAAAACAAAATACAACAATATTCAATTTAGAGTGGAAACATTTGAAATGGAAAGGTTGAAAATAATAAAATGGAAAAAGTTTTTTTGTAAGCAGATTGGGTCTGGTTTTGCAGTTCTCTGTGATCCTGCACACTCTAATTTAGGAATGTGGCTGGATTTCCAGGATTTCTAAAGGTTAAAGATCATGAGAATTCAGTACTGAAATACAGAGCAAGATACTGGGAAGGTATCATATTCAAAAAGAGTGTGTGGTTGATGAGAAAGTGTGAAGTCTTAATCATGCTGTTAGCAGGCAGTAGATGTATTGTTTTGAGGATGTCTGTGAAGAGACAATCATCCTTGCCCTTGTGAACTGTCTTGATTTTAATCTCAGGTATTGGGCTGGTGGCAGGTATGCTGCTTTCTTCCATTATGTTTGCTTGTATAAAACTTGAGGCTGACTTCTGCCTCTGGCATGATGGAGTAAGGAGGCTGACAAATCCTCTCCCTCAAATGCAACTTTAAAAGCTGGAACAAAACTGTCAAAAACAACAATTTCAGTACTCTGGAATTAGACCAAATGCATACCTCAACCTGAGAAGTGTTTTATTAATCAAAACTGCTCAACTTTGGCTCAGAGCAGTTCAGTTTGTGTGTGTGTGTGTGTGTGTGTGTGTGTGTGTGTGTTTCCAGTGTATCTCCCATCGTTCCTCCAGTGCTGTCGGTGCAGTATTTCAACCAGGGCAGGCCAGGAAAATAGCAAGCTTCCCCGCAGCTGCTGGAGATGGCTAACATAATTTGGAGCATGGCCAGTTTAAGTGACTATCTCTCAGCAGCAAGCAAAGGAAAGTGGGCCAGCAGAGCCATTAGCCTGACCTTACAGCCTGTTGGGGGCAAGCAATGGACTGGCCTGCCAGGAATTTAACATGGAGACCTGGGAGGTGAGACATTCACAGGGACCTGATAAACTCTCCCTATGTCTTGGTCAGACTGGAGCCTATGTGCATATATAGCAGAGATCAGAAGAGACACAAACCAGCCACATATCTCTGACTTACTGAGCCTGTGTATGCACAGAGGAGACTCTCACAAGCAAGCCCAGTGGAAACATAAAAGCCAGGACAGACTTGTAAAATTCCTGAGGCTTGAATGTACTCTCCAGCACTAAAGCAAGTCAAACATGGCTTGACATGTTTTTGCAAAGCCTCTGATCAGTCTTTGGCTGAACACTAAGCTGTACAGACATGGGGGTGACCCCTCAAAAGCAAGCTTTAAATATATGTTAAAAAAGAAAGAAAGACAAATTATCTAAGCAGAGACACCAGTAGCTATACATTGCAGGGGGAGACAGACTTCACAGATTTAGCTTGGGTATAAATACATAGACCAACTATTTTAGGGCTCTAAAAAGTAAACAGTGGCAGGGGGACTAGATAAGAAGACCAGAATTTGAAGTTCTACTTAAATGGTGGTGAGTTTACCATTTTTTTTCCTTCAGTATTCTCTAGCTTGAACTAAATGCAGCTTGAAACCAGAAGTGAGCACTGTGCTGCAGACAAAGACGCAGGAGAAGCCCTTTAGTTCTGGCTTGAGGAATAGAAAATAGAATGCCTAATGCTCCAAGAGAGTGTGGAAATCCCCCACTACCTTATTTTTATTTTCTCTAGTCTCCTGTGCTCAGGCCCCTAAACAGTCTCATAATGGCATCGGCAGTGGCCAAAGGAAACCTCAAAGGAGCCAAAACTCTGAGGGAGGAGAACCCTCCTCTCCAATAGGTGGAGCTGTGGTCCCAGGAGGTGAGACCTACCTCTCTCCCTAGAGAAAATACTTGGTAAAGTGACCTCATAAAATTGTTTATGAATTCCAAGGGTCAGCAAAGTTTTCCTGTAAATGGCCAAACAGTAAATATTTTAGAGTTTGTGCATCATACAGTCTCTGTCACAACTACACAACTCTGCCAGTATAGCAGGAAAGCAGCCAATACAGGAACAAATGAGTGTGACTGGTTCTAATAAAACTTTAATTACAAAAACAGGCAACAGGCTGGTTTTGGCTCATGGACTGTAATTTGGCTGAACACTAAGCTGTACAGACATGGGGGTGACCCCTCACCTGTACACAAATGTTTATAGTAGCTCTATTCATAATTGCCCAAAATTGGAAACAACCCAAATGTCCTTCCACGAGTGAAGGTATAAACAAACTGTGATATATTCATACAATAGGATATACAAACAGTGCTGAGTATCACTGCTCAGCAACAAAAAGGAATGAACCATTTATATGTGCATCGACATGGATGAACCTCAAAATATTATGCTGCATGAAAGAAACCAGACTCAAAGGTACTGTAACCTGAGCAGATTGAGCACATTTTCCCGATGATTCCATTTATGACATTCTAGTTTAAAGATAGATAGATGATAGATAGATAGATAGAAAACAAATAAGTGGTTGCCAGGGATTGGGATGAGGAGGAGGTTTGTTTATAAAAGGAGTTATCAGCACCACACTCTAACCAACTGAGCTAATTGGTTACCCTCAAGCTATTTTTTAATTGGAAGAGCAATACCAATGTTACTCCCAATAAATTTAATTTAAAAAGAATATTCCTATAAAAGGAAAAAAAATGCAAACTATATATTTTTCTATGTACAATATATATGTAAGTGCATAGAAAGTGGTCTGAAAGGATTTCCAGTAAACTGACCCATGGCAGTAACCTCCGGCATGGATTCTAGGATTGGAGTGGGCAGTCAAGTGTAGGACAATCAGTCCTGATTGGAGCAGGTCAGAAGCTGCAGGAGAGATTTCTTCAAGCAGAAAGAATGAATAACCTACTTTTATTATTTGAAAGAATGGGCTCTAACCAGACTACCTGGATTTGAATCCCAGTGCCACCACTTGCTAGCCTGTGGTTTGGGGTGATGTGAGATAGTAGAAAATATATATTGGTCTCTGCCTCTGGTTCCTGGCAAAGAGCTCTGAAAACTCTTGTAATTTCCTAAGTGATAAGAACACTAGAAGCATCTTTTGTTCTAACATTTGGTCTTTGACCCCAGTTCCTTATGCAAGGCTCCTAAAACCCTTGTAATTTCCTGGGCGATAGGAGTGTCTTTTGTTGTAATGAGGTTACTGGGAATGAGTGCCTGGATGGCTCCCGCATGAAGGCTGGTCACCAGAAAGACCAAGCCACAATTAAAAGCTTGGAACTTTCAGCTCCCACTCCCATTCTCCAAACAGGGAAGAAGGGCTGGAAATGGAGCTAATGATCGATCATACCAATGTGGAAGGGCTGTTGAGGAAGCCTCCATGAAATCCCGTTAGCATGGGGTTTGGAGAGTTCCCAGGTTGCTGAATATGTGGAGGTGCTGGGAGAGGAGGATCTCTCTCTCAGCATTGCTGCAGGGACAGTTGCAAAATGTCAATCCCCAATGGGCCCCGGGCTCCACCAAGTAGCCCCCAAAGACTTATGAGACCCAGTGCCTCCAACTGATAGGCAAAGCCTGGCACCATGGGAGTGAGCCCCAGAACCAGGCTCAGCCTAGGCTGCAAGGACCTGTCTTGTCTCAGCTTGGCTGTCCCCATAACCCAGCCCACGCCAAGGTGATGACTCCACAGCCCAAAGCTGGGATGCCAGCATCTCTCACTGGCCTGGGGCTTGGACCTTAGAAGGAGCAGGCAGATGAGAACTGTCCTCCCATCAGGAGGAACCTTCAGAGCCAAGTTTGGAGCCTCTTCCTGAATATATACTCCACTTGGCAGTCATCAGATTTGTGAAACTAAGTGCACTTGTGATTTGTTTGTCCCTGGCTCTGATGCCATACGCCAAGCAAGGCCAGGCTTCTGAGGTGGAGGAAATGGTTGAGGTTGGCGGAGGTGGGTCCATCCTCACTCTCCAGCAGTTTTCCCTGTGGGTATGAAAAGGTAGCATTAGATCTGGGCCCCCTAACCAGGGGTGTGAAGACCAGTGTAACCACTGGTAGAATCCAGAATCCACCTCCTGCTCTCTGAAGTGGGCAGCTGGGGAAGGTGAGTGAGCAGTGCCAGGCTTTGCCCTTTTCACTGAGACTTTGTGCCTGTCTGTTTTTCTTGGCCTCCTTTGTCTCCTCAGCTGAAATTGAAGTGGGGGAAGCAGATGAGTTCTGGTGCATTCCCCACCCCCAAACTTGAGCAATTTTCCCCAGCTTCCAGCAGCTTCCAGACAGAGCCCAACAAAAGAGAAGTGATTACTTTTGTTTAAGTACAACTCCACTGGGCTGAAAATGTGGCCCTTTCAGAGCAGACCCCTCAGGAGGCCAGCTGATGTTCTGCAAGCGCTGCCATGTCTTCATACTCCTTCCAGATAGATTTTCAGGTGTCGCTTCAGAGCTGATGAAAACAAGCCATGTTCCTCCCTTGTCCCAGATTGTGAGGGACTCACCTCACTTCCACACCCTGCTGTTTCCCTGACTGAGCAGGACAGTTGGCAGAATATAAGTCCACCTTTGACAAGTAGATGTGGTGCCAGCGAGGACAACCAAAGCATGCATTGGACACCACCTCCCCTCCCCCCTGCAATGCCACTTACTGGTTCCTCTGATTCAGGGGCTGGAATTTCGGGTTGTGCCCAGGTTAGGGAGTCGTGCTGGGCCCTGACAGTAGAACTGCAAAGGGGAGTGAAATGTGCCCTTAGCTCCTGCAAAGCTCATGGACTAGTGAGAGAGACAGCCAAGGTGACAAGAGAGTGCTGCGATGGGGGCACAGCTGCAGGTTGTACCCAGCCAACCCTAGGATGTGGGAGGACTCCTGAAGGAAAGAGAACAGGGAGCTGGTATCTGCAAGGCAAAGCCTTTCCCGCCACTCACCCCATGCAGGGCCGGCCAGGAGAGCCCCACCCCACCATTGGGCAGGCTCAGTTGGGCTGTGCCTGGGCGTGGACAGGCTCTCTCCTGTGTCACCATCAAAACCTGGTACAGGTCTCAAAGCCACACCTTGGCGTGGGAACTCAAAGCGTGGGGCTTGTGGCTGGGAGGCCCCATGATCTGGTTTCTTAACTCCTTTCACCTGCTCTTCCTGCTGTCTTCCCATGTGCTAGGGGTGGGTGACTCTCTGCTTGGGTGCCTCCATCCTGGGCAGAGGGTGGGGACTGTTAACAGGCCCTCCAAATGGTTCTGTTAAGTAGCCCAGGGTAGCGAGTGTGAGCCTCACCCTCACAGGCCCCTGTGAGCAGAACAGAGCTGGACCCTGAGGAATTAGTGCACATAGCAAGGCTTGGGTTTCAATCCTGGCTCTGCCACTTGAGCACTGTGTGAAATCTTCACTGTGCTTCCCCTCCGGGTCTATTTCCCCATGTATAAGACGACATAAGACACCTATCTCTTAGGGCTGCCCTGAGGCTGAAATGAGACCATGTGCATGAACCACTTCCCATAGCACCTGGCATTCCCAGGTATGCCTTCAGTGTGTGTTCACGTTGCTGCTGTTTGCTGAGACATCTGACCTGGGTCTCTCCTCCCATTCCCAATGACATGGGGTCATTTACAACTTACACCTACAATTTGTAACATTTACAAGTATTAAGTTCTCATCCACTCTCAAAAAAAAAAGTTGGATTGGTGGATAGAAGGATGGAGAGATGGAGAGATGTTATAGCAAAATGTTATAGAGACAAAGCAAACTATTGATAAAGTAAATATAGCAAAATGTTAACTACATAATCTAGATGATAGTTACATAGATATTTACTGTACAGTTCTTTGAACTTTTCTGGATGTTTGAAAATTTTTATAATAAAACATTGGGAAAAACTAATTTAAAAATTCATAAAGTATATGAAACAAAACAGCAAATCGATAATTGTTAGAGCTAGATTGCAGGACACCGGCTCCCACAAGTCCAGGAGTACCTTCAGGTGGAGACAGAGTCAGCAAGGAAACAACGCGGAGACAGAGAAGCGCTTTTCAAGAATTAATGTCTCACTTTATTTTTACAGCCTGTCCTTTTTCTACTGGGCAGGTAACTATTTACGTCATTGAGCTGTTTTTCCCAAAGTTGTTTTTCCACTTTAAACCTTTACCCATTAGGAAATTGTTTTCTACATAGTTTCAATGTTCCTT
>NW_017732501.1:15484-21946 GCF_001890085.2 Hipposideros armiger | reverse complement strand
AGCTGTTGTTCAGCATCTTAGCTGTAGAGGGCAGTGTCACTGGCCCTCATATGTGGGATCTGAACCGGGGCCCTCTGGCATCCCAAGCCAGCTCTCAACCAATGCGACACTCAGCCGGCCCACACACATCCTTTAAAAAAAGAAACTATCTTATGAGATCATACTATTTCAAATTCAGGAATATAGGTTGTTTATTTTTTATTTAACCTAGTCTATATTGTATCTGTATTTTCTTCCACTTCAAAAATACAGGTTCTCAAAGATAACAGAGGATGATAGAATTAGAATACCTCATAATTATTCATTTACTTTATCCTACTGTTTTAGGATTCCCAGGACCATCTCATATTCGGTGACTCACTAAAAGGAGCAATTGAGGATATATTTGTATTCATAGCTAAGGTTTATTACAGCAGATGGGTATGTGATGGAATCAGCCAAGAAAAAAATAACACAGGCAGAGTCTGAAGGATGCCATGCACAGGTTTCCTTATGTTGTCTCCCTCCCAGGATTAGTCAGGCAGAGCTCGCTGTTTCCTAGCAACGAAAATGCAGCAACAGGTGATGTTTCTGACAAGGGAGGCCATTAGAAACTCAGTGCCCAAGAATTTGTTGGGGCTGGTCATTAGGCACATTTTTCTCACACATATCGAAATTCCAGAGCCCCAGACTATTCGAAGGAAAACAGATGATCAGCATAAACCACACTGTTTTGCCCAATGAACCACCCTTATCAGTTAAGGAATAATGAGAACATTCCCCAAATGCAAGTTCCCAGTCAAGGGACTTTCAAAGGAAAGCAGGCAGGACTTTCAAAGGATAGCAGTCTCAGGCTGGCTCTGTTAACCTCTTTCTGGATAATCCACCTCTTAGCCTGTAGCCAAGGCAACTTTACAGAAAAATTATCAGTATGTCTCCCTGCAGTAGGTGAGACCAACGTGCAGTATTGACCTCAGTTATACACTCCAGAGGTCTTAGATTTCAACAGTTTAAAAAAATCCCATTAACTACAAAGATCTTAGAAAGCCAAGTAGCTTCTTCTTTAATTTTCTATAGTAACCCCTTTTTACCTGGTTCATGGCATCCATTCAGGCACAGCATACTCTGGTCAGTTAGTGGAAGCTGACCTGAAAGCCTTCCAGGATGGGGCAGTTTGAGGATAGTCAGGGTACACATACAGGAAGTGTGATCCCAGAGGGTACATGTGGTACCATGGAAACACAGGATACCTAACAATTGTTAGGGCACCCAGAGCAGAATAGATATTAATCAGTCAGTATGGGTTAACAGGGCCCCCAGTGTCGCCTCTCACCACGGAGCCTTCTGCCCAGTCCAATCCAAATAATTCAGCTTAGTCCTTGCTATTAGAGGAACTGCCTGAAAGCAGCCAGTTTCCCTCAGTTTTGCTTGTCCATTACATCTGTCATCTCTCTCATGAGCGTGGACAACATCTGGAGGTGCTCTGTGTGGAAAGTGCAGGGGTGCTGCCACCCCTGCTGCCTCACTGTCAAGCTCTGTCAAGTATGATCTAGGCTCAGCAATTGGTTTGAATTCAAGGTGCTTAAGGCAGCTTGGAAATGAAACACCATGGAACTTTCTTTTCCCAAGAAGATGGGAAAGCTTCCAGGAGCAGTTCAGAAAAACAAAGATCATTAATGCTCTCTCTACCCCCTGGCACCTCCTCAGTTTTGTTTTGTTTTGTTTTATTAAGTTACTCCATGGTTACAACATCGGTGTGTCTCACTCAGTGATCATAGTGTTATGTTTCCCAGTCATTTCACTCTCCTCCAGACCTTTTGTCTGGAAAGGTTGTATGCAAGAAGAAACATTTTCCCAGGAAAACATTTTTCATACAATTTAACCAGGAAGACACCTCATGTTCAGGAATTGGTCAGGAAGAACCCTGTACTTGCAATTTTTTTTTCAGAATGGGTTTGCATAACCTCCCATTGCTTTGGTCCTGATCATTTCCCCAGTGAGCAATCTAGAAAAAATCAATCCCTTACTAGGGACAGTTGCATTTAATAATCAAACACCTTACAAATGTGTGTGTAGCAAGAGAAAGACGAGGGGATTGGAGTCAGACTCTCAGTTCATTCGTGCAAACTGCAAGTAAAGACGAACACAGCAAGTCAACAGCAATGAGACACCTCCTACAGGGCATGGTGAGTCTGATCTGTGGGGAGTGGGTGAAGGGGTCACATTCCCTGTGATGTCTTCCCCCAGCTTGCAGCGTTCAACAATAACCACAAGTTAGCCACACAATCAATTTCTGTATCAGAAATATGGAGCTGATTAGCAGCTCAATTATAGAGAACAAGCCCTTTCCTGTCGGCATTTGTATGATATTCAAATATCCTATTCACTCAGCATTCATGATACTTTCATAGTTCATGGCCCCTTGGAGGCCGTCTAAGTAGGCAACTGTTTCAGAATTTGAGTTCTATTCCTTGAGATGCACTTTCAGTAGAGAACAGCTCAGAGAGAGGCTGAAACAGCTGCAGAAGACAGTTTCAGGTTTCAGCTCAGAGTCAGGCCTGGGAAATTAGGATCTGTGAATCCAGGATTTTTTAAAAGCAAGAGGCAGGCCGGCTGAGTGGCGCGATGGTCAAGAACTGGCTTGGGACACCAGAAGGCCCCAGTTCGGATCTCACATATGAGGGCCAGTGACACTGCCCTCCACAGCTAAGATGTTGAACAACAGCTCAACCTGGAGCTGGGTTGCCGTGAGTCGCCGGCGGAGGCGTAGGCTGCAGCCCCTGTGGCAGTGGGTTGCCATGAGCTACCATATGTAGCCAGCAGCCAGCGTAAGCGGCCAGCAGCCGCTGTGAGCGACCATCCAGAAGCTGACGACTGATCTGCCTCACCCGGGAAGAGCGCAATGATGGTCCCAACTTGGGCCAGTGAAGCAACGTCCTCCACAACTAGACTGAAGAACAAAANCAGGGTACAGCCGGATCTGTTCTTCACTAATGACTAACTTATCCTAACTATGTATCAATTTCTTCTGCTAATGGCCAGAGCTGAGTTCCTGCCTTGGCACTTAAAGGATGTTTACTACTTAGCAACTATTTCAAACACTACTGGCTAAACAGGATCTTTAAGAATTATAAGGTGCATAACTTGTCCATCACTAAGAATCTATCATTTAAGAAACAGTAAAACAGAATTATCGTAATATATCCAAAACTCACTTATTTAAAGAAAATAAAACAATCAATATAAGAAGGGGTGTCAGATCTTTATCCTACTGGGGGCATCCAAAGGGGAATTTAAATTTTTCAAAGCATAAAGTAGCATCTGTTTCTCAGTCAGAGCTTCAGAATTTGTCACAATAGCAGTGTGATAGGCCATGTCAGATACTGAGGTGCAGCTGGCTCCCAACACTAGGTAACAGTTTGTAGGAGCTCATTATACCATTCTTTTATTTTGTGTATGTTTGAAATTTTCCAAATTACAAGAATTTAAAGAATTTTACTGGGATGCAACTTGAGGACACTTTTCTAAGTGAACTAAGCAAGTTACAAAAAGGCAACTACTGTACGGGTCCAGTTATATGAGGTACCTAGAGTTGTCAAATTCATAGACACAGAAAGTACAATGATGGTTACCAGGGGCTGGAGGAGGGATTGTGCTTAATGGGGACAGAGTTTCAGGTCTGCAAGATGAAAAAGCTATTGGAGATCGGTTGCATAACAATGTGAAAATACTTAACACTACTGAACTGTACGATCAAAAACAGTAAAGATGGTAAATTTTGTTTTGTGTATCTTATGACAATTAAAACTTTTTTTAATTTTTAAACTTAGTGAGCAAATATATTGTGGGGGCACTTGATATAGGCCACAGTGCTAGATACAGTATACAAAGTTCAGTAAAACTCAACTCTAGATTTCAGTCATGGTGAAATACTGGAAATACCATGAAATTCTGAGTAAAATTAATGAGTTTCAATTCCAGTCCTTCCTCTTTTTAGGCGTGAGAATAGAAAGAAGTTATTTCATTTTTATTTACTTTACCTTAAAGATGAGTATGCAATTTTATATCAGTCAATGCAAAGATATTTTAGACAAAGAGTATAAAGAATTTATCATCACTGTTCTGGACTTGAGGAAAATATGCAACAAAATTATTTAATGTTAGAACAGAAATCTCAAAATAGAAGGAAAACAATACTGAGCCATGACTCTTGCAACATATGCATAAAATGAAATCTAAATGGATGATGACTGGGCGTTTAAGATAAATGTTTTCTGCTATTAAGAGGAAAACCAATAATAGCCTAGGACTTGAATGTTTTTATTAAAAAATAAAAATAGATGCAGAAAGCCATATATCACAAAAGTATAGTTTAATGGGTTATTATAAGGCAAACCTCCTTGTAACCACTATTGAATTCAAAAAAGAACTTTGCCACTCACCCCAGAAACCCCATCCAATTTCAACTCACCAACCATTACCCTAGATTTATAGCAATTATTTTGCATTTCTTTATCATTATATCACCCAAGTGTATATCCCAAACATTATAGTTTAGTCTTGCCCATTAAAAAAATTGTTAGATTTTTAAGTCTCTTTATTCTCAAGTGAGTTTCTCACTCAAGTCTGTCTTTTCCACAGCCTAGATTTGGGTGATTGTGATACATGTGGTGCAGTGTACAGAAACCCTACACTACTTCTTGTGTTTCTCCTTTATTCTCACACTACTACCACACTCATAACACCTCTGACACCAGACGTGTGTGGGGTTTCCCCACACCAAGCAATTTTCTATAACACCAACTGGGTGTCCTATAATTCAGCTCAATTCTGATACTATCTACCTAGAGATAGCATCAGATTCCACAAGTTAAAGGCTCAGTCTCACAAGAATGCTCTCCCCTACTTCAGATACCAATTGCAAATCCAGGTTGTCATCTGTGCTTCTGATTGATGGGTTATAAACCACAGGTTCCCACGACCTCCTTTCTTGAGTTCAATTAATTTGCTAGACCGTCTCACAGGAAACTAGTTTATTTAACTGTTTACCAGTTTATTATAACAGAATATGATAAAGGACATAGGTGAACAGCTAGATGGAAGAGATGTATAAGGCAAGGTGCGTGGGACGGGGCACTTCCCTGCCCTCTCCAAGCATGCCTCTTTCCCAGTCCCTCCTCATGTTCATCAACCTGGAAGCTCTCTGAACCCCAAGCTATTGGGATTTCATGGAGGCTTTGTCACATAGGCATGATCGATAATTAACTCCAGTTCCAGCCCTTCTCCCTTCTTAGGAGAATAGGGGGTGAAGCTGAAAATTCCAAACTTCTAATCATGGCTTGGTCTTTCTGGTGACCAACCCCCATCCAGGAGCCCACCCAGAGGCACCTTATTAGAACAAAACACACTGCTGTCACCCAGGAAATTCCAAAGGATTCAGGAACTTGGTGTCAGGAATTGGGGTCAAGGACCCAATATTAGAACAAAAGATACTCCTAGTGCTTTTATAGGAAATTACAAAAAATTTAAGAGTTCTGTGCCAGGAACCAGAGGCAGATATATATATATTCCTATTACCTTGTTCTATTATTTCACAAGCAGTTCAACATATTTCTCTGTTCTCTGTTTCCTGCAAATTGGCAGCTGGATCCAGAGCCCAGAACTGGTTCAGGTTTGAACTCTTTAGCAAAACTACAGGTAGTTTCATGTCTTCTCATTGGGGGATACATAATGTGCTGTGTCATTTTTTTGTGTGATGTTACCAGCTGAGATCCTCAAGGCCTAGATCCATTCGTTGGTGGTAGCAAAACGGTGATATTCAAATCCTAACAATTCTTTTTCGTTTATTAATTGCAATACTTTTTTAGAGACCCTTTCACTCCTTTATCATTTGGCTACCGATGCTACAGTTCATATAGAAAAGGCAGAATAAATGCTTTATTCTTTTCCCTTTATTTGCCAGTTTTCAGGAAATTGAGTTGGTTTCCTCTCAGCCTCCAAAATTTACTAGATCATTGTGAACTCATTAATTTAAACATATTAGATGGATTTCAATCAAATTGCAATTATCTTCTTGAAGCCCAAATTGTCTGATCTGTGGTCAGTGGGAAACTGCTGAAGTTGGCTCTTGGCTCCTTTAGCCATGATGCTAGCAGGCCTTGACAGCTTCCTTACAATCTGTTATGATGATAAGATTCCAGGATTGTCTTTACATTTCCAGTTCCAGACCTAGAATCAGTCATTTCTAAAAAAAAAAAAAAATGCTGTGTTTTTTTTTTTTTTAGTGAGAAATGTATTTCAAGGCCAAAATCTGGGTGCCGGGGTTGCTCAATACTACTGAGTTGGTCATTTTGTCTAGCCCTCCTCAGCAGATAGGGCTAGAAAGTGCACGTGCACATGCACACACACACACACGCACACACACATCCTTTATTTTATTTTTTTTTAAGATTTTTATTGGTGAATTGGGGGATGGGAACAGTG
>NW_017732501.1:0-11724 GCF_001890085.2 Hipposideros armiger | reverse complement strand
TGAGGGCCAGTGACACTGCCCTCCACAGCTAAGATGCTGAACAATAGCTCAACCTGGAGCTGGGCTGCCGTGAGTCTCCGGCGACGGCGTAGGCTGCAGCCCCTGCTGCGGTGGGTTGCCATGGGCTACCATATGTAGCCAGCAGCCAGCGTGAGCGGCCAGCAGCCGCGGTGAGTGGCCATCCAGAAGCCGGCAACAAATGTGCCTCGCCCGGGAAGAGCACAATGATGGTGCCAGCTTGAGCCAGTGAAGCAGCGTCCTCCACAAATAGACTGAAGAACGAAAGGATAGCAACTTGTCTGTTCCCCTTCTCCCAATTCCCCAGCGCTGTTCCCATCCTCCCAATTCCCAAATAAAATTAAAAAAAAGAAGTACAACCTGGTAGTTACAAAATAATCAAGGGGGTGTAAAGTACAGCATAGGGAATATTGCAATAACTATGTATAGTGCCAGGTGGGTACTAGACTAATCAGGGATCATTTCGTAAATTATGAGGTCAGACACTTAAGTTCACAAACTCATCCCAGAAAAAGTGCCACATACCTCATTGCTGAATATCACTATGGTCACCTTCAAAACACTCCCCTTGGGAAGTTATGCACCGACACTAGTGCCTAGTCCACCTTTCACAGCAATTTTGGAACTCTTTCTGGAATGGCCATCAGAGCTGTCGTCATATTACACTTGATGTCATGAATATCGTCAAAATGTCTTCCTTTCAATATTTTCTTTATCTTCAGGTAAAGAAAGAAGTCATTGGGGGCCAGATCAGATGAGTAGGGAGGGTGTTCCAATACAGTTATTTGTTACCAGCCCAAGTGACAAGCAAAGCTTCCCTAAAAGCTCTTTTTATCTTATCACTTTTAGAGCCCAAACAGGCTCACTCAAAAATATGCATATGTAGCTGGAAAACCAGCAGCCTCTGCGGGCCAGACATTTCATTTCAATAAAAGCACATTAGCAAACTAAAAGCTGGGTTTCATATCTCCAAAAGTGCCATTTCTATCTGGAGATTGCCTCTCTTTCACGTTGTCCCCCTTTTTCTAGGTGCTCCAATAGGCAAAACTCATTTGTTATGGAGTCTTGTTCTGTTTCCAATACTCAGAGTTTAAATTGCAATCTGTCCAAGGCAAAAAGCAAGGGAGATATGACCCACGAATACTTTTTTTTTCCTTTGCAGCTTTCCCTATTAGGATGATCTGTCTAGCGCTGATGAAATGAAGAATATAACATTTTACATCAATTTTTATCATATGCCCAGATGCGATAGCCATAAAATACAAAGCCTTTTTAATAAGATTCCCCTCTTTTCCTCTCAAACCCTTAGCCTTAAAAGCAACATTTACAGGGTTAACGTTACAAATGCCAGGAGATCCAAGCAGCAGAGTAAGGAAGGGCTGCAGTGGAGCTGAGGCAATTGCGAAGCTGAAGAGAAGGCTAGAATGGTTTTCTGTGGTTTTCTTTTTTTAATCCCCTGTTTCCTCCTCTGGTTTATCTAAAGCCTTGCTTCAGCCCAGGAAACCGATTTAGCTATTTTCCTTTGAGTTGGAGGAGAAAGCAACACAAACTTTTAATAGATTTAGTCCACTCAAAGCCCACCTTCAGGAATTTTGGGACCCTTTCTACTCCTACCTGGAAGAGAAAGCAACTACAAATTATTTTTTATTGTCTTTAACTCATACAAAGCTCATTTGGGGAGGGGGTGGATATTTGGCCTTTTCTTCTCCCAATAAGAGGAGAGAACAAAAACCAAAGCCATCAGCCAAGCTGCCCTTTTTCCTCTCTTTAGCCTGCGTGGCCAAGAGCAGCCAGGAGATCCAGCGAGCCAACTTGCCTATGGTTGAATTTATCATTTTCCATAGGGAACTGTTACCTCTCACAGGGATGGCAGCTCAGTTGCTGTTTAACACTGTAGGTAACTCCATAGCCACCCAGACACCAGGATTTTGCCACCTTCCATCCCTTTTTCTTTATTTTATTATTATTATTTTTTTATTGTTAGTTTCAGGTGTACAGAACAATGCAATAGTTACCCTTTTCACCCTCACCAGGTAACAACACCCCTCCCCCCATCTATTGCCCTCCCACCCCCGATACCATGCTTATCTATTACAATTCCATTGAATTCGTTCCGGCACTCTACTCCCTGTCCCGAGGTTATATGTATATATAATTAGAGTTGACATACAGTATTATTCAACATCAGTTTCAGAAATACAATGCGGTGGTCAGGCCTCTACATCGACTATGAAGTGGACTCCCCAACAGGACATGAGTCCATCTGGCCCCCTAAGAAATACTTACAACATTATTGATTGTATTCCTCGGACTGTCTTTTTCTATCCCTGAGGCCATATTACAATTACCCATTTGTATTCTCTCATCCCTTCCCCTTCTCCTTCATCCCCACCCCCTCCCAACTAGCAACCCTTAGTTCTTCCTCTGTGCCTTGTTCTTTATTTTTCCTCAGTAACGCTGTAGCCGTTTTTTAGTGAGTCAGGGTTGTTCTGTTGCATCCCACCACTGCCAACACATATGGTGATTCACAAGGACTCACAGGACTCAGCATATAGTTTATATATAACTAAGGTTATAACAGCAAATGGGTATGTAACAGCAAGGGAAAAAGACACAGGAGGATGCCATGCACAGTCTTCCTTATGCTGTCTCTCCCTTCCACAAAGAGTCACATAGAGCTTTCTGTGCCCCCAGCAACAGAAGCAGCAACATATGTGATGCTTCTGCCCAGAGAAACCTATTAGAGACTCAGTGTCCAAGGTTTTTATTGGGATTTAGTCACTAGGCACCCTCTGCTGAGCACATACCAATATTCCAGATCCACAGAAGGAGGCAGGTGTTCAGCATAAACCACACTGTTTGCATAGTGAGCCACCCTTATCAGGTAGGGAATGGTGGGAACCCTCCTGACATCCAAGTTCCCAGACTCTAGTCGAGGGCAAACCTTGTGAGCAGGTTTGCCCTTTCGAAGGATAGCAGTCTCAGGCCTGCTGTGTTAACCCCTTTCTGGGCACCCATGCTATTCAGTCTCAGAATAGCAATACTAATACCACCACCAGTCATATAATTACTAAGAATAGTTTAGCAATGTGAATATATTCTCCCCATTCTTTCCTATTATTTTTCATGATTGTACTATATCTATATTATCCGATCCCTTACATACTAAACCCTTCCTTTGAACTGTTATTTAGTTTTATTTTTAGTTCAGTGTTCACCACCAGTTCTTAGGACAAAGACTCTAGTCAGTTTGGTTTCTGAAGCTTGTTTTTTAATAGATTCCTTAAGAAGGACTTATGAAAACAATATTCCTTGAGTTCTTACATGATGATAGCATTTTGTCCATGTCCTTTATAGTTGAAAGACAGTTTTTCTTGGTATAAATTTCTAGGCTCACATTTTCTTTCCTTGTGTATCTAAATGTTACTTTATTTTATTCTGGCATAAGGAGTTGCTATCAAAGTCTGACGATGATCTAATTTTCTTACCCTTAGATCACTTTCTCTTTTTTCTAGATTCTCAAAGTTTTTTTTCTTTGTTTTTAAAGTCCAGTAATTTATGAGATTATGACTTGGTGGTGGTCATTCTGGGTAGATATTTTCAAGTACATGGTGTGCTCTTTCAAATATTTTTTCTATCCCTACCAACCCCCACCTTTCAGAGATACCAACTGCATATATATTTATTAGGCAGTTTGAATTTATCCCACAGCTGATACTATGTTCATTTTATCAGTCTTTTTTCCTTCTACATTTCAGTTTGGATTGTTTCTACTGTTATATCTTCAAATTCACTAATCTTTTCTTCTGCAATTAATCTGCTGTTAATCCCATCCATGCATTTTTCATTTCAGGTATTATAGTTTGCATCTCTCAATGTTCTATTTGGGCTTTTTAAAAAATATCCTATGCTTCTACTTAATATCCTGAATCTAGGCTTTTGAACATTTGGAATAGAGTTATAATGACTGTTTTAATGTTCTTCACTATTGATTCATAACCTGTATCATTTCTGAGTCAATTTGAATTGATTGATTTTTCTCCAAATTATGTGCCATATTTTCCTGGTTCATTGCATGCCTGGTTATTTTTTACTGGATGACAAATGTGAATATTACCTTGCTTGGGCTGGATATTTTTGTATTCCTATAAATATTGTTAAGCTTTATTCTGGGACATAGTTAATTTGTCTGGGGACAGTTTGATTCTTTTAGGTCTTTATTAGGCAGGGCCATAGCCACGTTTAGTCTAGGGCTAATTTTACCCCCACTGCTGGCCTTCTAAGTACTCTACTAAATTCCCTGTGAATTATGAGGTTTTCCACTATATCTAGTGAGATCAGGAACTATTCCCAGCCGTCTGTGAACTTCCAGAATTAGTCCCTCTAATCCTATCTGGTGGCTCTTTGCTTTGCCCAGCCTTGAATAGTTCCCTCCCATGCATGAGCTGAGGAGTACTAAGCTGAAGATTCAAGCAGAACCCTCTGCAGATCTCTGGAGCTCTTTCCATCTCTATGCAGCTCTCTCTTCTCCAGTGCCCTGCCCTGTGAACTGTAGCTGTGTTGGTCTTCTTGGACTCCTGGGTCCCTCTCCTTAATCCAGGAAGAGCGCTGGGCTCTGCCTGGATTCCCTCTCTCAGCACTGTGACTGGAAACTATCCAAGCTGAGGCATTTGCAAGGGTCACTTCATTTTTCCCCCTTTCTCAAGGATCATTGTTCTTCATTGCCTGATGTGCAATGTTTTTAAGACCACTGTTTCCCATATTTTAGTTGTTTCAGGCGAGAGGGTAAATTTGGTCCCTGTTACTTCATCTTGGTCAGAAGCAGAAAGAAGTCTGCTGTGCTCTTTCAGTATGTGGTGACAATTTTTTGTTATTATTATTCCAGGAAGTTTTCTTGAACTATAGTTTTTAGCATTTGTTTATTCCCTTGGTCTGCTTTTTTTTTTCGAGGACTCCTATGGTATACGAATTAGATTTTCATTTTCTAACTTTGATATTTGTCATTTGCTCTCAAATATTTTTCTTTATGTTTTAAAAAAATGTTTTTCCTCCTCTTTGCCTCCTGTTTCTCTTAAGCTATCATGTGTTGTGCTTATTTTCTTTGTGTTCCTTGTTTAATCTTCTCTTCTGAAATGATTTTTTTCTTTTATTTTCAAATATTTCCTCAGATCTATTATATCAATTCATTTCTGAAATTGTCTAGTTCTTATTTATGTTACTCTTTTATTGTATTATATCATTTTCTTAATGTCTTTTCGTTTGTTTGAAATAGCTGGCAATACTTTGAGCTGTTCTGTGAACATGTGTTTCTGGCATGCTTTCTTTGTCTCTAAGGATGGTATTCTACTCCTTATGCTTTTACTCTTAGAGCAACATTGTATGGGATTTGCCATCTGTACATTTTTGTTGTTCTTCTTTATATGAAATTAGTTGTACTTAACTTTTGGAAGTAGGTCGGGTTTGGGGTAACTTCTCAAATGTCAGAGCTCCCTCTTCTGTTGTTTTTGCATAGTGCTAAACACTGTGGCAATTTGTTTCTGAGATTGCTTGGCTCTATTCTCCCTCTTTTATCTGGACATTCTCTTGCCTTACTGAAGTAGGCTGAATAATGACTGCCTAAGAGAAATCCATGTCCTCATCTCTGAAACCTGTGACTATTACCATGTGGCAAAAGAAGGACTTCTCAGGTGTGATTAAGGATTTTTGAGATGAGAAAATTATTCTGGATTATCCAGGTGGGACCTCACTACACAATAACGAGTGTCTTTATAAGGGGGGGCAAAGGGAGATCACACAAATAGAAGGGAAGAAAATGCGACTAAAGAGGAAGAGATTGGAGTGATGTGGCCATAAACCAAGGAATGCTAGCAGCCACCAGAAGCTAGAAGAGGCAAGAAATAAATTCTCCCTTAAAGCTTCAAGAGGGAGCATGGCCCTGCCAACACTTTGATCTTGGTGTAGTGATTCTGATTTTGAACTTTTGGCCTCTAGAACTGTGAGAAAATTAATTTCTGTTGTGTTAAGCCACCAAGTTTATGGTAATTTATTACAACAGCAATAGAAATCTAATATAGAATTTTTACTGGAAGTGGGGTGCTGCTGTAACAAATACCTAAAAGTATGGTAGTAGCTTTGGAATAAGGTAATTGGATAATAGGTAGAGGCTGGAAGAATGTTGAATAACATTACAGAAAAAGCCTAGATTGCCTAAAGTAGATCGTTCATAGAAATATAGATTCTGAAGGTGCTTCTGATGAGGGCTCAGGAGAAGTGAAGAACATGGTAGAAAAGCCTATATTGTCATATAGAATACATACATCATTATAAACAAAATGTTGGTACAAATATGAACATTAAAGGTGCTGTTTATTAGAGCTCAGAAGGAAATGTGGAACATGTTATTGGAAACTGGAGGAAAGGTGATCTTTGTCATCTAGTGACAGAAAAGTTAGCTTGTGTCCTCCAGCTATGTGGAAAACAGAATTTATAATCAATAAACTCGGATATTGAGCTGAGGAGAGTTCCAAGCAAACTGTTGGAAATAGAGCCCGGTTTCTACTTGATGCTTATAGGAAAATGTGAAAGGAAAGAGATAAACCAAGGGAAGAATTGTTTAGCAAAAGGAGCCAGGACTTGATGATATGGGAAATTCTCAGATTATCCAGATTGCAAAAGGTACTAAAATTAGGAGATTCACTGTTAGGAAAGGTTAGCTCTGGAGAGAAAGCCAAGGGTACGGCCAGACAACCTTTTGTTAGTACTGAAGAGATTAAGCGTGTAATTCATGGAGCCTCTCAACCTTCTGTAGCAGAAGTCAGGAATAGAGATGGGATTAATGAAAAAAGATCTGTGGAGGGTCCTCTCATCTAATGGTGTGAATTCCTGTGACACGTACAGGAAATTGCAAGGTTTTTGAGGATGTTATACCAGCAGATAACACTGCCATCTTGGACTGAAAAGGACAAAGACAGAATAAAATGAAGGAAGGCTGTCAGACTCCTAAAATTCTGCGGGCAGAAAACGGGGTTATAAAACTACTCAGCTTCACTTTTCTTTCTCTGCTTTGCTCTTCTTTTAGCCTCACTTTTGTTTCTATAATGGTGTATCCCACACGCTCACACATTTAATACAATTAGTATGTATATCTTAAAAAACCAAGGGAAAAAAACCTACTCAGCTTCAAACATGTGTCACCCTTCAAGAAAAAACAATAATGACTCCAAGAATGGAGTTTTGGGCCCATAGGATGGATCCTTAAACTACAGAGGATTATTCCCAGGCCTTGAAGGCTCATAGAATTTGTCCCACTAGCTTTCAAAATGGCTCAGTAACAATGACTTCTTTTTCCTTCAATTTTTCTCTCTTTTGGAATAGGAATGTCTGTCACTCTTATCCTATGCCTGTCCCACCATTACATTTTGGGAACAGATAACTTGTATTCTGGCTTTACAAGTCTACAGATGGAGAGGAATTTTGCTCCTGGATAGCATATTTAAAGTCTCACCCATACCTAATTTACACGATGAGATTTGGGACTTTTGAGCTGATGATACTTTAATGAAATTTTGGATGTGATTGGATGCGGTAATGTATTGACACATTTGAGGGCATTGGGATAGTAGGGTGAATGTATTTTGTATGAGGGATGGATGTCAATGTCTGGGGACCAGAGGGTGGACTGTGATAGGTTGTACAATGGCTCCCCAAAAGATATCCATGTGTTAACTCCTGGAATCTGTGAATGCTACCTTAATTTGGCAAAAAATGACTTTATAGATGTGATTAAGTTAAGGATCTTGGGGTAGGGAGACTATCTTGGATTTTCCAGATGGGCCCTAAATGCAATCACAAATGTTCTTATAAGAGAGAGGCAGAGAGATGCCAGACAGAAGAGAAGACAATGTGACCACAGAGGCAGAGGCTGAAGTGATGTAGCTACAAGTCTAGGAATGCTGGCATCCTCTAGATGGAACATGGTCCTGCTGACACTGATTTTGGCACAGTGATAATGATTTCAGATTTCTTGCCTCCATAACTGTGAGAGAATAAATTTCTGTTGTTATAAGTCACCAATTTTGAGGTATTTTGTTACAGAGGCCATAGCAAATGAATGCACTTTGGCTCTATTGTCCTGACCTGCTCAATTTTTATTTCACCCCCAACAGTTACTCCTCAGTATAGATATCTGTCCTAGAAGACAGCCCTGGTGAACTAGTGTATAGTAAAAGATTAACTCAGCAGGTCTGGATTGTCCAAACCTTGAACATTTCAAAGAAAGGTTTGGCCCTTGCCTTGCTCCTGGGAGATAACCTCTAAGGCCTTAGAATACCCTGCCTATTAAGATGTCTTTGTTTATCTGAGTTCATGAGCCATGCCAGATAGTTTATTCTAAAACTCTGATTTAGGGTGGGAGCCTTGAGTCATGTAATATCAGCTTGAACTTTGGAGAGACTGAATAACTAAAGTCAGCCATGCTGATGTGACTCACCCCAAATAAAAATTCTGGATACCAAAGCCCAGGTGAGCTTCCCTGGTTGTTAACCTACATCTTGTTGGCAGAATTAAGCACTTGCCAGGTGACTCCACTGGGAGAAGAGAACTGAAAACGTGCTCCTGGTCTCTCCTGGACTCTGCCCTATTTGTTCTTTTCCATTGCTGATTTAAACCTCTATCCTTTTGTTATAATAAACTGTAACTATGAGTATAACAGCTTTGTTAAGTTCTGTGAGTTCTAGTGAATCACTGAACCTGAGGGTGGTCTTGAGGACTCCAAGCATAGTCTTTTTTTTTTAATAGACCAGCCATTTAATTAGGTGCTTCGTAATAAATTTAAAACACCAGTTTGTGAGGATAAATCCCAATTGTGAGGGCAAACACAGAGCGGAGGTAGCCCTGGAGCTGAGGAACAGCTTTGATTTTTGGCAGAATTTGCGAGTCCACGGCTTTCTGATCAATTTTCCGCTGCTCTGTAATTTCGTATTTCTCTTTCTCTGTGTCGAAGATCTCCCCCTCCTGGTGTCGCGGCTTCCGCAGCTGCTTCTTGAAGTAAGCATCGGTGAGATATTTGGGGATTTTCATACAACTGATATCGATTTTGGTGGAGGTGGAGATGACAAATTTCTGGTGTGTTCTATGCAGAGGAACTCGATTGAGGGACAGAGGTCCAGTCACAAGTAGCAAGCTACCGCTCAGCTGCTTCAAGAAAACCACCCTCTTGCCTCTATGACGCCCAGTGAGGATGATGAGAATGGTCCCGGGAGTGATGCTGGCCCGGAGTTTCCTCACGTGCTGACTGAAGGGCTTCTTGCCGTGGCTCAGCAGCTTCCGAGGCACATCTTCAGGAGGATAGTATCTAGGCATTTTGCGAAGTTGAACCACTCGGGTACCACCATTCTTGTCGCCACCAACTGGTTTGGTGACAGTACAAGAACCTCCTCCTTTTTCTTTTCAATCCTGGATTTCGCTGCTGAATACTTCCTCTTGTACATGGCCTTTCGGGAATACATAGCCGATCGGGAATACCTGCCGATTCCTCGGACCAGGACAGGGTTTCGGCTGCAGTGGGGCTTCCCCTTCTTAGGCGTCTTGGCCTTGAGGTTACCCTTCTTAACCTTGCCACCAGCATCAGCCTTCTTGGCTTCAGGTTTCTTCTCTTTAGTATCTGGCTTTTCAGCTTTTTCACCCGCCATCTTGCAAGATGGGAAAGAGAGCACAGTCATTTTTAAGAGTTTATATGAATTAGGCTGCGCCAACCCCCTCAGGCCTTACTGCACACCCCTTATACTCATTACAGATGGAGCAAAATGCCTCTCAGTTTCAGCTGCTGAATTCTAGTTGGCCTGGCATCCTGGTTGAGTGTTTTGTCATTCTCCTGTTCTCAGGCCTGTCAAATACCCCTTACTTCTCTCTGATTTTTCCAACACAGATAAGTATATGATGCTGTTATTGTAGCAGGTGGTGATTTGTCTCCACCCATATGTATTTTGCAACTCATAAATATTTCAGCTATCTATTGCTGTGTAAATAAACCACACCAAAACTTAGTGGCTTAGAATAGTAATCATTTCTTTCTCATGATTCTATGGGTCAGGAACTTGGGCAGGGCTCATTGGGGATGGCTCGTTCCTTCTCTATATGATGCCTGAGGCAGCTGGGATGGGACTGGAGCATCCAAGATGATTTCATCACAAGATTGGGACATCGGTGCTAGTTGTCAGGGGGCCCTTAGATCTTATACACATAGTCTCCTTTTTAAGTGGTCCTCATTTTTCAGGGCCTCTGTCTTCAGAAGAATACCATGGACTTTATTACAGGGTGGCTAAAACAGAAGTTGAAGGCCTCTTAAAGTCTGGACACAGAAGTCTCAGAATGTCATTTCTACTGCATTTTATTGGTGAAACAGAAAAAAAACCAGCCCAGACACAAAAAATGAAAAAATATATTCCACATCTTGATAGAGGAGTGGCAAGCACACATAGCAGTGGAAATATTGTTGGCAGCCATATCTATAGAAAAACTATCATACTGGGGGATACTGTGTCCCCTAGTTTCATTATTAAGTTTGTCCATGAGTTTTAATTTTCTTATCTGGTTTGTCTGTCTGTATGTTGGCATGAAGAGATACTAAAAAACTGCTCTGTTGCCACACATTCCCAGCATCCTTTCTAGTTTTTAAAAAATTATCTTGGAGCCGACCGAGTGGCATAATGGTTAAGAGCTGGCTTGGGATGCCAGAGGGCCCCGGTTCGGATCCCACATATGAGGGCCAGTGGTACTGCCATCTACAGCTAAGATGCTGAACAACAGCTCGACCTGGAGCTGGGCTGCCATGAGTCACCCAGCAACAACGTAGGCTGCAGTGGGGCTGCAGTGGGCTGTCATAAGCTACCATGTGTGGCTGGCAGATGGCGTGCGCTTTTGTGAGCTTCCGTGAGCCACTGTGAGCGGCCATCAAATGGCCGGGAAGAGCGCAATGATAATACCAACATGAGCCAGTGTAGCAACGTCCTCCAAAACTAGACTGAAGAACAAAAGGACAGCAACTTGTCTGTTCCCCTTCCCCAAAACCCCAACACTGTTCCTCTCCCCCAATTCCCCAATAAAATCTTTTAAAAAATAAAATAAGAAAATAAAAATAAAAAATAAAATATTATTTCAGAAAAGAATACAAATTTTGGGTGAGGGTAGAATGAAGAAGTAAAAACATTCTAAATGGTTCATTCTTCTGAAAAATTAGGAGTAAATGCAAATAACCTATGTGTGTGTGTGTGTATGTGTGTGTGTGTTTATTCTACCAATAGAGAAAATCTGAATATTTGAATCATGTTTATAAGTAATGGAAGGATAATCACCAGCAGAATTGATACGCAGAGTTGAACTTCCAAATTGCTAAAAGATAGAGGAGAATGAGCAGAAACTTGGCAGATATCAAATGTAAGAAAATTGAAAAGGAATAAACAACAACAAAGTAGAAAAAGGGAAATAGTTTGATGAAAGACAGGAAATAAGGCATATGATTAACAAATGAAATCTCTTATAGGGTTCCCCTATAAGAGACAGTGACATTGGATTAAAAAGAAAAGCTGTGCGTTGTTTACTAAAAGCACATTTAAAATAAAGAGGCAAACTAAACACTATGTAAGAATACATCAGGTAAATGCAAGCAGAACAAAAGCAGGTCTAATGATATAATTATCAAGTTAAAAT
>NW_017732500.1:370258-371214 GCF_001890085.2 Hipposideros armiger | reverse complement strand
ATATATATATTACAATATCATTCAGTGATGATAAATAGGAAATCCTGCCATTTGTGACAAAATAGATTGACTTTGAAGAATTATGTGAAGTGAAATAAGTCAGATAGAGAAAGACAAATATTGTATGACATCATTTATATGTGAAATGTAAAAAGCCAAACTCACAGGG
The DNA here is from genome assembly GCF_001890085.2 of Hipposideros armiger. Classification (NCBI taxonomy): domain Eukaryota; kingdom Metazoa; phylum Chordata; class Mammalia; order Chiroptera; family Hipposideridae; genus Hipposideros; species Hipposideros armiger. The sequence goes on along the minus strand of NW_017732500.1, from coordinate 371,045 downwards.
ACAGAGAGTATAGTGGTGGTTATTAGGGGCTCAGAGGTGGGGGAAATTTGTAGATGTCAGTCAAAGGGTACACATTTCCAGTTACAAGATATATAAATTTGGGGGATCTACTGTAGAGCATGATGACTATAATTTATTTATTTATAATGATGAAATATACTCTGGTAAGAATTAGTTTGCTGGGGACAGAATTGCAAAATTGCTAGGACTATGTTTTCAATATGCACCACCAAATTTTTAAATTGTCTGGCTTCCATTTTTAAAGCTGGCTGTGCTTGCTACCTGACCAAAAGCAGCAGTTAGGCCTTTAGATGAAGTTCCTGGTCAGTCTCTTATACAGCTCCGCAGAAATGACTCTAGCAGTGTGGGAAATCAGCCTTGTCTGTACCAAATGGTGGCCCTTGAATATTGCATGCTGGGATGTATCTTCCTTTCTTCTCTACTTTACTCAGTTCCCTCATTCCTGTTCTCTAGTATAATAAGTACTAATAAGGAGCAGTAGATTCAAATTGTATTCATATATTTTCTCTACAGGACCTTATCTGAAAGGGTGAGTATTAGGAGAGGGGTACGGTTCTTCCAGGACGAGTTCCTGACTAGGTCCACCCTGGAATGCGGAGTGAGTTAGGGTGTGTGAGAGTGAGAGTTTCAGTTCACCTGACTTACCTCAGATTTAGGGCATCAAGCGAGTGTTGAATGTTACAACATTTTTTCCCCCTCACATATTTACCTCTTATTGCTTGGAATAAGGTGTTTAACCAGAATCTATTGCACATTTCTCCTTTTT
>NW_017732500.1:367100-368133 GCF_001890085.2 Hipposideros armiger | reverse complement strand
AATGTTGAACATTTCTGTCATTCTACTACATGAGACCAGATGTTCCTGAAAATTCCGTCCAATGATTTTCAGCGGGACTAAAAGCTTTACTCACATGATCCTTCTTGCTTTTTGCCTTTCAAGGGAGAAGGATTAAAATTCAGACTGGATAAAAAAGGTAAGTATAAGGAAGAAATCCTTCACCATAGCTTTTGTGTGGGTGCTAACCCTTCCTTCCTCCTCTCGTTCAGAATGGTGACATGTCAGCCACTCACTTAACCTAAACCACTTTCTCAGGTCTGGTAAAAACAGCTGTTGAGAGGAAAGCTGTTGAGCTTTTCCTTTCTGCTCACTTCAGAATATATCGTCTCCATTTGTTAACTTTATCATATTACTGAGACATTGGCACAGACGTTTTCACAGTTTTCATTACCTGATTGTGGTCCTAATAACATATGGCAATATTTTTCTAATAACACTTCCTGCAAAATATCAAAAGATCTCATCTTTGGCCATTTTAAGCAATAAAACATACTCACACTTTTTTAAACATAATAATCCACCTGAGATAGGTATAGATTTAATATGCTGTGTGTCTTCATAGATACACAACTCTACCTAATACAGTATTGTGACTACTTTCTGTAGTCCTTTTATCCATCTGATTTATTTTACCTATGTCTTGGTTTTCAACTATGTTGGAATCTTGTTCTGTTCATTCAAATATGAGGTCGGACAATTAAGTATTTGAACTTATCCTAGAAAAAGTGCTACATACCTCATTGCTGAATATTACTATGGTTGCCTTTGAAGGACACCCTTTGGGAAGCTATGCACCAATGCCAGCACCTAGTCCACCTTTCAAAGCAATTTTGAAACTCTTTCTGGAATAGCCGTCAGAGCTGTCCTCTTATTACCCTTACTGTCTGAATATCATAAAAATGTGTTCCTTTCAATATTTCCTTTATCTTAGGTAAAGAAAGAAGTGATTGGAGTCCAGATCAGGTGAGTAGGAGGGTGTTCCAATACAGTTATTTGTTTACTGGCTAAAAAC
>NW_017732500.1:359944-361030 GCF_001890085.2 Hipposideros armiger | reverse complement strand
GTTTACTTTAAATATTTAATTTAAAGAGAAAAGAACTTACCATCTTATCAGTTCTTTCATATTTTACTATAATATAGCAAACTAATAATTATCAATATCTAAATGCCTTTTTTTCTACAAATTAGTTTCAGTAAAAGTAATTAAAAAATTTCTTCATTTTTCTCAGGAACCACAAGATAATATTCTTTTAATTACTAGGATTGAAATGGCCAATAGTTTCCATTTTTAGTACAGCATATTGACTTTTGCAGTCATTATTCTACTTTGTACTTTTCCAGTGTTATTTACTTCACTGCTACTCTATTTCACATAAATTAAGGAACATTCATTCAGATTTATAGAACAAATATTATTGAGTGTTCCATTTGTGTCAGGATCAAAAGTGCCTGGTAGAGATACTAAGAGGTAAAAGTACCTTTTCCAACCCTGTAACAGGGCTCTCAAAGGCTGATGTAACAGACAAAAGAATTTGCACCATGGAGAAAGAGACCCCTTTAATCTATGTATGTGACTCTCTACAAGTGCATTGAGCTGATACTACATAATGTACATAACAAAAATATACAATAAAATATTATATTAAATATTAATATTGGTTGATCTGATTATAATTCACTATTTTATAACATAAATATGAAATAACATGAAATCCAATCAAATATAAAGCAAAAGATACAATTGAGACCTCAAAAGCTTGATTCCTGAAAAACTAAGCTTTTACCTATTAAAGAATGTGAGAGATTAACTGAATTAGAATCCATGAAAATGGGTACATTCTTACAATCCCATGTTTGCATGGAGAGTCTCCTAGAGGAAGTGATATGAACTAAGTAGTTTTATGATTGGAAGTTATTAACATGGAAGTATAAATGTGTCTTCTCTCACACAAGTGTGCCTCCCTGACAACAGGTTGAGTAATTCAGGAAAGTGGTAGGAAGGTATTTGAGGTTAGACCCATCCCAGAATAAAGCTTCTGATTAAAGGAAATACAGGACTTGAAAGAAGTTAATTGGATCAAAAAAGGCTAAGTGGAAATGACATACAATTCAAATATGGACATGGGGAAGGTATTAGAGCCAGTAGTTT
>NW_017732500.1:339032-357744 GCF_001890085.2 Hipposideros armiger | reverse complement strand
ATAGGAATAAGGGTAGGTTTCTAATAGAGCTCATAATGTGGTTGGGTGAATGATGTGAAAGGATTTACAGGCAAGGAAGGGCAGAGTCATCATTAACAGTGACAGGGCCAAGAAGAGCATTTGTTTATTTAGCATTTCCAGGGATGGTTACATGCACACTCACATACAAATAATTAAAATCCAATTATTTAAGTTGATAAATAAAGCAATTACAGGAGATAAAACTTAACATTGTCTAAAGCACTGTTATTTAACTACTGAAAAATCTAACATACAGTAATAAAATCTTTTTAATACTCTCAGCCTTGCTAATTATCCATAAGCCAAGATGGTTTATTATGGGAGCAGCTTTACTAAGGCCTGCAATTCTAATGCCTAGAAAGCATTGGGGTGCTCATTGTAAGGCATCACCCTTTGGTTGTCTTTCTTATTGGAAGAAACTTCCCACGTGGTGAAAGTGGATGAAATAAAATAAATACAGCCTCAACCAAAATCAGGGGATTAGGGATGAGGAGGAAAGCAGACAGGAGATAAGGGACACAGAGATTTCCTTATTCAGAAAAAGTACAGCTAATCAGAACTCTCCAAGAATCAACTCGCTTTTGGGTCAGGCAGCCAATTCTAGATTCAAAGCCCAGATTCACAATTTACTGTGATGAGTCCATGTGAAAGTCATTTACTTCTATGAGTCTCTGTTTCTTTATATGAAAATAAGATTCATATTACTTTTCTGGTCATTTCATTTTGAGGATAAAACAAAATGTATTATACAACAAAGGACTTTGCACTAATGACAGGTATATGATAAACAATTAATAAATTAATCTACTCTTCTCTGTGTATTTATATTTTCCACATATTTGAGATATTACATTGTATTTATCAAAGTTTTTTTCACATATTTTAGCCAAAATATGCCTTAATTGTTTTATATATTTTCTTTCATTCTTATACAACTTCCTGTGACTATCTTTTAAGCTTTTCAGTGTCAGTATCTAAAATATCAATACATTTTTCTATAACACACGTGTGTTTGTTTTTCACTAAATGTGCCCTATAATTTGGTTTCTTTGAATGAGCTTTAAAAACATTTTTATTAATGAATTCCAGACAATATGATATCATTGTTCCAAATTATATACACCTGGAATAGTATTCACTCTTCTAATTGAACTTTTTAAATATCCCAAACAAAATATATCCCCAAAAAGCATGGCACACAAACAAAGAATGCCTAGAGTATTTTAAGCAAGTCTATTATCTCCAGACTATGGAATCTCAGAAATTATTAATGCAAAATCTATTGACTTTAAAATAATCTAATTTAATCTATAGTATTGTGATCTGATTTTATCTATAAAGCTTAAGTAAAACATTAATTCTTACTTTTACACATAGCCATTTAAACTGTTATAATTAAGACAAATCAGATTCATAGTAATTTCTAGTTAAGCTCAAGAACTTGTATTATAAAGCAGAAAGAGTGTTTGGTAGCTTGGCTGACATGAGTCGTCACTTTGAACCAAAAATATAAGTTACATATTTTAGGTGTTGATTAAGGAATACAATTAAAGAGTAATGGTATAATTGCTTGGAATCATTGCTAGAAAGAGCATATTCAATATTTTCATGAAAAGTAATTAATGTGATGCCTAAACTTCCTAGTAAAGCTTATTTAACTTTTGATAATCAGGAAGAAAGACTATTTTTAATCTAGAGTTCAAAAGAAGAAGACACTATTACTGCTTGCTTAGGCAGCTGCCTAAAATGACATTTACCTGACATTTTCACCTGTATAAAAAGGCATCTTGTGAAATAATTTTTTTTCAGGCAATGAAGTTAAAATGGTAATCATATCAGTAAAATGCTTCAGATTATTCTTTCCTTTCAAAAATGTCATTCCGAAGTGATTATATATTAGATGTAAACTGGATTCTGAAATCTGGTAATTATATATATATATATATATATATATATATATATATATATATATATATATATATATATATATATATATATATACAGAAAGGCCATACTTTACAACTTTTGTATCATTGAAAACATAGTACAACCTAGAAATTTTTTCCCAAGTCCTTAGTTATGAAAAAGAAATTCAATAAATAAACAGTAAATATTCAGGTATCATTGGACCATTAGTTAAGGCATTACACCTGGTGGCCTTCTTGCTAATAGCATAAATTGTATGACAAAAACCAAAATGTAAAACCTAATAAGATATTTCAAATTAATTTTATAAAACAAGTATAACCATTACACTAAATCATGACTTAGATGTTACTGAAGAAAATTATAGTTTATTCTCATATATCAACAATGATGTTTTTAAAAATGCAAATTCAGAGTTCCAGTCAAGATTGCAGAGTAGGTAAATGCTGTGCTTACTTTCTACCACAGACACATCAAAATTACCACTAAACTACAAAACAATTCTCATTGAGAATCACCTGAAATATTGTTGAGCTGAAGCCCTACAACTAAGGACATGCTGAAGAAGCCACCTTGAGACTGGTAGGAGGGGCATAGACCCAGAGCGGGCTGGTCCCACACCCACATGTGACCATTAAAAATCAGGAGCAATATCTTGGCTTTAGGGGTCACCCCTGGAGTTGTGAGGGTTCCCAGCTCCACACCAGACTCCCCTACCCAGGGTTCCACTGCTGGCAAGAGAAGTGCCCATAATTTCTGGCTGTGAAAACCAGTGGAGATTATAGCTGAGTGAGATGGGGGGCAGCTGCACTCCCAGGCACTCCTCTTAAAAAAAACTGCACATGGATTTACTAATGGAGTCACTGGCTTTGAGCTCCAGTCCCAGGGCAGCAGCTGAAGAGGAAACAGGGACATATGGGGGGAACTGAGTTGTCTGGATGAGTCTGAGGATTGGAGGGGCAGCTTTCACCCAAATGGAGGAGCTGGCAGAAGCTATTGTTTCTCTGTTAAACCCTCCCCCTTCTTAGCATGCAGATACAGGCAGCCACCATATCTGCATCTCCATCAAGCTGGCTGACACCATTTGTTTGCCACACACTGGTGATTCTGAAACTCTACCCCATACAACTTTCGGGCACACCCACGCCACTTCCAGTGGCTTTTTCTTATAAACCACCTCCACCTCCTTTAGCTCATGCTGCAGACTTTCCTAAGGTCAGTTCTGCTTGTAAGCAGCCGCCCTGACCTCTCTTCATCAGTGATGCATTCTCTCCTTTCAGAAAAATGTTTAACCCATTTGTACACTGCTGTTTTCTTCATGATGTTATCCCCATAAACTTGGACTAACATGTCCCTGATTTGACTTCCACTATTGCGAAGTTTAACAAGAAGTTTAATGTTTGTTCATTGCTCTAATTCAAGCTCAGACATTCTTGCAACAGCACACAAAAACAGACAATAATGAATGCAACTCAGCAAGACACGGCCACACATCGACACGAACACAGCTGTGAGACACTGATATACCAATATTATGAAACCTTACTGAGCTGTTTGTACAGTGCTGCCAAAGTAAGCACATGGTGGAAAGTTTGCGACCTTAACTGACATACCTCATATACAATGGAATATTACTCAGCCGTAAAAAAGAATAAAATCTTGCCATCTACAAAAAAATGGATGGACCTACAGGGTATTGTGCTGAGTGAAGTAAGTCAGGCAGAAAAAAAAAAAGTCTTATGATTTTACTTATTAATCTAAAGATCCAAATAAACAAAACAGAAACAAACTCTTAGATACAGAGAACATTTTGATGGTTGCCAGATGACAGGGGGCTTGGGGGTGTTTGAAAAAGGGGGAGGGATTAAGAAGTACAAATTGGTTGTTACAACATAGTCATAGGGTTGTAGGGTATAGCATAAGGAATATAGTCAATAATATTGTTATGTATGGTGTCAGATGATACTAGATCTATTGGGGATAATAGATAGGAGGGTTGTTGGAGGCAGGGTGAAAAAGGTGAAGGAATTAAGAAATACAAATTGGTAGTTATAAAACAGCCATGGCAATGTAAAATAAAGCATAGTGAATATAATCAGCAATGCGGTAATAACTATGCATAGAGCCAGGTGGGTACTAGACTAGTCAGGGGGATCGCTTCTTAAATTATATAAATGTCTAACCACTATGCTGTACACATGAAATTAATGTAAAATAATGTCGAATGTCAATTGTAATTGAACCATTTTTTAAAAGTTGAAAAGATAAAGGGGAATTTTTTTAAAAAGGGTCCATCTAAATGGGGTTCTAGTCAGCCCTAAAGGCCTGGACAAGGGAAGGCCACTGGAGTGAAGGTATGTAGTGTCTATTCAGGCCTGTCCAAGGTCATTGAGTTTTACAATGTCTGTGCTGAGACCATCTCTTTGGTGAGATGGGGTCACTGCCCATTGCCAATAGATATTAGATATTCAATTCATCTCATTTTCTTTTATTCCAATTTTGTGTTCTAATTTGGAGGGGAGAATGCTCTGATCAGGTGGATTTGGAGTATTCTGGTTCCTTGGGGAGCTCTTCCTCATCGTAAGTATAGTAAGCTAAGAAAATAAGTCAGACTAAGAAAGACAAATACCATCTGATCTCACTTATATGTGGAGTCTGAAGAACAAAATAAATGAACAAAGAAAACAGAAACAAATTCATAGATACAGAGAACAAACTGATGGTTGCCAGAAGGGAGGGGGGTTGGGGAGCTGGGTCAAAGAAGTGAAGGGATTAAGAAATACAAATAGGTAGTTACAGAATAGTCATGGAGATATGAAGTACAGCATAGAGACTATAATCGATAATGTTGTAACAACTATGTATATATAGTGCCAGGTGGATACTAGACTAGTCAGGGGGATCACTGAATAAATTATATAAATGTCTAACCACTATACTGTACAGCTGAAATTAACATAAAATAATACTGACTATCAATTGTAATTCAAAAAAAGAAATAATCTTTAAAAAGTGCTAATTCAATTAAAACAATATAATAAAATAATGGAATAAATATGAGAGAATATTTTGAGTATATATTTAATATTAAGGCACACATTAATACAATTTTGCAAATGAAAGAGTCAAAGGAGGAAAATGATGGAATATCTTTAGAGATGTGAAAAATGTAAGGTCATAAACCTGGTATTACAAGCAGTTTGCTAATGCCTATTTCGATGTGTTTTAAAAATCACTAACACAATTAAGAAAAGCATGGACATTTATGAACAGTGAGCAGCTCACATAAATTAGCTGAATGGAACTGCTTACAAACTAATGTTCCTAAGACAACTAATTAAAGTTTCGGTTAGAGGTTAGTTAGCTACATGCTGTCAAGTCCAAAGAAAGCACACAAAAGAAGACAGCTCTTGCAACACACAGAAGTGAGCTCTCAGGTCTGAATAACCTCTCACTGCCACTGGTGTTTCTTTTGTGATGTTTAAAAATGAAGATTGCCAAACAGATGGAGCTCTAACTCAATTTTTAAAATAACATAACAGAGGACTGAAATAAACAGAACAACAGCAACTTAACTTTCAGATGAAATGCTACAGGTCCCATCATTTACAGCTAAAAACAAAAAGAAGAACAAAACACATTACAGACCCACCCATTATTGAGTTGTGCATGTGTCTGTGCTTGTTGGTTGTTTGTTTTGTTCTCCTAGCTTAAAAAGTCAGAGATTAAAAGTAGGTAGTTGTCCAAATCAGTTGGAATTTTTTATTCACTAATGACCCATCAGACCTAGCTGACAGGAATTTAAGAAATGTGTCTGAAGATGAAAGTTAACGTTCATGTGACGTGAGCTCACACTGCTGTCATGAAGGTATACACCGTTTATAATAAATAAATAAATGAAGCCAATTAAAACAATGAGAGTCTCAGGATATTTGTGCTGGCAGTCAATTACTGCATGAGAAAATAGCATTAATACATCTCAAATTTCTTTTTTAAAAAGTAGAACTTCAGCATGACTTACTTCCTAAGTGGCATCCTTAGGAACGTTGTTATAGGAAAATTCTCTTTCCACTCAACAAAGCTGAACTAGAATGCTTTATTATTTAAAATTTATTATTTCCTGTAACATATCCAAAGGTGTCACTAGTAAAAATGAGTTTTGGCCAATGTAACTTACACTGACAAAGAGGTTTTAGTCCAATGACTAGTGAATTTTCTTACAAAAGCCTATCCATCTATCTTCTCCCCTTTACCAGTAGATGTGTGTGGGGGAAATAATAGTCAAAACTGAGAAAAGAACAGACAAGAAACATGTATTATTTATTTCATAAAAGAAGACTATATAACTATGGTCATGTGCCTCATAATGATGTTTTGAACAACCACAGAACACATAAATGACAACGGCCCCATAAGATTGTCATTGAGTTGAATTCCCTGTGAGAAATGGAAAGATATGTGGTTCAGAAGGAATTTTCTTTTTCTCTGATGAGAATAATACCTATGAGGCTTGGCAATAGATTCTCTCGCTCACAGCACCTCAGTTCTGAATGCTCAAATTATATCCTAATCCATCAGCCACTAACCTGTTTTAGCACAGAGAAGACTTTCCCTCCATCACTACATATTCAGAGGGAACTACAGCCCTCCCAAATCTAGCTCGTTCATCATCAGTACATTGCCAAAAATGATTTGTTGGGGACCTAAGACCCTGTATAAGGATACGGGTTCACAGGAACTACCTTAACAAGTATTAAATGTCACTGCCACTTTAGTAAAAGCTCTCTGTGGTCCTGTGGAGCCAGCCTGTTGCTGTACTTTGGAAATACTTTCAGGTTGTATTAATGTAAAGCATAGGTAAGTTTTATTTGTTTCATCAATTCAGTTTTGGAGAGATTCCTTTATGCCATGTCAGGATCAATGAAATCAACAAATTTCCAGTCAAAACATTGAATCCTCAGTTCTACACCTTCTCCATGTTAAATTCCTTCTTTTTTTTTTTTAAGATTTTATTGGGGAATTTGGGGAGGGGAATAGCATTGGGGAATCGGGGAAGGGAAACAGAGAAGTTGCTGTCCTTTTGTTCTTCAGTCTAGTTGTGGAGGACTCCACTTCACTGACCCAAGTTGGCACCATCATTGCGCTCTTCCCGGGTGAGGCAGATTGGTGACCAGCCACTGGACAGCCGCTCATGGAGGCTCATGGAGGCTCACAGCAGCTCACAAAAGCTCATGCGCGCTGCTGGCCAGCCCCACTGCAGCCTACGGTGTCGCCGGCGACTCACAGCAGCCCAGCTCCAGGTCGAGCTGTTGTTCACCATCTTAGCTGTAGCGGGTGCAGTGTCACTATCCCTCATGTGGGATCCGAACCAGAGCCCTGCTGCTCAGAAGGCCAAGTTGTCCCAAGCCAACTCCTAACCAACGCACCACTCGGCAGGCCCTCAATACCCTCTTTTTAAATGAATCCCACAAAAGTCCTCAATCTGACCACTGCTCCCACATGCAATAGCCAAAGCTACATTGTCATGACCTTCCCTTATGTTTCTATATTTCTCAATCCTGATTTTTTATTCCTACTGATCCTAGGCGATCTTTCACTCCCTTCTAACGGTCACTCTGGTGATGATCTATGCCTTACCCAGCCACTATACACTCAGGATTTCCAATCAATCCAGCACACATCCCTGTTAGTGGAACAGCATTGACAACTCTGATGTTCTATTTCTGACCCTGTTCGAAGGAAGTTAGGAAGGGCTTGTGGAACAGGTGTTTATAAAGTGTTTATAAAGTCTACAGGAGTGTAATGTCCTAGGCCTTCCCATTCACACCCCACTCACTCACTGACTCACCCAGAGCAACTTCTAGTCCTGCATCCTCCATTCATGGAAAGTGCTTTATACAGGTGTATCATTATTTTATCTTTTGTATCATATATTTACTATAACTTTTCTGTGTTTAGATATGTTAGGATGGTATACTTACCACAAATACTTACCATTGTGTTACAATTGCCTACAGTATTCAGTACATAGTAACATGTGGTACAGGCTTGTAGCCTAGGAGCAATAGGCTCTACCCTGTAGCCTAGGTGTGTAGCAGGTGTACCATCTAGGTTTGTGTAAGTGTACTCTACGATGTTCACATGACAAAATTGCTTAACAATGAATTTCTCAGAATGTAATTCCATCATTAAGCCACCCATTAATATAGTCACATGAGTATAAAAGAGGTGGATATTTTGACTTTACTTATTTTGATAGACTATGCAAAACTCTATAAATAGTCTTACAAGCTCCATAAGAAAGGATCATTGTAAGTAAATTCTGGGAAATCAAGTTTACATCTGCATTAACAAGAGTGATATGGCTCATTTATATTTAAAGGGTGGTATATGCGATACGTGTTTCTTAAAATCCAGTTACTGAGTAATAATAGGGAAAACTTTAAACATATGCCTCTAAACATTTCAGGTTATACCATTGCAGGTAGAGGATATTCCCGGGAAAAAATGGGTCAGGAGCTCATTCTAATTTCCTTGTAACATGCTAGTGACAAACCTGCTGGAATTTAAATACATACATACATACATACATACATACATACATACATACATACATATTGCTAGCAGAAGAAATCCTTATATATGGAACGCTTTTAGCTTAACAGATCTGGGTTGTCTAGTTTGCTTGTGTTAAATCAGCCTGGAATCTATGTATTTATGGGGCATGACTACCTCAAAAATACCCCCATACGCCATACATTTATCAGACAATAAATTGAAGGTGTTTCATGACATAAGTTACTTGTTCTGTGTGAGGGGGCTGCATTTCTCATTTAGAAACATTATCTGTTAACCCAGCTGGAACAAGTCATAAGAGAAACAGAAGAGCTTGAGGGGAGGTTTACACTGGAGGTCCAAAACACTTCCCTGATTCTCCTCCAAGTACCTGAAACCTTGTCATTATTACTAAGGCTTGGCATTCTCTGAGGTTGCTGAATCTTGAGAGTCTGATTTGACAAACTGATCCCTTAGGTAAACTTGAATGTTTACAAGATTTCCAGATACTGTATGGTAATCATCCATTTCTATAAGATAAAAAATTATTTTTAAAATTGAATTACAAACACCATATCTTAGTAACCTTCGAACTCACTTGGTATGAGTAGAAATTAATATTTAGCCATATATAAAAAGTTGTATATTATTCACCCTTGAGAATTGAGAAGAGGTATTTGCCTTTTTGAATTATTTGGGGGTTGCTGAGAATTACCCATGTAACTGGTGACTGCTTTTGGGTGTCAACAGATTATGCTTACAACATAAATTGTATAGTTAATTTTAGCCTCACACATTTATATAATTATACTAAATTGTCCTTATACCTGGGGAGACAACCATCATAATAAAATTCATATACTGAATAAGATTTAAATATTTTACCACAAATATACGAAGGACAAGAGAATCAGGTTCATGAATGAGAGCTTAATTCTAAAGTGTTTACTCAGTTCTAGCAAACTTTCAAATATTTATTTTTCAAAATATATGCATATCATTAATGGTTCAATACAGGAAACAGACGTTATTCCAAGTATTTTGAATGGTAGGAGATATAATACAAGAAATTAGGTTTAATAACATATTTGGAGAGCTGGAAAAGTAGAAGTATGCAGGTAATGGCACAAGAGTGCATACAGATCAGAGGTCAGGATATGCCTGCTGTCCCCCAGCCCAATGGTAGGAAAGATACAAGTAATTACTGTTGATGTTTTGGATCTCCCAAAGCCTGATGTGGCTAGAGGGTGGTACATCTACATTCACCCTCCACAAAAACGCCTGTCTCTTGGATTTTGCAAATCAATCTCCACTATTTCCAGAGGAAAGTCCTCTGTGCCTCCTCTACTTTCCAAAGCTCATGCCAGTGCGTCTAACTGGCAGAACCTAAATCTGATTTAGCACTCTTATAACCAGTTTGGGAAATGTATATTTTAAGATTCAGAACTGTGAGATATAGAGAGTATAAATGTAGGTGGCAATAAATGCTAATTGCCAGTAGACATTTCTTCAACTCAATATATGCCTGAATTGATTAAATATTTTTGATCAGTGTTATTGTGTTACCTAGATGTTTTCATGGGGATGTGTACTGATTAAGAGCTCAGACTCCATACTGACAGTCTTCAAAATACCCACCAGTTACCCACTATGTTTGCAAAGATAATTAATCTCTTCTTTCCAAAAGATTTCCATGAAAAGCTAGTATTACCCTTTCCCTTTTACATATGAGGAAACAGGCTTACCTCAGTAATTACAAACATAATTGCTATGTTTGTAAAATTAATAATAAATAACACCTATGAGAAACACTGATACATGATAATTACTCAATAAATGGAAATTATTCTTATCATACTTACATTTCCATATTTGCTAATAGAAACATCTGCTTTATATTTATTTATCACATTGTTTTTCTATAGAATATTTCTTTTAATCAACTTGTAGAATAAAAAGCTACAGAAATATATTTCTCTTAAACATTCAATTCATAATAAAACTTATTTAAAATTTTTATGAAAGTCATAATTTGTATATTAATATTTTCATTTAGAAGAAGCAGATCTTAATTTTTGCCATTAATTTTACCAACACAGTTTTTACTGTGAATAGTATTAATTTTCTACATTTAATTTCTTGGTAATATAGTTTTGACTGAAATGTAGATTTAAAAATAAAATCTAAGAAAAAACAGTGAATATAAAATTGGAACATGAGATTAAAGGAATTTTTAGCTTGACTCCTGACTTAACATAAATGTGTCTTTCTGACTTAAAAGTCCCTTAACCATATAAGTGTGTGGCATAAACCACTGCCTTCTGTGAAATGAAAAATTTAGTAGATAATTAATCATGCCGATTGTTTAAGATGGATATTCATTTTTAATCTATAATTTGAATGAAAACTACTGATTTACCCAAATAACATAAAATCTTTGGCTTATAGGCATTTGGGGAAAGCTAAAGGATAGCAGTGGACATAAAACTTCCAGAAGAGAGCACTTCAAAGGCTTTTTCTTCTCTTATTAGAGAATATCTTCGTGTTCAAATTCTGCTTATATTCAGCTGGCAAAAACAAAAAACCAAACAAACAAAAAAACAAGTCCTGAGAAATAAGAAGACTGAGAGCATGCTATCAGAAAGCTGTGAGAAAATGACCGTGGTATGATTGAATCCTGTTTGGATTAAGTGAGAACTGAGTAGGATAGTTTGCAGTGTATATTAAATACAGAAAGAATCCCTAGAAATAATATAAAACTGTTAAAAATCATGAATTATTGTTTATTTTTCATATTGCTTGGTGTAGTTTTGTTGGTGTTGGTTTTTAAATAAGTATGATTTAAAATAGTTATTTTTTTCTCTTTCTCTAAAAGAATCATAAACTTATGGAAAAGTTGGAAATACGGTTTAAATAATATATATATTTTTACACTTTCTGGCCCATCATTCCCAGATACTTTAGTATTTTCTGCTAGCAAAGGCATTCTCCTAGTAACCAAAATAAAACCATCAAAATTAGAAAGGTAACCTTCATATATTACTATCATCTAGTTATCAGAGTCTATTCAGGGTTTTGCCAATTGTCCCAATAATAGCTTTTATAGCAAAAGGTTCCCATTTAGAATTACATGTTATATTTTGTTGTAATGTCTCACTCGTCTATTTCAGTCTGAAATAATTTCTTCAATTTCACAAGACTGATATTTTTGTAATTATGGCCAGCTTTCTCAAGTTTGGTTTGTGTGCTATTGCCTGATGACTACATTTAGGACTGCTTCTTTGTCAAGAATATCACAGAAGTGATGCTGTATTCTTTTCATTGCCTACTATCCAATGGCTTACTCTTTTCATTTGTCCTATTATTGATAGTGTTTAATAATTTGTGTAAGGTGATGTCTCCCAGTCTTGTCTACTATAAGGTAATTCTTTCCCCTTTGTAATTATAGGTATTTTGTAGGTACTTTTGAAGGTACTTTGAAACCCATTCATCAAAATTTTAAATCATTTATTAAATTTTAGTTTCTTTTATCTCATGGTTTCCTATTTTATTTCTTGGATTATAATCTGTACTGTCATTATTTGATTCTCAAATCATCTAGATTTGGTCAATGGGAGTTCATCAAATGAGTTTTGTATTCTTTTGTGATATTTCATTATTCTTTGAGCACTTTCTTGCTTAATGCCACAAGATATTGTAAGCTTATTTTATACTTTCCTTTTCCTATCCCTGATACAGTTATTTCTGCAATGTACCCTTGTTTCTTTCAATGGAAAATGGTAAACAGAACCAAGTATATGAATACTAGATGGATTTATTACTATTGGGGTAGCAATTGTCTCCCAAGATCACAGTGAATAAAACTTGGGGATACATGTAGTGCTTTACATATATATATATATATTCATATTCCTTTATTATCTATCTATCCACCCATCTATCTATCCATCCATCCACCCATCTATCCATCTCTCTATTGAAAAACCATGAATTTCACACTGATACCTCCAATTCAATACAATGGCATTCATTCTGATTTTCTCCCTTTTCATATTTATAACTAATATTTGGCAGTGAGAAACATATCTTCAATATTATTTAATATATTCACATATTTGATTAATCCCTATAGTGTAATCAATGACCATTTTCACTGCCAACCTTTTCCCTGCATAGATGATTTCATCTCCCTGCACAAGCTCTGACACTCTGTTCTAGGGCCTAAACTGCCTGGCACCACCCTCATACTGCTCAGGTCCTGAGATCTTACACTAATGTGTTCCTCCACATGGGTATGCTGTTTCAGCAGGAGTACACATTGTTTATGAAAGTAGTCTGGAATGTCTATAAAGTATACCTCTTCTTCTGCTAGAAGTTTAGCCTATATCAATGTTCCCACATATACACAAAGATGTATGTACAAGAATTTAATCCAGCTAAAAACACAAAACTGCATAAAAGTACTCCAATATAGAAAGGAGAAATTCAAAACATATAAATTGAAAATAAGTACCCATTAATTAAGATAAAAGTAGAATATGAGAAAGGCATTGAAGATGTAAGTTTAAAGAGCTAGAATAACTATGCACAAAAAATTGCCAACAAACCACAGCTGTAGATAGCTGGGTAGCCAGGTAGTTAGATAGCTAGATAGCTAGATAAATGATAGATAGATAGATAGATAGATAGATAGATAGATAGATAGATAGATAGATAGAAAGGGAGCACATCAGACCGAAAGCACACTGTCTTAGAAAACATATTCCCACACTCATACAACTATCATTCTGATAGACATATAAAGCACATATATACACTTTTAGCCAGATTGAATCTCTTAAGTAGCATGTCTTTAGTTCTCTGCCTTTGCCCATGTTATGACCTCTTTCTATCTGGACCACTACACACACTCATTCGTTCCCCATTCCTAAATCCCAGAAGCCCCAGAGATCTTTCCCGATTTGACATTCTTTTGCCATAGCACTTATCCTTGACCTGCTCCACCTGAAAATACTGAGTGCTCTAAAATATTCCATTTTTCTGATGTAAACAAACATGCAATATAAGTCAATTCTAGAAGAGAATCACTTATTAATTTGGCATTTAAACTTGAGCTGATAATGGCACAACTGATTACCTTTCTTGGACCATATTTGCATATTAACAGACCCCTTCCACCCTTAACCCCTCACCCAGGGGCTAGGGCAGAGGCAGTGTTGGAGGAGGCTAATCCCACCTTCTGCTCACTTCTCCTGATAGTTAGGATTTCATGTTCATTTACTGCATTGTGTTTGGTACATTCTTAATCAAAGTATGCAAATAAGTAAAATAAAATTTCTAATATGCATCTGGCAAAATGTAACACATATAATATCCCACACTCATTTATACTTTGAGATTGATTTATTTTTAAATACTATTTCAGTCCTAGGAACTAGCAACATGGTATCTTGAAGAAGTATTTTCTAGAAGCTCAGAATTACCTGGATGGCTCATTTCACTGAAACTTTTCCAAGATTTAAGATGTGGGATGTCAAACTCCACAGAAAGCCTTGGCCAATTCAAAACATAAAATCTTTATTCTAATCTGCAACCCTCTCCTTCACACGCCTTTCAAATTCCTTTAGCGTATAGGAACACCTGTTTTCCACCCAGGGGAACTTAGTATTATCACTAACAATAGTTTTGGCAGTTTTGACAAATATAACTTACACTGGTATCTTGGAAATGAATAAAGTCTCTATTTAAATCTCTCACTCTTCCCACTGGGAAAACTTTACTCCAGACAAATTGAGGCAACATCATTTATTTAAGGACCTTTCTTCGTCTTACTCATAGATGTGGCTACATTCATAGGAGCTTACAGACAGTTGAGGCATCAGTTTGGTGGGTTGTTGAGAGAGGAAGTTTCTGGCTTTGTTCATGGTCATCATCAGTCTAAGATGTACCCACTGTAAGAGCCTCACATTCATCTGTTTATCATTATTGTTCCATGCAGGCAATCCCAGCACATTATGTGATCTGACAACAAATCATCACCATGGTTCACTCTTTTTGGCTACTTCCTTGCCATTCTTGGACCGCAGGAGACACAGAACTACACTGGCATTTTGAGGCTTTGCCAAGCCCACCTGCCAAAACCGCCATCTTTTCCACTCAGTGGTTGCCAGGAAGTCTTCTGAAAGGATGAGGAGCTTGTCTCTCTAATGCTCAGATATTCTAAATCTATTTGGATTTTCTATTTCCCACCACTTCTCAGCAGGATGTTAGTGGGTAAGAGACCACAGAGTTTATTCTCAGGGTCATCAACTAGCATTTAATTAGCTGTATTATGTTATTACTCTTTCTCTTCCTCCAGGCTATGTAATTTTTAACTAGTTTAGGATCAGGGGAGAGGATGCCCTATGTCTGATAGGCACATATAGATCCCAATCAATTGTGTAACCCTGGGTCTTAAGAAATACAAAAGTCAAGGATTTAAGTGTGTTCTAAACCTTTCTTTCTTTGAAGTAAAGAATCATTGCAACTGGTAGAAACAATAACTGAGTCCACTAAAGAATGAAAAGAAAAATTCCATTGGATAATTAAAAAATATATGTATCGCTTCACATGTAAGCATTCCTAAAGCATCCAGTAGTAAACTTCCTCCTTGTTGTCTTTCATGACTTTCTGTGTTTATGCTCATTCTCAAAGCCACTTTTTAAAAGCAACTGGAGAATGTGATTTGCAGCTTTCAACCTGAAAAATTAAAAAAAAAAAAAGCCAAACTAGGTCTTGCTCTGGGAAGTTCAAAACACTTTGAAAATCTTGTTCCTCCCCTCCACCAAATGGTTCCTCCAACACCCCAACTCCTACCACAGCTGCTCTGATAATGATGGAGATCAATAAGAAAACCAATACTTGCCTGGAGAGTTTCTTAAATATACTGATTCTTAGATAACAATCCAGAGTTAAAGTTTAAAAGAGAGACAGGCTATTATTTACATTTAGTAAACAACCCAAATGATTATTTTCTTTAGCTTGGAATATTCTACCCTAGATGATATTACATATCATATATGAGATATAAAAACTGGCCTTACAAATTTTTAAAAAATAAATAAAAACCTGTAGGTAAGAATCATTTCCAGCCAAATTGGACTGTGTGGGGAAAAAAAAATCACTCAAAGGGATAATTATAAAGAATCTCAGGGAATATTAGTGACCTCAGTCCTATGCTTACACACTAGAGAAAAACAGCATAATAGTACAAATCAGTGTCCCTAAACATTTACAATATAACCTCCACAAGACCTTTTCTGGTTCCAGAGAATGCCTATCTTTCCACTTAGGACATGAAACAATGAAGAAAAAGTTAATGGGTAATAAAAATTAAACCAAAATACCCAACGATGGTGATCTATTGGTTAAAAAAACATTGCTTAAAGGGCCGGCTGAGTGGCTTAGTTGGTTAAGAGCTCGCTCAAGAGTTTGAGCTCTGAGCAACAGCGGTTCGAGTCCAGCCCGAGCTGAGCAGCTGCTGAGCTGCCAACAGGTAGCAGGATGGTTCAGCTTAAAAAAACAAAAACAAAAACAAAAAAACATTGCTTAAGGATTTCTAAGTGGCTATTAAAATTAGTCTATCCAACAAATATTTATTGAAATGTTACTGAATCAGGCAGTAAGCTAATGCATGAAAATACTACCCTCCCACATCTATTTACATGAAAAAGTGCTCACAGGATATTTTTAAGTATTAAGGTTTGTGACAAATAGTAGGCACAGGGTGATTTATGTAAAAAATGCACATAGAGATGCAAGCTTAGATAAACACAGAGACCAAAACCTTTATACTGATTATTTATACGTGTAGGTAATCTAGGTAATTTTTAAATTTTCTTTTATGTGTTGTTAATTTTCCCTTCAACCAGGCTCACGACCACCTTGTCTCTCACAGCACAGATGTCATGTGCCACCTTCTTATATTTTCTTTCTCACATGCTCAACTTGGTTTTGATGAGATACAGTCTAGAGACGTGACATTCAGAGTGGTAAGGGACATTATAACCAGGTAAGCTTTGGCTGTATTTAGGGTTTTAAAATAAGGCCTAGAAGCCTGAGCCTAAGTAGGTTTTGAAGGAAATTTCTGTTATTCAATTTTTTTCTTTCCTTTGCTCCTTTGACTTTTTTCCTTTGGTTATCGTTCCTTTGGTAAGGAAGATACACTTCCATCTTCCTTTTACCTCTGCTTTTATTTTTTCTTTCTTATATATTTCTTCAATTCACGCTTCATTCTGCCTTTGTTTGTTTGTTTGTTTCCTTTTATTCCCTTGCAACATTTTTTTTCCTATTGCATTAAATGACCAAAATTAAGATTACTTTGTAGTACACTGATTGTAGAGGCATGTGGGGAGTGCTGAATTAGCATATCGTTTCTGTATAAAATAACTGTTGTTTAGAAATACAGAGTCACACATATAATATGAAGTTCAGGGAGGCCAAATGTCACATGTTTCTGCAGACCTCACGTTTCAGTTTCTCGTATGGCAAAAAATAAAAATAAAAATAAAAAACTAAACACCTGAGACTTCTTTACTACTGTTGATTTCAGCAGCAACTTGGGCTTCCAGAATTAGATAAATGTCTTGTGACATAAATCCAGGTATGTCAGGGGAAATGCTCTGTTAGCATGTAAAGGAAAAGATTTGTATATACAGAAAAAAAAAAGACACAACTGTGATTTTTAAGAGAAATATGAAATTCTCATTTAGATCAAAAGGGAGGAATTTTTCAGAAATAAATTAGTCTTCAGAAAGTAAAATTTCTGCTTGATTGTAGGAGAGAACATATGCATAGCAGAAAGTCCTACCCACTTGTTCTGCACTTTTCATGGGTAGGCGCAGAGATCACACATATCAGGACCAGCAGAAAAGGGGCTGGAGCACATCTACCCTGTGTGATGAGCAGCACACATGGCTATACAAGGAAAAACAACCTTGCTTCTTGCTTTTGCCAGCCTGGGTGAACTTCTCTTGGAACTTTTCCCAATACTTTGTTGCTTGAATGAAAACTGAGCATTAAAATGAGATTTGTTCTCCAAACTCAAAAGATGGTTTACAGCAAGCCCATTACCTAACCACTGTCTTCTAGCAAACTAGTATGTACCAGTTCCCAACCCACAAGACCTTCAGCTGCCCTATAAAATAGATTTGAATTCATTGGAAAGAGATGACAGAGATTAAGTGGATTATTTCCATATGGATGAGTAATTGACCTTGAGGAAGGGTATGTGTTGGGGACTCTGGAAAGTCAAGGGTAGTTGAAGGGCAGCATGAAGTGAGATGAAAAAGAGAATGAAGAAACAAGAAAAAGTAGGTGAGGTTTTGTGAAACACTTTTAAAGAATCATGGGTATTCATGAGTGACCCCCAGCAAAAGAAAACCTAGGTAACAGTGTCGTGTCTCTTGTGTCATAGTAGGGGAAACAAGGCATTTAGATTAGAGGACTACTTCATTTTAGTCCACTCATTTCAAAATACAATTTTCTGTATTAATTTCTGGTTTCTGGGTTTTTTGTTTTGTTTTGTTTTTACTATTACATAGGCTCATTGTGAAGACAGATGTTAGGCAAATAGACACAAAAATAAATATAATCATACCGTTCTAAGATGAGAAAGAAAAAAATACTTATATAAGCTTATAACAAGTGAATGGATTTATTTTAGGTTGTGGGCGGGCCCGATATATTCTGATGGAAAATTCATTTATTAACACTCTTGTCCTTTGTAGGTGAAAAAGGGGCTCTGTAATAAATCTAACTGAAAAGTAACCTACAGGGTGATCTGATCATAAATTTCTAAAGGGGCAATTCCTCTTGGTAGTCGCACCTGAGGCCTATAACTTCTTTAGTTAAAGGTTTACCTTTGCTGTAAACAAGCCCCATCCATTGTTTTTATGTATCTATGTTAACACACCTTTGAAGTGCCTCTTTCTCAAACCCCTGGGAAGTGTAACCGCCCTCAAGGAAGCACATGATCTAGTTGACCATTCTGTAGTCCAATCCCCACCTTGCTTTCCACCCCTGTTTATATAATCTTCTGTATGTTTTCACCTTAATTCCAAATGTATAAAAGAAATTGCAAACTGTTATTCTGGGAATCATTTTGCTCAGTCTGTTGAGATCTTCCTTCCAGCTGTGTCCTCTAATTGGCTCAAATAAACTCATAAAAATT
>NW_017732500.1:329809-336380 GCF_001890085.2 Hipposideros armiger | reverse complement strand
ATAAAGACGTTCTCGCCTCTAATAAATATATGACAAGAATCTGTAAAACTTGTGTAACATTTTAACTCAGGCTGGTTTTCTATTAACAAGAAGTGAATTTAATCACTCATTTATTAAAAATAATTTTTTTTAAAAAAGGAAAAGACCTCTGCTTTCCAAATGGGCCTGGGAACATTTCTAAAATGCAGTTTCTCAGGCTCATATTGACAAAATAAGAGATGCAGACCTCATATGTAGGAAAGAGAAAAAAAAATGGACATAATCCTGGTTGGAATTAAAATGAACTTTCCTAGGTCATAATAACATTTTTGTTACCTTAAAGGAGAGAGAGTGATTTATCTCTATCTTAAATATTTTCAGTCATGAATTGATATGATCTCACAATTTAGCAATTTAATTGCATTCCTTTTTCCTTATGTTTTCAAATCTATAAAAGCTGTCCTTCCAACTAGAATATAAATTTAATAAGGGAAAATATCATCTTAATATTTATCCTAATAGAACAGAGCACAGTGCTTTAAAAATAGCAATTACTGCCATAGTTATGGATGACATTTTATATTTTAAAATTACCTTTGCAGTCTACTTGATTCCTTTCAGGAAGTGAGCTGACTCTTTTTTTTAAGCTATATGTCTGTTGTTATGATAACACATTTGATGTAGTCCTATATTCAGTAAAAAAAAGAAATTAACCAACTAGATTAGGCCAGTTGCTGCTTTATTTGTTGGATACAATGTCTTCAAAATGAATTCTTCTTCAACAACACACAATACTAAAAATATGATTGAAAATACTAGTTTACGGTTTTGACAAAGGTTAAAAATAAAAATTGTGTTATAAATATCCTATCTCCAGCCAAAAATACTTTTGGGATGAAGGCAACAGAAATATAGTCTCAGGCATTAAAATCATAAGCAGTTTACCTCATAAGGCTTTGTATTCTAAGGTGGAAATGTGAGAAAGATACGATTATATTTAAGGAGCATATAATGAAATAAATGTAATTAATAAATTAAAAAAAAGCTTTTATGAATATAATCAGGATACAAATATAGAGGCACAAATAATTTCAGGAACTAAATTATAAGTTATTTCAGAATGTACAAAAAGATCATGAAAGTTTTGTTTCTGGGAGAATGGCCATGTAGACACTCTGAATAAGCAGGCCTCTTGCTAAAGACAACTATAAGCATTGCAACTTTCTCTCACTTGTTCCTTTGTTGCTTTCAGTTTTGTGTCCCACATATCAGTGAAATCATACAGTTCTCAACTTTTTCTGTCTGATTTATTTTGCTTAGCATAATAATCTCAAGATCCATCCATGTTGTCACAAATGGCAGTATTTCATCTTCTCTTATGGCAGAGTAGTATTCCATTGTGTATACATATCACATCTTCTTTATCCAATCATCCACTGAAGGGCACTTTGGTTGTTTTTATGTCTTACAACAAAGGAACAAGGCAAAGAAACAAAAACTCATAGACACAGATAATAGTTTAGTGGTTACCAGAAGGTAAGGGGGGAAAGGGGTGGAGATGAGGGTACAGGGGTCAAATATACAGTGATGGAAGGAGAGCTGATTCTGGGTGGTGAACACATAATGTGATATAGAGATGATGTGTTACAGAATTGTCATTTTGTGATACATCATGAAACCTATGTAATTTTACTAACCATTGTCACTCCAATAAATTTTAATTAAATAAAAGGAAAGAAATTATCTCTCTCTCTCACACATGCACACGGTATATTTCTAACTGAGCTGACAAGGAATTTTTAGAGGCCGAAACAAAGTGAAAGTAGGAATCCTGGGATATAAGTGAAGGTATCTATAGACTCGTGGTTTATATTTTGTTGGCTTCCCAGAGTATGTGTGGGGTATAGGAGTTATAATTATGGCCTAGATATAAGGTAAAAAGTGGTATAAGAGATTTATGCATAAAGGTGAGGTCCAAAAAGTCATACTACCTGTGTAAGGCAGATTGAGAAATAAAATATCATAGAGAAGCGGACAGCAAGGAAGCTCACCTGCTTCAACTTTTGTACTGAATGAAGAGCAACAATCTCTATCCTGAGAACCTGATAAGATTCTGAGAACCATAAGACAGATTCAAGTAGGTTTGCAGAATGCATTCAAGCTACCTGTGTCAGCCAAAAATCTTTGTAATAAAGAACACAACTTTGTTTTTGATGTTTGACTAATGACAGTTTTTAAACCACACAACTCGCCTTTCCCCTTTTGCCCATTTGGACAAGGTGATTACAAATAAACAACAACAACAAAAACAAAACACATACAGAAAAACAAGCAAACAAACAAACAAACAAAACCTCTGCCTGCTCCTTCCCTTGGCACCAGTGGGAAATTCAAATTATGCAAACAGCAGACCTTAAGTGGGAACCCCTACTCTGGCTCACCTCCTAACCACGTTCTTACTTCCAATCTCACTTTGCTGTTGACATCTGAACCAGCTGACACCTACCCTGCTGTCCCCAGAAAGTCTTATGGTGTGAGTACTAAACCTTTGCGTGTACTCTTGGTGCATGCAGTGTTATCAGTCTTGAGGTCTGAACTATTCCCTTGGAAGGAGTCTTCCCACCCTCTGTGGGGTGACTATGAAATATTTACACTTAAAACTACAACGAAATTGCAGACTTTAAAAAAAATACTGTCGTGGATGCTGTTAGTAGTGTACCAGATCCTATTTATAGGGCTGGTGCACACAGATGCTGTAACTTTGGCTGCTGGCAGCTCACAGTTCCTTTCTCTAAAGACTTGACCATCGTCAAATGGGAACACCCTTGCCTGGGAGATAACGCCCCCTGAGAAAACACCCCTCAGTCAATGACTGACTGATGCCAGGGGTGGAGGATATCAAGGACTGTGAAGATTCTGAAATTTTATTTTACAAGCTAACAAGTTAGCTTGCCAGTTTTATGAATGCAAAAGATACAAAATTTCATGGTCAGAGACAAAGGCCTTTATTACTCACAGTAATAACAATAGCCAGAGCATCAGAGCTGGTTCCTAGGGCCTTAGTTCCCAGAGAGCAACATGAAAATGGTAACACTTGTGCAGGAAGTGAATCATTTTATAGGAGAAGCAACTCACGCTTAGAGAATAGGGTCTTTTATAATGGGCTATAAGCTTACACTACCTTTGTCCTAGTGAGAGACGTTATCTGTTTGATACTGGACAGTAAATAAACCTGGCCTTCACTCCAGAAACAGACAGTATCCCCAGCTAACAAGGCTGTTCACTATAGGAACACGCTTTAAAAGATAATCCACAACACAGGCCTCTGCTCATCACACAGGCAGAAACACAAGAGACCTACACAGAATTGGCTCCTAACAGATGGGTTTATTTTACCAGTCTATCATTATACACTTTGAATTTTTTTATAACCAGAAAAAGAAAAAAACAAAAATAAGTCAGGAATCACAATTAATGTAAATAGAGTAAGCTCTCCAATTCAAAAATCAATGATTATGAGAATGATAAAAAAAAATTCTAGCTATGTACAATTCACAAATCATACTACAACCTAAGGACACAGACACACACACACACATATACACACACACACACACACAAAATTTGCCATATTGTAGAAAAAATATGCCAGGAATATATTTACCAATAGAAAGCTGGTATTGCTAAATAACAGATGACAGACTAAATGCAGAGGCTTTGCTAGAAATTAAAAAAGTTTGTTTTTGCACAAAATGTGTCTAAATGTGTATGCTCCCAGAAGCAGACTTAAAATACATAAAGCAGTTATTGACAGAAGTAAAGTGGAAATTAATAAATTCATTATCATGGTAGATTTTAAACACATCTATCAAGGTAATTGAGAGACCTGAAAAGAAAAGAATATCTGTAAGCATCTATAAGGTTTCAGTAAGACAATTAGCAAATTTAGTTTAATGGACATCTACATAATAGGGTACTCAGTGAAAAAAACAGTATGGCACATTTACTCAACTGTCAGATACGAAGCTGCCAAGCCAGTTCCAACAAATTCCAAGTGATTTTTGTCATGCAAAACACATTCTCTGATTGCAATTCAACTCTTAGAAATCAATAGCAAAAAGATATATAGAAAAATCCAAAAAGTTTATAGACGCTGAATATACTTTTTTTTTTTTTTTTTTTTTTTTTAGCGGCTGCTCNTGGATATCTTCATCTGCTTTTATTTCATATTCAACGTGTTCAAAATCTTATCACCTTCCCTTGCAAATCTTTTTGTTGCTTGTTCCTTTTCCATATTAGTACGACATCAATCTCTACTTTGTCATGGGAGCTAAAAACTCTAGCTCATTTTTATTAGACTAATTTAGATAAATACTATTGCACACATCACAGTAAATATCCTGGCTTCTAAATCTTCCCAGCTTGGTCTATCTTAAATACACTGCCAAGTAAACCTTTAAACACAATTCTGGTTGTGCCACTTTTTCTTTTTCTAGAAGCTTTTATATATCGACTAAAGCTCTGACATCAAAGACACTTATGAATTACCTATGACTATTTTTTAAAAATTTAATCCCACATCTCTTCTGTTATCTAACCATAATTGGTCTACCTGTAGTTTGTCAGTTGCCTCTAAAACTTTCTGACTGCCTGATTTTTACTCAGTCTGTTATCTCCAATGAACATATACTATTTTTTAACCTTTTCTGTCTTAAGTCTACCTATTTTCTATCATTATTTTAAATTTCATATATTCCATAAAGGAATTTTTGGTGCCTCTTGAATGATATAATTGCTCTGTTAAATGTTCATTGTGTTTTTTTTTTCTTTGTACAGTTCACATGACATCTTTTATATGTCATTTATGTGATTTTAATATCCTCTCACTCCTCTTTGATGTTTGGAAATCTCTTACTGATCTGTGTATTCCTTTGTGCGTATGGTAGGTGCTCAGCACTGCGTTAAAATCCCTCAAGGAAGTTTAATAATGCAGGCAGCACAATTACAAATGGCAGCATCCAGTAAGTGATTACAATGTAGAAGATAAATTTACCTTTTAGCTTGAGGAGCTTTGCATTCAAAAGGTTAATTAGACACCATACTGGTGTGGGGAGGAAACATGTGAATAGTTTTCTCCCAGAGCAGGCTTAATGAATAAGTACTTCACACTTCAGTACTGCACATGCTGAAATTAAGCCAGGTGTTAACTTAAAATTAAAAATCCAAAATGAGAGGCAACAAGTGATTATTTGGGATAAAAGAATTGCAGTGCTGGGAGCATGGATTCAGACAGAAACCCAAATTGTGTCTCTATCATAGGGTGAGAACAAGGTAATTTTTATGAGAAAAAGAAGCGAATGATCATATGAATAGAAGAAAGAAATTCCTATTAATGTGAACAAACAGAGTTACTTTGTGGCTGTATGTAGCTGGTTACTGATTCTATCAGATAGAGAGTCCATAATCATCACTCCTTGTAGTCAGGATGTCTGGTGTTCTGCTGGCTTTACAAACGATTGTTTGGAAGACACCGTTGGTTTGGCCCAGTCTGAAGATCTGGCCCAGTTCAAATAGTCCAAAGGTTCAAGGAGCAAGACATGCAATTCCTCTGAAATAGCTACTCTGGCTCCATTTTAAAATGACTCCCCTTATGTCAACTCTCACACAGGAATCAGTTGAGCAGATCTGTTTTTAAACTGGCTACACTCTTAGAGAGATCATTTGACAGCTGAAAAATTCCCCAGGTCCATCTATTATATCTATGGTGATTGCTGAATAAAGCTAATAAGTACAAAGTAATAGCCACGTTAGAATTTTTTTCCCAGAGATCTCTTACCCTGTTTTTTTTTTAACTGAGTTCTACTTGTACAATCAAATCAGTTATTTTATTTCTCTTCAAATAATGCCTTAAAAATTTACAAGAATATAGTTTAAACCTCTTCACGAATCATCAGGTACCTAAAAACAAAATATTTTTTCTGACCAAGTTTCTTTTCTTCATAATAGGTTGATAATAATCTGTATGTACCATGAATACAGAGAAAAAAAAGATTGGAAAGCCGCTTGATGATGATGTACATCTATGATAGCTAGATTTACCAGAGGACTCATAAAAGTCAGAGCATTTAATCAGATAGGGTAAAGAGGGTAAAACTCGAGTTTTTCAATTCTTCTACCAATGGGAAGTGGAAGGTGCTGAAAATTAATCATTTTTGTTCTTTATGTCATTTGATTCCAACAGATGGAATTTCCTCCGGCAAGGAAGGTAGTGTGCAATGTTTAGTAGTCTGTAAACACCACCATAGTTCGGCTTTGATACGATATCTCTGAGAACAAAAATCTCCACCTCAATCTCAAATTTCAATAGCAGCATATGAAAATTCTGTTGGCAAGAACTAAAAAATGGGTTTTTTTTATTCAATTTAGTCAGAGGCCTTTTTAATTCATTTCTCCTACTGATTTTTTTTAAGTTTGGTTTTTGTAAAATTATAAGAAAAATGAATCAAAAATGAAAATAAGTGGTTTTCCTATATAACATTTACATAGAAATGTATGTAGTAATTGGATGCTGATTCTCTAAGTTCACAGAATG
>NW_017732500.1:318027-326186 GCF_001890085.2 Hipposideros armiger | reverse complement strand
AGCGGCTGCTCAGCTCGGGCTGGACTCGAACCGCTGTTGCTCAGAGCTCAAACTCTTGAGCGAGCTCTTAACCAACTGAGCCACTCAACCGGCCCTTTGAATATACTTTTAATTAATTCATGAGACAAAAAAAGAAAAACTCAGTGGCTATTAAAGTTTATTTAGGAATGAGTGATAATTAAAATAGTGCATGTCAGCTCTCAGGTGGTATAACTAAAGCAATTATCAATGCAGAATTTATTTGTTTAAATTGATCATTTTAGAAAATAAAAAAGACAAAATATTAATGGTACTTTTTGCTCAAGTAAAAAATGCAGCAATCATCCTATTTCTTCTGCTTCTCTTAAGCTTCATATCTACTCCATCAGAAGCCTTTAAAACTCATCCCATATCTGTTCAATTTTCTCCATCTTTTCTGCAACCACTATAATCCAAGTCACTCTTTTCTCTTGCATGCAGTATTTCAACAGCAGTGGTTTTTCTGCTGTCTTCTTGTCTTCCTAAAATCCATTTTCCTGGGAGCATTTACTATGATCTTTAAAGTACAGGTCAGATCACATTATCCCCATGTTAAGACTGTCAGGAATGCTTTGATTATTGCAGGACTGGCATTTAAAAATTATTCCCATCTGTATTAGTTTTCTGTGCAATGGGTTCTCTGCTCAGTTTCTCACAAGACTATAACCCAGGCGCTGGCTCGGCCTTGTTCTCACCTGGGGCTCAAGGCCCTCTTCCAAGATTCTGCGCATGGCTGGCAGAAGTCAGTTACTTGCACATATAGGTCTGAGGTTTATATTTTTTTTGCAGGATTCTCCCTAGAGAATTCCCTCAACTGCTAAAGCCTGTTGACTCAAGAAAAACTTCTGTCTCTCCCTTAACTATCTAGAAGAATTTAAATGAGAGACTTTGCCCATAAGAAGAGATTATCAGAGATAACTTTTTGACCTATCTATATGGCAAGCTAATTCCTGAACATCTGCTCATTTTATCCTCCTGCAATGTTCTTCCTCCCCTGTGAAACGCCAGGCACCTGACCTCAGCCTTAGCTCAGGATGCCATGTATGCTTCATTTTAACTTTTGTCCTGAACCTCTCATGTATGCGAGGTTTCCATACATAGATATGTAATTAAATGTGGTTATTTTCTCTTGTTAATCTGTCTCATGTAGATTTAATTATTAGACCTGCTGAAAGAATCTTGAAGAGTAAAGGAAATTTTCTTCCTCCCCCACACAGAGAACTTATCCCATCGCATCCACAGGTCCCACCCACACTCAAAGCAAAGAGCTTATATGGAATGTGTGTACCAAACAGTGGGAATCTTGGGAACATCTTAGAATTCCTCTTTCCACCTGATTCTTCTTTACATAAATGTTTAATTCTTAAAACAGCTATCACTTAAGTACCTTTTTAATGTAATTGTTTAATGTATTTTCTGTTATTTCTCTTTGGAATCTGATCATAGAGCAAGATACTTTGTCTGTCTATTCCACTGCTGTCTTACCATGCTTAAGAGCAGAGCCTGAAGCAAGAAAGAAATTCAATAATGTTGCATGTGTGACTATGTGATGTGATGATTTCTAAAAAAAAATGGTCAACTCCAGAGGAGGAAAAATAATTTTCCCTCTACCTTTCTAGGTTCTTAGCTGATAACTTCCTTTTAATAAAAGATTAACAGGAGCAAAGCAAATAGAAGTTGATAACACATATCCCTTCTGTACACAAGGGAGATAGATACCCAGGAAAACTAAGTAAGTCCCCAAAATGGTCCAACCCCACCTTAAATGTCAACTTTAACTAACAACAAAAGAAAGATGTTGGGGGGCTGGAGGAAGCCAGTTAATGGGAGGTTACCAGGAAAAACCTAGTAAATAAGGGTAAGATTTTTATGCTGATTTAAGCCGTCGCCTTCTCCATTAATGAGGAGTTTCTAGAGATGTAGTAACTTTTCTCTTCTTGGTATTGTAAGGATCTTTGCCCAGACCCTAGGCCAGACAGACTCAGCTGGACAGACTTACTTTTAAAAATCATACTTCAGCTACTTCAGCTAGACTCTAAGCAGAACTTCCCGGTAAGACAGTAAACGCCTAGCTTTACAAGACATGCGTTGCAACAGAAATATTAAGAATGTTTTACAGAAGTAGTCTTATCACAACTGGATTGGACCATTTCACAAAAACTAACAGCTCTTTTTGCTTCTGTACACCTGCTTTGCTTCTGCTGGGGAATAAAAGTTTAAAGAACAACATTCCTCAGGCCTTGAAGTTACCCCTTCCTCTCCCTGCCTTCATGTTAACATTTCAGGAGGCCTTGGAGCAAGCTAACTTTAGTTTTTCAACCCAGTCCTTAGTTTCTAAAATTGATTACATGCATATTTCTAAGAAACATTTTGTGCGGTCAACTTAACCCAGTCACGATATACCATTAAGACACCTGGACATAACAACATTGTTACAACAGCGGAATGCGGTTTTAACTAAAATAATTGCACATTCTTTGGCTTCTGTAATTTACTTTGCATACAGCTCTATCTTATAAAAACCTTACCTCCCCCCCTTGCCCCCCCACCTCCGTTCGCCTTAGGGCCGTCTCTCCTTAGTTGGAGAGGCTGTCGCTGAGCTCAGCTTAATAAAATCTTCGGAACCCTAATTTGACATTTAGCCTCTTTATTGATTATCTGGACCCAACAGTATAGAGAGGAACACACCCTTAAAATTGGAGTTTTCCCTTATAAATGTAAATGTATCTTACAAAAGGATAACTGCTACTTGGTATTCAGAGATTTTCCTATATCTGCTGTTTCTTAAGAATAACCAGCTCAAAATAATTCTTATACCAAAGAGGATTATTTTGGGGTGTATATGTTGCTCCCTTTCACCATACGTTTTGGTACAAAATAAAACTAACTTTATCTCTACTTTACAACTTAATACTAGAATAAAATATAGTTGAGATATGAGATGAAATGTATAAAGATACGAAGCTATATATAATGTAATGTACACACCTGCATACATTCCTCATGACATATCTAAGAATGATCCCAAATTTGGTAGCCTTGAAAGCATAAGAATGAAAGATTGGAATACATAATAAAATTTCTGTACACTGGAAAACATCTTTTAAAAGTTTTCAAAAACACAAACTACAAATTTATAAATTATTTAAAAAATATATATTATACAATTTAATAACTGAGGATCCTAATATCCCAATTTTATGACCAAATATCTGGACCTTCCTGCAATTTGATATCTGGCTTGCTTGAGTCTAGGCAGTTATGCAGTTTGAACTCTGACTCTGTCTCTGTGACATTCCACTACACTCCCTGTATTGTTTAACCACAAAGCTTGTTTTATTAGTTTATTTTGCAGTCTCCAAGGGAAACTGAGGCATTAGCTTATGTCTTGTGACCACCTGCTGACCATGCCTTAAGACACTGAGTAGCAGTCATAACTCATGACCCCCACCTAACTGATCCTAAGTTAGATAAAACTTGAAAGCTCCATTACTTCATCCAATCAGAAAATGTATAGTATATACTTGTGGCTTTACTTTCTTTACCAACAAATCCTCTTAAAGGTCAGCTCTCTGTGGTTTTTGCCTTTAAAAACTGTTTTGCCTCTCCATTTTTGGAACCACTTTCAATTTGTGCTGAAAGCTACATCTTCCTGGCTTGCGAGTGATCTCATGAATAAACCTCCCTTGCTTTCCAGGATCTTGGAAATTTGTTGACATAAGAATGATACATAATGAAAATATACAGAATTTTAGGAAAGAAACAAGCCTCCCAATTAAAAAAAAATGGACTAAGGTCATTAATGGCAAAATCCCAGAGGAAGCAGTGCATTGGGCCATGATTAATAGACACATGAAAAGTGCTATAATTTTCTATCAAGGTAGTAAACACTGTAATAGTGAGACGCCATTTTTTTTCATCTTCCTATTGATTAAGGTAAAAACAATGATGCTATTGTGTTAAGAAAAAGCTTCTCAAAACTGGTCAGCAGAGAGGTAAATGGATACAATATTTCTGAAGAGAAATTAGGCATTCAGTATTAAGATTTCTTTTGATCCATCAATTCAACAGCTTGAAATTAATTGAACATCATTTAAAATTATTATTCTAATAGAAAATTGGAAATGCCAAATTTTCTTGATTAACATGCATACTAAATTTACAAAATGCAGCTTAATTTATTCACTTAAAATGAATTATTTATTTCATTTTAAAATAATTTAATTTTACTCAATTAAAATTAAAATACTGACATAGATTTATACTTAATATGGAGTGCCAGGCATTTGAAATATACATATGTGCAAAATTACTTAAATAGACATATAGCTAGTAAATATCCCTCTATTTATCTAAAAGGTAAAAGAGGTTTTTGAATCATTTCATTTAAACTACAAGACTTTTATTTAAAAAGAAAAAAAGATAAAAATAAAACTCCTGTCAAAATTTTAAGTAATCCGCTAAATGCTGGTGGCCCATCTAATGTGCCCTAGAAAAAAAATGGATGTTAGTTTTAATGAAGTCACTTTCAACTAGGCACTAAGCCCTTTAAAGCATCATTTAAAACAAAAAGCATACAAATACTCAAAATTAGTCAAACATGGAAATGTTAAGTACGCAAGGCTAGTTTTGCCTTTAACACAATAGCTTCAAGGTCTAAGTAAAAATAATCACGCAGCTTACCTGAACAGAACTCTCTCAACTGAATAATTACTCAGCTTCTATGAAGTGTGATAGGGTTTCTAGTGTGACCTAGATATCTGCAAGCCTTTTGATTCCTCAGACCTTTTTTCTTGCCTTTTGTAACTAGTGACTTGTGGAGAAGAATAAGCTAATGTGGGCTGGAAAGGTTATGATGAAAAAACAAAGCACAGGGAACACAAAATAAAGCCTTAAATCACACAATGTCAGTGTAAAGGACCAGACTATACAAATCAAAAGAAACAAAGTACAGCTCATTGTTGCAACAAGCACCTGTGAAAACATCCCTAATTTCTCATTCCAGTGGTTCTCAAACTTGAGCATGAATCAGAATCACCTGGTAGATTCTTTGACACACAGATTGCTGAGGACCCTTCTCAGAGTTCTGATTAATTAATTAATTAATTTATTGATTATTAGTTTCAGGTGTAAGAACAATGCAATAGTTATTCTTTTCACCCCTCACACAGAAACCCCCTCCCCCACCTACTGCCCTCCCATCCCCAATATCATACTTAACTATTATAATTCCATTGACTCTATTCCCACTCTCTACTCCACATCCCGTGACTATATGTATATATACTTATAGTTGACATACAATATTATTCAACATCAGCTTCAGAAATAAAGTGCGGAGGTCAGGCCTCCACACCGTCTATGAAGTGGTCTCCCTAACAAGACATGAGTCCATCTGGCCCCATAAAAAATATTTACAACATTATTGATTATATTCCTCAGACTGTCTTTTCTATCCCTGAGGCAATATTGTAGTTACCAATTTGTATCGTCTAGTCCCTTCCCTTTCTCCCTCATCCCCACCCCCTCCCAACTAGCAACCCTCAGTTTTTCCTCTGTGTCTCTGCGATTATTTCTGTTTACATTTCTCATTTATTCAGTTTTTTAGATTCCACGTATAAGTGAGATCATATGGTATTTGTCAGAGTTCTGATTTAGAATTTGCACTATCACAGGTTACCAGTTGCTACAGGACTCCACTTAGCAATCACTGCTCTATTTCACTTTCCTCGTTTACTTCTTAAGTGTTACAGCTTTCTAAATTATATAGTTTTAAATATATATAAATATATAGACAAATATAGTTATAGTTTACCTATATTTCCCCCCACCCATGAAATGTAATCTCTACATCAACAAGCACTGAGTATTTATCTTGTAAGTATTGAGGAAACCATAATATACAAATAGAAAACATAGACAATAAACAAAAAAGAAATATATCAATGAAACAATTCAGGTGTGAATCAAGAAGAATGATAAATGATAGAAAGTGCCAGGGCCTGGTATATCAGAAACGGTTAGTAGGAATGATGCTTGAAGGGAATAGCATTTGAAAACAGAAAAACAAAAACAAAAGCAAAACCAAAAAAATCTAAGAAATGTCTCATTAACATTATGGAGGATGGTGTTCCAAGCAGAAGAAACAAAGTTTAAGGCTCTGGCGTTAGAAATAAGATTGGAGAAGTCATAGGTCAGAGAGTAAGAATCTCACGTTTACATTGGGAATAGAAAACAAAGGTATTATTATATCTGCCTCCAATCCCAAAGCTTAGTCCAGGGCCTGGTACATAGGTGGTGCTCAATAAGTATTTGTTTAAAAATAAATACATTAATGATTAAAAGAACAAAAATCAAGTTGTTGGGAAGAAATAAATGCATTAATGATTAAATGAACTAATGAACAAGTTGTTTGGAATGGATTTCAGTATATGATGACATCCAACATACAAATAGAGATACCACTACTTTTTACAGCTTCTGTTTAATTCACAAATAACATAATAAATTGTCAACTTTTATTCTCAATTCCATCCTACAGGCATCAATCAAAGGACAATTTGGTATTATAACTGAAACTAGAGTGTCAGAAATGAAAAATTAACAAATGGCTTTGTCTTTGAACAGTATAGGGTATCTGTGAGCAACAAACATGGCAGAAATAAAAATATTTTAAAAATATTGACAGGAATGCATTGATTTTGAGTGTTTGAGACTGCACTATAGTGATAAGATTAAAAGTAAGTAATTTTTGCAGCCTTTCTTTTGAACAACCTGGGAAAGTTGGAAAAGCAGGTCCCCCCTGAGGCGCAAGGGATCCCAACCCCAGACCAGGTTCCCCAGCCCAGGGATGCAGTGCGGGGAAGAGAAGTCCCCTCGCTGTGAAAACAATGGAGATTGTGGCTGAGTAAGACAGAAGGCTGCTGAAATCTCAAGCATCCTCATAAAGGGCACACACACAGACTTACTCACTGACGGACTCATTCACTCTGAGTTCCAGTGCTGGGGCAGCATCTCCAAGAGCATCAGAAACAAACAGGGAGGAACTGAATTGTCTGGCTTCAGGGCAAGTGGCTGGAGGGGCAGCTTTCTCCCGGATGGAGGAGCTGGAGGAAGCCATTGTTTCCTTCTTGGGCCCATCTCCCTCCCAGCGTGCAGATGCAGTTGGCCACCATATGAGTACCTATCTGCTTGACTAAACCATTTGCTTGCCCAGGTAATTCCTTGAGACTTTGCCCCATCCAACTTGTGAACCCACCCAAGCCAGTTTCAATGGCTTTTCCATACAAACTGTCATGGTTTGCGCTGAGACTTGCCTAAAAATTTCCAAAGGTTTACAAACTCCAAACAAGGAACATAGGGCCTCGCATGTACCCTGCACCTCTTGCTAAGCATCCTCAAGCCTGACACTAGCGGCAGCCGGCCTCAGTTTGCAGCTTAGCCTCTCCCAGGCACCTCCAAGCCCAGCAGAATGGCAACCATGTGCATATCACATTATAGCTCATACCAATGGCCCCAGAAGGGCATAGGCAGGACTGACTTTGGCCTACAACAGAGTCACTCCCATGAGGCCCCAGAACAAACACACCTGGTCGCAAACTTCAGATTACACGAGAGCACCACCCAACCATCTCCACAAATGACATACCCAAATGGCAGACTGGGTAGGCACCAAAGCCCTGCTAAAACAAATCCTGCTTCATAGGGTCAGCCCCTGCACAACAGGTCCTCCACTGTAATCACTGCCAGTCCTTACAGCCAATCAGCCAGAGGGTCACCCGGTCCTATTGATGTGCAAACAGCAACCAGGGCTCAACTATGACAGGAGGACACAAACAACCTACACAAGGGACAAACCTGGAGCACCCAGCCCTGGTGACCAGGGTGACTATGCCACTGGTCCCCACAGGACACCTACTATATAAGGCCACTCTACTGAGACCAGGAGGCAACCAGCCTTACTTAATACATAGAAACAAACACAAGGAGGCAGCCAAAATCAGGAGACAAAGAAACATGTCCCAAGTAAAAGAGCAGAACAAAACTCCAGATAAAGAACTAAGCAAATTGGAGACAAGCAATCTAGCAGATGCAGAGTTTCAAACACTGGTTATAAGGATGCTCAGTGATCTCAGGGAGAA
>NW_017732500.1:309616-317382 GCF_001890085.2 Hipposideros armiger | reverse complement strand
CAAAAAAAGCTGGAGTAGCAATACTTATACCAGACAAGATAGACTTTAAAATAAAGTCTATAACAAGTGACAAAGAAGGACCCAGTAATCCCACTTCTGGGTAATTATCCAAAGAAACCCAAATCTCTACTTCCAGGAGACATGTGCTTCCATGTGTTCATTACAACATTATTTACAATGGCCAAGATGTGGAGGCAGCTTGGGTGTCCATTGATGGATGAATGGATAAAGAGGAGGTGGTACATACGAGTATATATAATGGAATATTGCTCAGCCATGGAAGAAAATAGGTTCTTGCCATCTGTTGCAGTATGTATAGACCTGGAGGGTGTTGTGCTGAGTGGAGTATGTCTGTAGCGAAAGACAGATGCAGTGTGATTTCACTTATATGTGGGACCAAGAACATAATAAACAAACAAACAAAACAGAAACAGATTCCTAAATACAGAGAACATTTTTATGGTTGCTGGGCAGGATGGGTGGTAGGAATGGGTGAAAAAGGGGAAGGGATTAAAAGTACAAATTGGTACTTACAAAATAGTCATGGGGATGTAAAGTACAGCATAGGGAATATAGTCAGTAGTATTGTAATAACTATGTATGGTGTCAGATGGGTACTAGGTTTGTCAGGGTAACAGAGGAGAGAGGGTTTGGGGGGAATGGGTGAAAAAGGTGAAGGGATTAAGAAATGCAAAGCTCGAGGTATCACATATTCTTACATCAAATTACATTACACGGCTACAGTCATTAAAACAGTATAGGACTAGCATAAAAGCTGACATACAGACCAAGAGAACAGAATAGAAAGCCCAGAAATAAATTCACACATTTATATTTGACAGATCTTTGACAAGGATGCCAACAACACACAACAAAGACAGAATAACCTCTTCGGTGAATGAGGTAGGGAACTGGATATCCATACACAAAGAATGAGTATGTTACATCAAATACAAAAAAAAATCTCAAATCATAGACAAAAAATCAATTCAAAATATTTTAATGTAAGAAAGACAGAAAACTGTAAGAGTACTAGAAGAAAAGATAGATAGAAAGAAAGTTTCTTGACTGGTCTGGGCAATTATTTTTTTTCAATATGACAGCAAATCTCAGATGATAAAAGTATACATAGACAAATGGATTACATCAAACTAAAAACATTTTGCACAATGAAGAAAGCAATCAAAAGAGTGAAGAGACAACCTACAAAGTAAGAGAAAATATGTGCAAACCACGTATCTCATAAGGGAACCCCCTTATCCCAAATGTATGAGGAACTCATGGACCACAAAAGTAAAAAACAAATGAACAAACAAAAACCAAATTATTTGACTCCAAAGGACCTGAATAGACTTTTACCCAAAGAAGACATACAAATGGCCAACAGGTATATGAAAAGGAGCTCAACATCATTAATCATCACAGATATGCAAATCAAAATCAAAATGAGATAGCACCTCACACTTGTTAAAATTGCCATTATTAAAAAGACAAAAGATAAGTGTTGGTGAGGATGTGGAGAAAAGAAAAAAACCTTTGCACTATTTATGGTAATGTAAATTGGTATAACCATTGTGAAAAACAGTATGGAGCTTCCTCAAAATAATAAAAATAGAACTGCCATATGATGTAGCCATTCCACTTTTGGGTATATATCTAAAGACAATGAAATTGATATCTTGAAGAGATATCAGCGCTCCCATGTTCATTGAAGTACTATCCACAATAGTCAGGGTATGGAAACAACTTAAGCATCTATCAACAGATAAAAGAAGAAAGAAAATGTGGCAACTGTTGGGTTGTCTGAAAAGTCATGACGCATTTTTGCAACGAAAAACAGAAAAATACAACATGACTTTTCCGATAACCCAGTATATACACTGGAATATTATTCAGCCTTAAAAAGAAGTACATCCTGCCATTTGCTGCAACATGGATTAACCTGCAGGACATTATGCTAAGTGAAATAAGCCAGACACAAAAAGAATACTGCATAATCTCACATATATGTAGTATCTAAAACTGTCACACTCATAAAAGCAGAGAGTAAATGGTTTTTACCAGGGGCTGGGAGGTGGGTGAAATGGATACATGTTGGTCAAAGGAAACAAAGTTTCAGTTATATAGGATGAGTAAGTTCTGAAAACCTACTGTATAGCATGATGACTACAGTTTATAATACCAGGTTTTATATTCAACATTTGTTAAGAGAGTAGATTTTAAATGTTCTCACCACACACAAAAGAATATGGTCACTATGTGAGGTGATGGATATGTAAATTAGCTTGATTGTGGCATTTTTCACAGAAATAGAAAAAAAACAATGTCAATGTGTATCAAAACATCACATTGTACACCTTAAATGTATACAATTTTTACTTATCAATTATATCTCAATAAAGCTGAAAAATAAAGTAAAATGTATAATACAAAAACACATGTTAAATATGTATATATTTCCAAGTACAGTAAAACCTTGGATTGCAAGTAATTTGGTTTGCGAGTGTTCCACAAGATGAGCAAACATTCCTAATATATTTTAATGTGGTAAACGAACGATGTCTTGCAATACAAGTAGCTTGTTTCCAGAATTAATTATGCTCGCAAACCAAGGTATTACTGTATATATTTTGTTTTATTACCCACATTTTTTAAATCTGGAAAAAAAATGTTAAAGGAAAATAAGAGAAAGGTGACTCATACAGATATAATATTAACACATATTATACAGTTTATTTAATTCTATTAATGAGGGAACTGTTAAGATGTTAACTACTCATTCAAAAGAGAACCCTTCCCCACCCAAAAATAACCCACATATTCACATAGATCAGGAATATTGAAGTGAATATGCAAATGGAGGCAAACTGGCTTCTTCCACATTGGGAAAAGGAAGTAAATTGAACTTCTGCAGGACAGAATTAGCATATCTATAAACAAAATTTTGCATTGTTATGAATTAACTATAATTTAGAGTTCTAAAATAGCTCAAAGGCAATATAATGCTAGAATGGGTAACCAAGATGTGTGTGCTCTAACCATGCATAATTTTCCATTGAAGCACAAATGTCCCCCTACAAAACAAATGGAAAAGACATTTGATTACACATATCAGTTAAATCTTTTTCAGCCACCTGCCAATAGCTTATCCATGATAACAATTAGAATTTTTTTTAATGTTTCATCACTTTTTTCACACAAACATACATTCTTTCTAAGATGTAACATGTAGAACATGTAATGAGTAGAGTATTCTTGTTATTGCTACATGCTCCTGGAATTGAACCCAGAGACTTGCAAAATAGAACCTGTGATTCTAAGGTCCTGGATCTAGAATTCACCTTCCCCCAAAATGGCACCATTTCCTCCTACTCCTGAATATTCTAAATTTAGGACTGGTATGGAACTGGTCACAGTACTGTAAGAGTAGGAGCTTCCTAGGTTGTTGATTATTGAGATCTGATCTTTAAGGTAGTTCTCTCACTGACCTTTGCAGGTTTTATGCCTATAAAAATAAGTAAAATGTATTAAAGAAAAAAAAGTAGGAAATGAAATGAATATGATCATGTCAAAAATATCTCACCTGCCTCAAATGACATTCTCTTTCCTAAATAGAAACATTGGCCTCGTTTAAAATTTCTTTCTGCTTATGTGCTGGGTCTACCCATCTAAATATAGCCCAAGCCTAGCCATGTTTTCAGAATCTGCAGGAGTTGCCTTCTGTCACATCTAACTTTGAAATGATAATCTTTTGACAGCCCTTCTGTTAGTCCTTTAGTCTTTACATCCTGATGCACCCATATTTGCAGCCATCCAGGTGGAATCAAAATCTGGAAGTGATTTATCACTGAAGAAAGTAGACACATTCTTTCATAGTCCTTTGCTCTTTTATTCTGCACCATTTCTAATTTCACCCCCTAGACACAGAGGGATATATAAACTACACAAACAATAAATATGTAAATTAAATCAGGGTTTCAGATAGGAAGAGTTTAGACTTAAACACAGAAAGAAGCTCAAAAAAGAAACAGCCTGATTAATTTTATTAACATTTCAATAGAATTTGGGCCTTCTGAAGAGAGTGGAGTATGATTCCACTAAGTGTCATTGAAAATGAACACTTTAAAACTCTTGACAAACTAATGGAGAAGGTAATCATTTTATTTAATTTGTTTTTAGGTTCACTTATTTACAAGAATGAACAGTTCCATTGCTTTTGGCAGAATACAACTGTGATTGCAGCTTTTCTATTCAGTGCCCTGGAAATATCAATGAATGTCTCCAACTGAGAGTGAGATATTGGCAGCATTTCCACATATTATATGCTTATAACATACTATTTTTGTACTCTGCCCTTTGATAGTCCAATTTTGATAAACTTAAAAAAATTTAAATAATACAATCATCCAAATTCTCATCTCATTACAGTATTGATACAAATGAATACATTAATTCAACCACCCACAGTCGAATGAGTTGCACTAACCACACCAATGTTTGCTTAAATGTGGTTAATTTCAAACACAGCAGGATTTAACCATGTATATGAGGTCAGACAATTAAATTCACAAACTCATCCCAGAAAAAGCCCTACATACCTCACTGCTGAATATCACTACAATCACCTTCGAAATCACTCCCTTTGGGAAGCTATGCATCCATGCCAGTGCCTACTTCCCCCTTCAAAGCAATTTTGGAACTCTTTTCTGGAATGGCCATCAGAGCTGTGATCTTATTACCCTTGATGTCCTGAATGTCATGAAAATTGTCTTCCTTTCAATATTTTCTTTATCTTCAGGTAAACAAAGAAGTTATTGGAGGCCAGATCAGGTGAGTAGGGAGGGTGTTCCAATACAGTTATTTGTTTACTGGCTAAAAACTCCCTCACAGACAATGCCCTGTGAGCCGGTGCATTGTCGTGATGCAAGAGCCATGAATTGTTGGCGAAAAGTTCAGGTTGTCTAACTTTTTCACTCAGCCTTTTCAGCACTT
Source organism: Hipposideros armiger (assembly GCF_001890085.2). Lineage (NCBI taxonomy): Eukaryota > Metazoa > Chordata > Mammalia > Chiroptera > Hipposideridae > Hipposideros > Hipposideros armiger. The sequence goes on along the minus strand of NW_017732500.1, from coordinate 312,390 downwards.
CCAAATAGTATACTTGGTTAACTGCTTGTCCAGTTGGTACAAATTCATAATGAATAATCCCTCTGATATCAAAAAAGTTTAATGACATCATTGCAACAAGTTCACAAACTTAATTGTCTGACCGCATACGCTCTGAAGCTACACAATTCTGAGTATGGAGGTATTTGACTATGAAAATAATAATATATATTCCTTATATCATATACTATATAGTTTTTCCCCCTAAATATCGCCCCTATTCATCCATGATAGTTAAATAAAGACTTGATTAATTGTTTTTACACAGGAATTTGAGAACTGAATTCGAGTCACTGTATATCATAAACTTATGAATATTATAAATTGCATCTATATAGAATATTTTCTAATGGATTCAGGGTTGATTGTGTTTTTTTTTTAAATTCAAAATAATTTAGAACTTTTTTTGTTTTTATTTTTGCTTAAAAGCAAAATGAATGCATTCAGTTCACCAGAACAACTGCACCTTTTTTCTCTTGAGAGTTGGGGGAATAATTGTAAAATATCAAAATGGAGTGATTGAATCATGCAGAAACAACACAAATATGATATATTCTGGCTCTTGTTTACCAACACTTAGTCATTTGGGTAAAAACAAGAATAATGGAAGACAAAAGAAAATATCAGTAATAATATAGTATTATAACATAGTATTAATATAGTACTAATACAATATAACCTTCTGTTGAAAGAATTATCTTATTCTTAAATGTCTTGTTTACAGCCTATCTATTAGGTAGTAGAAATTGTGCAAAAAATGTATGTATGTCTATGCACAAAAAGTGAAAGATGAAGAACAAAGATAAAAATTGATTTTTTATCTTTGAAAGCATAGGGGTCACAAGGGATTTAAGCATGTTAATTCATTGTTTCCAATGAAAATAATGTCATTTCAGATCTGATGAAGCCCATCCCATCCCTCTTAGGACATGGATATCAGCTATGATAATAGTTACATTCAGCAATTATTTAATAAATGTCTACTGTGCATTAGTATTGTGCTTAATCGTGTGGAGACATAAAACGTAGTATAGAATGCCTGCCATAAAAGTTATTTCAGTTGAGCTTAGAGTATAAAAAGATTACTTTGGGCTGTGATTAAGAATGCTACAGAAGAGTAATTTGCTTTCTATTTCTCAATCAATTCTCAGTGATGGTCCATGGCTGATGTACACACAGTTATGGGTGCCTTTCTACCATCACAGTGAACAGAATCATAACATGGCAATGTTGTGAAGGAAAAAAAATTACCTTCTACTCTTCTAGGTTCTTTAGGCTGGTTTATGAATTAAATTTACATAAGAGAGTAACAGGAGGAAGTCCAGTTTAATTTTGTAAATACAGAGGTCTCACAGATATGGGATCTAAAGAAATGATTAAAGCAGGCAGCTTTTATACTATTTAGACAAAGAAACAATAAATTTGTGAAGAACTGACGAGACAAAGAAACTTACGCTTGGCTACTGATTAGTGAAGAAACTAAGCAGACTTTATTTACACAGCCTTCTCAGCCCTGAATTTCCTATCTCTGGTGATAAGGACATCTTTTTTGTCTCCTGGTGCAGGGAGGGTACCTTCACCTGGGAGTTTTATTTCTTGCTTTCATGGAGCCAGAGTTGAGGGTCAGAAGGTTGTTCTTGCACTGCTATTTTTACAGTAACTCTAATTCAAAATAATCAATATGACAAAATAGTGTATTTTGGGGTGGCAAATTTTGCTCCCAGACAAGCTCCTATTTATAGAGAACTTGCTATGTGTCAGGCACTGAGTCAAGCATTTTATATTTATTATTTAATTTAACACTCACAGTAAACCTGTGAATTATTTTCTTACCCCTTTTAACAAATGAGGAAAATGAAACTTGGAAAGGTTGGGTATATTTCCCAGAGCCTTGTGGGTATTAAATATTAGAAGTAGGATGTGAATACAGCTCCATTGGAGTCCTCTCCCCATGCCCTTCAGAACTCCTCGCTTCTACAGAACACAAATAAACCCAGGATGGAGTGTGACTCTGGGGAAGAATGGATGGGAAGAAACAACTGAAAGGAATTGAGGTGGGTGAGTGAGAGGAGGAAAATGAAGAAGGGAGACTAAAGAGCCACAGAAGAAGTTTTGCTCATATGAGAAAAATTCTATACAAACAGAAAAATAACTTGGGAAAATTAAATGTTTTACCTTATCTTCAAAATACTGGCCTCCTCAAAGTTAACTAATAAAAACAAGTACTAACAATGAATTTTTTTCTGGCAATGCAGTTTATTTTAGGTGTCATCAGATGGGGAAGTAGTATCTAACTGAAGACCAAGGGTACTGGCAGAATATTCTGGAGAACCAGCTAAGGTCAGAGTGGGCCTGGAGACTCCAACTCGACATTTTGGGTCTTGATTTCAACAAAACTGAGGGTCATTTTATATACTGGATATTTCTTCATTTATTAGGCCTTTGTTATGTCAAAGACCTAGTAAAAAACAAGATTATTATTAATGATTTATTACATAATTCTTGCATCAAGTTCGGACATGTCTAGGACATGTCTAGGCCTCCCAATTTTCACCTTTACCAGAAAATAAAATATTTGTAAAGAAATCCGGTGAAATGTGGAATTTGCTTTAAAATACTCAAGGAAAAAGAAGTAATAGACTAGATGAAACAAGAATGGCAAATTATTGATAATTATTGAAGTTGCATAATGAACACAGGAAGTCTTTTTACAACATTTTCTCCTGCCTTACCATAATAAAATTAATAAATAAAAG
>NW_017732500.1:306745-308038 GCF_001890085.2 Hipposideros armiger | reverse complement strand
TCTTACGAACATTCTCCCAGAATGAAACTCGTTTGTAAGTCGAGGACTTACTGTACTTTAAAAATAAAATTTGAGAACTCTGTGTGTGTGTGTGTGTTGTGTGTGTTGTGTGTGTGTGTGCTTCCCAATTAGCATAAATGTGTCCTATTTTTAAAATATCTCAATAAAAACTGAGTCTTAAAACTAAGTCTCAGTGGCAACATTTTGTAACTTCTATGAATACACTTGGGTTCCAACCTTACCTACAAGGCATTAATAACTCTGTGAAACTGTTCTCACTGGATGAGAGATTTAACAGTCAGATGATATTTAAGAGCGAATGGATGCTTGCTGTTGCCTAAACAAATCACCAGGTAGAATAGAAACAATTTGTTATTTTATTTCTTACCCAAATATTTTGTTTCTCCATCTACACAAATTCTTACATTACTTAAATCATTATACATTGGTTATTAAAACAATAATAACTAAGTGATGAAAATCTATGGAAAGGTTTCTAAATCACCAAAAAAAGTCTGACTTTTAGGTAGCCTCAGAATTTGTTGTCATATATATTCGAGTTTCTCTGAATAGCCAAATTATTAAAATATGTGAGCCTTGAGATAAAAGAGGCTAACATGCAATTCATTCAATATAATTCAGTGGTAATCATTATGCACACCCCGCACCCCCCCCCAACCCTTACACACACACAAAATAATTCCTAGGCAGATCTTTGGTTTCAAGAGTTTAATGAGGGGCTGGATTTTTTTTTTTAATGCACTCCAGTGATGGCTTCGCGATATAACAAAAGACTAGAAATGGTACCAATTGTCAGTGTAGAATGGCAGTCAGACTTCATTTTTCATCCATCACACCAAGAAATATAACACGCTAATACAACATCTGCAGATAAATTACTATTTCTATATATTGGATTAAATCTGTTTCTTAGTAATTAAAATTTCTGAACTTTTGAAGGGCTTATTTGAACACTATGCTATATCCTTTTCTTTTTAAACTTTTAATTTAGGTAACTAATTCTCTATCAAGTGTCATCTGGGTTCAGTATTTTCTGGTCTAACTCTCTTTCTAGAAGATTAATGTGAGGTTCATAACATAATCATGTAACCCTAATTTGTGTGGATAAATTATACATCAGTTATACAATTTCTCAGTATCTAGAGCTCATTTGATGTGATGAGAATTCAATTATTTAATTGCTAATTGGAATTAAATCAGGTTACTCTGGTCTCAAGATAACATATGGTAAATACTTCACAGAATATAAAAACAGTAGTGTTTTCATGCTTT
>NW_017732500.1:303160-304305 GCF_001890085.2 Hipposideros armiger | reverse complement strand
TCTTAAAATCAAGGTGCCAGGTTGTAGAGAAGAGCCTTTTGCCTTGTTCTTTCCAGCCTCTGAGACTACCTATCATTCCTTAACTCATCTTCCAAGCCAGCAGTGTAACCTCTTCAAGTTTCTCTTCTTTCTGACACTGACTTCCTTAATCTTATGTCCTTCTCTGATTCTGACTCTTCTGCCTCCTCTTTCTTTCATAAATCATGGTAATGATACTGAGCCCACCCAGATAATGCAGTATAACCTCCCCATCTCAAGATTCTTAGCTTAATCACATCTGCAAAGTTCTTTATTAAGGCATGGATGCCTCCACAGGGTTATTATTTTGTCTACCATATTCTCGTATTTGTGATATCTATGCTTTTAATGAACACCTCTCTACCTTTCTAACTCTCTCTCTCTCTCTCTCTCTCCACATAACACCCCCTCCCACTATACAATAGCCTCCAGAATAATAACATAAACAAAAAATAATATTTTCGGTCTCTTATAACGTGCTCGAGGTAAGTGCTTTATATGGCCTCATTTACTTTTCCTCCACCTTTTTTAGATGAGGAAATTGAGAGGTTTGAGTATGTAATAAAAGGAACATCAAACCACAGAGCCTGAATCCAGACTCAGATCTTAAGACTCCAGACATACCCGATGAACTGCTAACCTCTGTTCCATTATGCTTAGAGTTCCCCCACATATTTTCCCTGACACACCAGGAAGTTTCATAAATCCACTCTCCTCCACAGCTGTCTCTGCCTCTGCCCTTCATTTAATAATATTGTATATCAACTACAATTATATAGTCACGGGATGTGGAATAGAGTGTGGGAACGGAGTCAATGGAATTGTAATAGATAAGTATGATATCGGGGGTGGGAGGGTGGTGGATGGGAGGAGGGGTGTTGTTACTTTGAGAGGGGTGAAAAGGATAACTATTGTATTGCTCTGTACACATGAAACTAATAATAATAATAATAAAAGACTCAGTTCAATCATCACCTCTCTGAATCTCTTTCCAAATCTGCCCACTCCTCCACTGTATACCAGGTTCACTTCTATGGCACCCACCACATCATCTCTGAGCACTTATTTCTCTACAGGCCCCCCTTTAAAGATCTCATGCCTGTAATGTTGTGTTTTCCAAGAACTTT
>NW_017732500.1:301767-302731 GCF_001890085.2 Hipposideros armiger | reverse complement strand
TTTATTTTCTATAATGCTGCCACAAAACATAAGCTATACTTCTTTAAGATGCAAATGTGTATGTACATTTTGGTTGAAACCGCATATTTTGTAATATTCAGTCATTCATTCAAGAGCTATACCAGGTGAGATACAGTCTCGATTCTCCAGGAATTCAGATGTAAACTTCAAAAGCTAGACAAATGTAAACTTGAAAAGACATTATTATGCTCTAAATACTATATCAGAGAAACCAGCACTCTCCAGGCTCTCAAACCATAAGCCCTGGTGTTCTCTGTCCCTCTGTTAAATGTCTCCAGTCCCAGGCCTGTGTTTCCACTTCAGAAGTAGATTTACTTCAACTAATGAAGAGTGAACTTTAGGCCTCCTCATTTGCTCAGTCTCTTCTGGGGCCTTATAACAGGCTATAGAATTATGGGGAGTGGGGAAAAGCATTGCAGATTTGTGTTAGACAATTAATAAAAGTATTAATATTCTTTTTCTAATACTTTGTGGTGATTGTCATATCTATCTCTCCACAAAATCTTTTATCTGATTTGTTTCTCATTCTAAATAAATGCTCACTTACTTTTGTATTTGTAGTTTTGCATGTTTTTTTTCCACAGATTTTTAAATTACATAAGTTCAGAGCTCATAAAACCTGATTCTATTGCCTAGTAATTCCTTTACCCAGTCCTCTTTATATCTACTCTAGGCTCAGATCTTTTCCCATCTGATTTCCATTGTTTTCGGTATTGCTTATTCCCCATCTTTTTTTTTATTGCAATTATGAAATTGTTTCTAAAGTGCATAGCTGACACCTTTCTTAAAATCCTAAGCATTTTCCATTGACCACAGGACAGAGTATAAATCCATTATATGTTTATATGTATTACAGTTTCCTGTTGCTGCTGTAATAGATTAGCACACACGTGGTGACTTAAAATAACACAAATGTATTATCTTACACTTCTTGAGGCCAGAA
>NW_017732500.1:296071-299650 GCF_001890085.2 Hipposideros armiger | reverse complement strand
ACCAGGACTAAGATGAAAATGTACATACACATACACACAAATATATACTGAGTAAAAATACAAGTAGGTATTGTTATGCCCATTTTTGCATATTGAAAAACAGATAAATAAGTTGTTTTCAAGATCACAAAATTGGTGAGCAGGGAGCCAACACTTTACCTGGGGTGTGCCAGTCTATAAAATCCATGGTATTTTCCACCACACTTTGTCCCTCATTCAAGGGAAACCAATTTAATATTTGCTATGTGCATCTGGTTTTGTGAAAAAACCCAATAGCTGGCCCTTCAGAGCTTCCAACTCAAATATTAATTTATCATTCCCCCTCTTACATGTCATGGTCCTCCTTTACGTCACCTAGGAATGGGAAGCAACAATTTCAAAGTAGACTTTTAAAAGCAGATAATTTCCATAAGTGATACTCATATGTGTGGCACAGATAAGACTTTTGAATGTAGACAATAGGGAAGGGGTTATCAGGGCTATAATTAGCTGTTAAAACTTGACTGTCATTGCAGATCTCATCAGATTTAATTACGTAGTTGGGTAAACCTTCATTTGTTGATGCCTGCAGTGTGTTAAGTACTGTGTTAGATGCTGGGGAGTCTATGACAAGCCATAAACACTGACCTTGTCTTCAAAGAAAATGAATGATTTAATAAATAATTATAGTAAAATTTGTTAAATGCTGTGAAATTGTATTTCAGGAGCTTTTAACCTAATCTGTAGCAGTTAGGAAAGTTTCCAGGTAGAAGATATGTTTAAATTGATATTAAAAAAAATGAGTAAGAATTAATAAGATGAGAAGGGGTAGGTGTTGCCAAAATATAAACCATCGACAAATGTCCCTGTATCATTAAAGAATACAACTTCTAGTACTGAAACAGCAAAGCAAAAGGAAGGTAATAAGTTATAGCAAAGGGCCTGTCTCTCACAGTTTACTATTCAATGTCAAGAAATAAAAAGCACCAGAAGTGCTGTAACAGGCATGGTATTTCACAGTTACAACAGTCTATATAACTGAGCTATAAAAGATGGAATTTTTCTTGACTAATTTTTGAGACTCTATCAGATGAATTATTGTATAAGCTTTCAGGTAAATTCAGTCCTAATGCACAATTTTTTCAGGCCACTTGAAAAGGACTTAGCCACTTCAGGAGCACTTCAGTGATGCTCAAAAGTTTACCTCTACACCAGCGTCTTCCCCTTAAAGGTCTTCTGCCATTTCTCTCATATCTTACTTTTAAAACCACAGAATGTGGTCCCTGCATGCCATTTCCACATAATGCTGTTCAGCACAGACTTTGCACATGTGGTGGTGGTGAGAGAAGAATGGGGTCCATGTTTTAGAATCTTAGCTGAACAGCAGTGTGAACAGAATCCCAGACTGCTGTAGGCTCGCTTATGTGCTGATGTCTGTGTATCTGGGATGCAGTCGGCGCTAGCCTTAGTATACAGTCAATGTCCTCTAAAATCCTCATGGGCAGTGCATATGCATGTGTCTGAGGTGAGCCTCTTTCGTTGGGGTGATTTCTTGGCTCCCTCATGCAGCCAGCCCCTACAGTTCACTCTGGGCCTCTGGGAAACTTATAAATCCCCTCATGTCTCCCTGTGAGGAACTAAAGGGGTTATCTGAGAATGTCTCCTGTAACTATGTCACTATCTTTTTCCCAGGGTGCATTTGGGGGTTTCTTTCTTGTGCTGTGGTTGCAAAACAAGACATCAGTCTCCTCGTCACTTAAATTTGCCATGATCTTACAAGGAACTCCTTTGTTCCTTCCTCTTCCTTCCCTTGGCTTGCATTGGAAGGGGGAACAAAAACTCTACATTCTCTACTTGGCCTTCCTCCATCTCTTCTCTCAAAGTTCACTTTATGCTTAGCTCAGGATTTCCCAACCTTGGCACTATTAACATCTGAGGCCAAATAAGTCCTTATTGTGGGGGCCCTCCTGTGCACTGTGTAGGATGTTGAATAGCATCCCTGGCCTCTACTCTCTGGATTCCAGGGTCATCTATCCATCCTGCAACAATAAAAAATGTTGCTAAATGTCCTCTGGCAGGCAAAATTGCTACCCCACTACCCTCCCCACAAAGTAGCAATTTTGTCTACTCTAGAGCAAAGAGATAAAATGATTCTATTAAAAAAATCCATTTTAAACTAATTTCTGTCTCATGCCTATAATCTAGGTTAACTCTCATAAACCTTTTCCTTGTCCCACAGGGGTAACTGTAACTCCACATTTCCCAGATTGGGAGTCAGAAGCCAATGGAACAAACATTTCATACTGGCTTGTGCTTCCGTGACACAAATTAATATTTTACGTATCACCTGCCACAATGTTTTACCAAACATCTAAAAAAGGATTCATAGTACAAAATTAAGTAGTTAAAACATTTCTAAGATTTTGGCCAACACAATTATTGACTTTTAAAAAATTCTGTACATATGTGTAAAACCCACTTAAAAAATAGCCAAAAAATAACAGCTATATGTCTAGCTCTGGATAATTCTCTTATGAGCTACTCCTTTTCCGTTTTCTCACTTTGGACTCAGTTATCATCAGATTGTTTATACTTAGAATCCCAAGCTGTCTTTATTACTTCATGCTACTGATCTATCACATCTTACCTCCTTTGCTTTTTGCCTTCTGCTCTTGCTACTGTGATGGAGGCAGAATGATTCTGAGAACCAGCCCATATAACTCTAGGTCAAACCAAGCTGTATTTGTTTTAATGTGATACACTCTCCAGTAGATAGACTTCTAGGAACCACATGTATCATTTTGGTCTGTCTTAAAGCAGTTGTTTTCCATCCTATAGCAATGTGCTTAGAAGCTTTACAATTAATTTATGATACATTTTGTAGTAAAAGAGAAAAGCAATTTGCAAAGGGAATACAACTTTAAGTTTAATGAAAATAATGTGCAATCAATCAATAGTACTGAGAGAGAGGGAGAGAAAACTGAAACTGTTGTGAATATATACTAGTCTAGTTCATTTTAATGTCCTTGCTATAAATGTCTGGGTTCACACATTACTAGAAACAAGGATTTAAATCACTGTAGTTAGTTTAATGGCATAAACAAAACATTAATAGGAGCAACAAAATTAGGAGCAATAATGCATTTTCTAACAAGAGTATTTACCCTGCCATGTTCTAAAATCCCAACCATAACTAACCTGATAGCATAATTTTTGAAGCAGACATTATACCAAAGACTAATTATTTTTCTATAAAAATATTGTTACAGGATTATGTTTTAAAAGGGCATTTCCATGATAAAATGAAGCTAATGAAAATTATACATAAAAATTGGTAGAGATTAAATTTTGTTTCTGAGTCCTTATTCATTTTGAGAATTCCAATATCTAGTACAATTTCAGGTGCATAGAAGGTACTTAATAAATTTGCATTCAAAGAGTAAAGGAATTAAATTTGCAGAATACAATGTATACTAAATAGAGTAATGAGAAAAGAAGACATATATTATAGTTTTGAAGCATGCCTGTGCAAGTTGTGTTCAATAAATGCTTATAATCTATGCTGAAAATGCTGTTATGGAGAAGTTGAAGAGAGAAATC
>NW_017732500.1:217352-295786 GCF_001890085.2 Hipposideros armiger | reverse complement strand
GGTAAGAGCCAGGGAGGGACTGAGGCCCTCAGTCCAACAACCCACACACAATTGAATCTTAACAACAACCATGTACATAATGTTGAAAGTGTTTCCTTCTGCAGTAGAGCCTTGGGATGACTACAGCCCAGTCGACACCTCAGTTGAAGCCTGTGAGGGACCTGGAGTGAGAAGACCCAAGGAAGTCATGCCTGGATTCCTGACCCATAGAAACTATGAGATAATAAATGTTATTTTAAGCTGCTGAGGTGTGGGGTAATTTGTTATGTAATAATATATTTCAACAGAAGGGACCACCCTCACTACCACCATTGGGAAATAATTTTTGCTTTGTATAAGACCATGACAATTCTGAGGTCAGTAAACTAGCCAACTCACTCTAGAGGTTATACATTAAAAAATAAATTAATAAAAATAAACATTGTTTTTTTTGCAACCACTAACTTACAAGTTTTATCTAAAATCTTGCAACGAATTAGAGTAGTAGAGTGTAGAACTCTGGGGTTTAGAACAGGGGTACAAGTGGTTGTAATAAATGGAAATAATGTTGAGAAGGGGACAAGGCAGTAACTGATAAAAGCAACAGAGAAGAAACTGGTTCAAGTGGCTGGCTTACTGGCAATTTTGTCACCCAAGCCATTGCTGAGCACATGTTATTAACCCATGTCATCATACAAAGCTCTGTGAAGACAAAATACAATAAAATTTACTCTCTGATCTCAAGAGTGTATGTGTGCACGCATGCATACACACATAGTCGTCACACACACACTCATATATACTGCTTCAATAGGCTAGGTCCTTGTAATTCTGCCATCCTAAATCACTGGCTGAGGCCACAGGTCCTAGAGAATGCTGTTAGTACAAAAAGCTGAGGTGGACCCTGAAAGGGTTAACAGATGGAGGCCGCCAACTAACTAACTGCACAATTTGCAGCTGAGTCTAGTCATCTCTTTAAGGGAGTCATAATTCTTCACAGTGTAGAATCAAGTAAGGTTCTCTAATACATGGTACACTTGTGTTGAGCTCAGAAGCTTGGAAGACTAGGAATGAATGAGGAAATAGAGCAGGGGAACTGCATGTTCAAAGTCACAGAGGCTGGAAGAAGTATTCTGTGTGTCTGGGGAAGGCTGGAGGGAGAAATGATCTTGGAAAAACAACTAGATTTGAGTATAGAGGTGGGCAGGTGCCAGATAACAGAAGCCCATGCACCTCATATAGTTAAAACTTCATCTTTAAAGCTATAATGATATTAAAGTATTGAGGATATTGATCAGAGAATTATAATAATCATATTGACATTTTTATGAAGCCATGGTTTTGAACCAATATAAGAAAAATAGCCAGTGCACTGTAGAATGCTGGACTCGTGAACTATTTATTGGGTTGTCGGAAAAGTCATGACATATTTTTTCTATGTTTTTCGTGCAAAATACGTCATGACTTTTCCAAAAACCCAATATAACATGTTTGTTCCAAGACAATATATCTGATGAACAGTATTTATTATATGGTGCTGATTTTCACTTGGACCGATTATTGGATATATTGACTTCTAAAGGTGGATGACAGTCTCTTCGAAGTCCACTTTAAGTTTGTATGATGATAGGATATTTAGAGATTAAACTAGATTCTGGCTAGTTCCTCTGATTTGCTTTATATCTAAGAATCTAATAGAAAAAGATTTGAACTTTGTGTACTAATGGGCTCTAGACCTAGAATTATCTAACTGTGAGGGATTTGGGAGTGGACAACATAGGTAAGACATCAAGGATGGACAACAAGACCATGGGAGAAAAATTACTATCAATGAGAAGGCACATGGCACATGGTCAGCACGTACTCAGTAAGAGCCTAGGTATACTTGTATGAAGGTGGCAGGAAAGCCATATCAGAATTACCTGACTCTCTGAGAATACCTCTGTGCCCTGAAGAGGAGAAAGCCCTGCTAAACACAAAAGTTCACCAAAAGTTCTAGACATACTGTGGATGTACCCCATGTGTGATAGAGAGCCTGGGATGACACCCAGTTATACCAGCCTACTGGAACTTATGCCTTGTGCAATCTCAAGTTGAGCACAGATGGTATCTAGTTACTTGTTTCTAATGACTATAATATGGCAAAAATGATGGGATGTCACTTCAGAGATCCAGCTGTAAAGATTGTGATTTCCTTATGCTTTGTACTTTCCCTTTCTGGTTCTCCTCACATTCCTGTTATGATAAGGCTAGTTATGTTGTGAACTACCCTGTGAAGTGACCCAAGTAACAAGGAACTGAGGACTTCCTCTAGTGAACAGCCAGCAAAGAACTGAAACCTGCCAACAACCAAGTGAGTTAGCTTGGCAGCAGATCTTACTCTAGACTAGCATTTGGATGATACTATAGACCCCCCACAACATCTTAATGGCAGCCCAATGAGAGATCCTGAATCAGAGAACCTAGATAAGTCATGCCTAGATTTCTGACTGTGATCCACCAGATATTAAATGTTATTTTAAGCTACTAAGTTTTAGGAAAATTTGTTACTGAGCCATAGATAGTGAATACACCATCACAAAAACACTGGATCTAGGAAGAGAAAAATGTTTTCCCACTAGCTAGAGAGAGGTGTAAGGAATATGCAACCGAAACAGCTTTCAGGTGACAACAGGCAGTAAAAAGAAGCTCTAAGTATTTAGGAGATCACATCTTCTTGGATACTTTGAGCTGAGTATAAGAACAGTACTTGACTCCTAGATTCAGATACTTAGTGGTGGGAATGTAGAGGAGTCTGCGACACCTGAGCTGGAGATCTACAAGATATAGGGAGTGGTTCTAATTTTATGTGAAATATATGAGGTCAGACAATTAAGCTTGCAAACTCATCCTAGAAAAAGTGCTACATACCTCATAGCTGATTATCACTATAATCACCTTCTAAGTACTCCTCTTGGGAAGCTATGCACCAATGCCAGCTCCTAGTCCACCCTTCAAAACAATTTTGGAACTCTTTTTCTGCAATGGCCATCAGAGCTGTGATCTTATTACCCTTGATGTCCTGAATGTCATCAAAATGTCTTCCTTTCAATATTTCCTTTATATTCAGGTAAAGAAAGAAGTCATTGGGGGTCAGATCAGGTGAGTAGGGAGGGTGTTCCAATACAGTTCTTTGTTTATTGGCTAAAAACTCTGCCACAAACAGTGCCATGTGAGCTGGTGCATTGTCATGATGCAAGAGCCATGAATTGTTGGTGAAAAGTTCAGGTCATCTAACTTTTTCACACAGCCTTTTCAGCACTTCCAAATGGTAAACTTGGTTAACTGTTTTTCCAGTTGGTACAAATTTATAATGAATAAACCCTGTGCTATCCAAAAAGGTTAGCAACATCATTGCAACAAGCTCACAAACTTAATTGTCAGACCTCATATTTCTCTCTTCTCCTCCTCCCACTACTCCCCCTTTCTGCCTCACCAATCACATTCTTTAATAAGGGATAAATGTGAGATTGTGTCATTAGGAAGATGTGCATTATTGATCTGTTACAAAATATAATTTCAGGTCTAAAATATTTCTCAAAATTGTCTATTTCTTTCCATCTCCATCACTACCAAGCTAGTCCAACCTCCCACTATCTCCTGCCTGAATTCTTAAAAACTTTCTAAATAGACCCACTCTTTATCCCTGGTCTATTCCATTTTACATAAAATGCTGCAACAGGATCACTTTAAATATGCAAACAACATTGGGTATTTTCCCACATTAAACACTTCAATGACTTCCATTGTTTTTATTAAAAAAAAAAGAAATGAAAAAAGTCTTTATTTGTCCACAAAAAAGCCCATAAATGTGAGCCTTGCTTCTCTTACTATCTTCATCTGATATGTATCTTTGTTATCTTCTAATTATGTCTCAGAGTTTTTCTTTTAAATGTCATAACCTCCCTGATCACCTTGACTAGTTTAGTGCTTATGTTACACGGTCTATTTTTTGTCATTTTTAAATAACAGTTATTTTATAACAATATCTTTGTCATCAAATATTATGTAATTAGTTGTTTATTTCATCAATTAGGTGTTTATATTATTATTTTTTCTTTCATTAGAATTTAAGCTTTATGAGGACAGAAACCATATCTATCTTGTTTACTCTTGTATTCTCAGCACCACCTAACATGGTACAGTTACAGATTAAATACTGAATAAATATTTGCTAAAAGAGTAGATAGAACTGGATTATAGAAAATACCTCCTACTTTATCTTAGATTTCAATAAATGACACTCAGAATTGCCCAAACCAGAAACCTAGAACTCTACCCAAGAAGTCTCAGGCTCCTTCAGATGCTGTTCTTCCCATCTTGTCAGACAGACACCAGCCATGCTAGTTTTACTTCAAAACAAATATTTCTCAATCCACCTCCTCCCATCACTACTACCACTGATACCTCAATGAAAAACAATAACCTCTTAATTAGACCCCTAGAATCCTTTTTAATCTTACAAATAAAAGAAAAGAATGACTTTATATAATTAGTTTGCTATGTTTCTTATTTATGCACATTTTAAAATATATTTTATAATTAATGTATTTAGTTAAATATGTTTACAATGTATAAATTGAAAGCATTTAATACTTATAATAACACCTGGGTAAGAAGTATACTGATCTTAATCCCATTTTTACCAATAAGAAAATTGATACAGGTGAATAACTTTCAAAGGGCCACACAGCTCATAAGTGGAAGTTATTAGTGGGGTCTGGCATATTAGTGGGCTTGGAACTACTGAAAGAGTGGAATTAGCAACATTGGAACCTAAAAATCTGGTCCCAAATTCCATACTCTTAAACCACTATTTTTGCTGCCATTCACTAAATTTCACCCTTCACATATTTGGCATAATTATCTTTGTAAAAAATGGATGTGACTTCCATATGCCTATCCCCACTCCCAGGCCCACCACTGACAATGGGATAAAGTCCAAGCTCTTTAGTGTGACATACAGGATTTTCATATCCTGGTGTCTTTCATTCAAATTCCCTGTCCTCCTCTCTTGCCATGCCTGGTTTTCACCTTGCACTCCAGCCTTACACACTGTGTTCTTCTATGCCTTGTATATTTGTTCATGCCATTATTTTCCATGGGAAAATTCCCTAATTTTAAAGCTTGGATGCTTGGATAAATATCACTCATCCTAAAAGATTTATTGAATCATTGGAAAAGTCATGACACATTTTTGCAATGAAAAACATAGAAAAAACACATCATGACTTTTCTGACAACCCAATAGCTTAGGTGCTACCTAAGACAGATGATTTTTCCACTGTTAGGTGACTTTCCTCTATATTTCCATTATTTCACTTTCCCTATTATTTTAAAGCAATATTACTGCTTATCTGTTTTCTCCTCAATAAACTGTAAACACTTGAGAACAAGAACTGCATCTTGTATTTTGACATACAATGGAAATAACAGTGATTGGCACATGACAGGCACTCAAAAAGTAATTATCAAAGAGCACTAAGTGGGGATGGAAGAAACAGGGAGAAAAATAATCTCTATAGATTTAGAGCAAACACTATAATAGACCTTTCAAACTTGTCATTTCATCCAGTACTTTGCAAAAAAAATATAACCTATCGTGTTAGCAGTTCTATATTATAGACAATGAAATAAATGTTCATTGAAATTAAATAACTTGTCCAAGCTTTTATTATTGATGGCATTCAAATATAGTTTTGGACTCCATAATATAGAGCATATCCCCTGATATTATGCATAATGTGACTTTCCCAGAAAGATTTTTGTCTTTATAATAATAGCTACCATTGATGATGTAACTACCACATGTAACATGTCCTGCCAAACACTTTTCTTTCATTCCTTCTTATTCATTCAAATAAGTGTTTATTAAGCCATGCAATATTTAAACTAGACAATATTCTTGTGACTGAAGATATTAACAGCAAATAAAACAGGAAAATATCCCTGCCCCCCATGGAATGTACATTCAAAAGGAAAAGGACAAAGGCAATTAAGTTAATAAATTCATGAAACGTATCAGTTGGTTAACAAGTGCCATGGAAAAAGATGATGTGTGAATAGGTACAGGGTATGCAAGGGGAAAATTGGGGGTGTTACACTTGTAAGTAGGGTGGTAAGGAAGGTCTCACTCTGGTGACATTTGAGCTGGTACCAGAAAGAGATATGTGATGCCTGGCATTTGTGCAGCCAGGAAGCTAACGTAACAGAAATGGGAGAAGGGGAGTGGATGTTAGTGGAGATGAAATCAGAGAAACAGGGACTGGGGTCGGAGGTGGAGACAGAGTAGGGCTCTGGATGGCATTCTAAGTTTTTGACTGTTACTCTTATCAGTCAGTAAATTATTCGGCAGAGAAGTGACACAAGCTGACATGCTTTGAAAAGATTACTCTGCTTATTGAGTTGAAAAAATACTACAAGGAGACCAGTTAGGATGCTATTTCAATAATTTATGTGAGAGACTGAAGTGGCTGAAACCAGGTGGCAATAGAGATAGTATGAATAAAGAAATTCTAAATATATTTCAAACAGAAAAAGAGTATTATGGGTTAGATGTAGTTTCTGAAAGAAAAATAAGTCAATTGTTAAATATCATGTGGTTCTTGATTCAATATATAGAATGAATGTGTTAAAAAACTCTAATAAGATTCAATAAATTTAATGTACTTTGTCATTATTTCTTTATAGCAATACACTTGACTTCTCTGTATTATTTGAAAAACATCTATATTAGGATTTAATAATGTAAGTGGTCAAATTGTTATTTCAAAAAAATTTCCCCAAAATTTCCATTTAAAACCATTTAAAGTGATAATCACATTTTTCCTGCTATCTTTAATTTGTTTTGTTTCTTGTATTGGCACTTAGCAAAAACTTAGCCTGTCTCAATGAAATTTGCAATCAGGAAGAATTTTTTTTTTCCAGGAAGATTTTCTTTTTTCTTTTTTCCACTTTTTAACTCAGTGTCGGTGAGTCATCAAATGACTAGCAGTGGAAGCAATCATGATACCTCTGGTGTGATTCTTGAGAGGCTGAAGCTACTTTCACGGCCTATGAAAGGCAGGACTTGTCATGTTTATTGCCTGAGATGACCTTGAGCTCTCTTCAGCCAATATACATATATAAAGTGAGAATTTTAACTGAAGCTATTGGACAGTGATATAAAAATAACCGTCAAAGGCACTACCATTCTTTGAGACATGTCCTTGTGTAACTGTAAAAGTGATATAACAAAACAATTCGATGTGAAACCAGAGAAGAGAAGAGGATGCAAAGCACAGTGAATTTAGCAGTAAGAAGGTGTTATGAAAGTCATACAAGTAAAGGAAATACATTTTTCATTCAAGTGGTGTGAACACCTACAAAGAACTCAAATAGACCAACAGTCAATGGCAATGCTTCCTTGGCTATGCTTATTAGGTGATTTTAACTTAGATTCTAACTGAGCTGGAGGCATCACACGGGAAGAAATGTCAGCAAAATACAATACTATTGATCTGACATTTACTCATAAAATTATCTTCCAACAATCTTTGCTGAGCATCCTATTCTTACTTTTATTTTCTCTACAATGCACAAAAAAGTAAACTCAATCTCTAACATTAGAAATGCTATAGGAATCTGGTGTGAATTTACATTGCTGTTTCAACCTTATATAAGCATTAACTGGGTAAGGTAACAGGAGAGATGATGATTATGAATGGGATTGATTATTTCTCAGGAGAGAAAAAAGAGAGAAATGGTGGAAAATAATAATCAGATTCTCTCAGCTTGGCAGTCAACATCTGGTGGTATATAAAACACATTTGAAAGTTCAATGACAGTTGTCAGTGCTGGACAGTCATTTATTAAACAATGTGAAAAATTCAATGTTTAAAGTAACAAGTGTAAGGTGGGAAAGAGTTGTTTAAAAAGGAGAAAAAAGATGTTAGTAGTCAAATGAAATCTGCCTTGTCAAATACTCACTGTAGGAGAATGTACAATAATATAATTGAATGCATATTTCATTGATAAAAATATAAGTAACTGCTATTTTGGAATTGTCTTGAGGATAAGTTTTTAAACTACTCAGGAAAATGAAGAAGGTGAATAGAAAACTCAAACTGAATGATTACCAAAGGAAATAAAGCAGAATAATGATACCAGCTAAAGCAAATGTCCTAAAGTAAGGACTGGGGATAAGTAAGAATTACCAGCATTACTCTTTATCTCACTCTTCTCCCTTCAGCTACAACTCAGTACACAACAGACCAGTAGACACAATAATAATGGATTTTTGCTAAATAAAATAATTACTAAAGTCATATTTACAAAAGTATGGAGAGCTTATTCAAGACAAAAAGCCAACGGATTGTTTTGATTGTTCAGATTGATCAAATCTTAATAAAAACTCCTATCTGCTCAGTTCTACTTAACAACACTCAATGAATTACAACCACAGAATGACCAATAACTTGAATATTTTTTAAATGAAACTATATAAAATAAATGCTTTTAAAATTAGATTATCACCCAAAGAGTATGATTAAAGGCACTGAAAGAGGTATATTCCATCCTGCAATAAGAAAAATGTCTTCATTTCCCATTCTTCTCTCTATACTGAACTACTACAGGCCGAAAAATAACAATTTATAAGTGCAGGTTACTTTCTGATATATCTAATCAATACAGCATAGCTATATCTTGAGATAAGATTTTCTAAATCTTCCTTGGTGTCTATGTTATAAACACACACACACACACACACACACACACACACACACACACGTTTCCTCCTGCCCCCACCCCACACAGGCAGGCAGTAAAGAAATACATATTAGAAAGTTTACTCCAGAGGTGAGAAGAATTGAAACAACGTTTTTCCTTGGATCCCAAGCAGTTCCTACTGGATCAGGCCTAATGGTTGTGGCACATTGTAACATTCTGAGTAGGTGTTGATGGATTTTTAACTGTGGAGGGGAAAGCAGGCTGATTTACCTCCACTGGAACCAGAAACCAGCCCTAGCAGGTGTTTTGCTGCATTAAGCATATGGTCCTCAAAATGTCGATGACACCCCTACTGCTTTCATTTTTTAAGTTAGCCTATTAATAACATCTGACAGCTGGGTCAAAGCATATGCTATTTAGCCTTATTGTGACATTTGGGCTCCTCAGGACACCAGTGATTATTCAACCTTGAGAGTTGGGATCTAGTGTCTTTTGAACAGAGTACAACAACCTATAAATTCTAGCCAGAAAACTTTCTAAGGTTGTCTATACACCATAATTGAATGTACGGACCCGAGTAGTCAAATCCTCTTATGTGTGAAGCAAAATCAGCCATTCGGGTAGCTGGAATGGCTAGATCTATAATGTTATGATTTAAGAGTCCTTGGCATGGAACACTTCTCAATACAAATACCCCTAAAGAGGGAAACATATTTATTCTCTGCTATTTCATGATTAGAAAACCTTCACAACTAGTTCAGGTATACAGAGGAGAAGGTTAAGGAGTTTAAGGGGGAAGTCATTTAAGAAAAGGGGCATAAAAGGAGGGGTAGAGAATCTACAATAAAGAAGATGATTGGCACTACTACTTGTAAATGCTAATAATGACCTGGGGCTCACTGTTTGAACTTTTATGCACTGGGCATTCATGTATCCATTTACTCTTCACAGCCAAAGCATGCTCAATATTACGCATGAAATGTCTACACACAGTTACTGAGAATCAGGTCTGGCTCAAGAGTTGAACACCTGGGTTAGACAACCAACAAAAATATTGAAAGTCAACATCCATCTCTTAGAATAGACACTGGAGCAGGGAAGCTCAGAAAAAGACAAAGAAGTGTGTGGTGGGTGAACATGAATGCATTCCTCTGTTTATGGACCAGTAACCCAGAGCTTTATTTGTTGGATTCCACAAACACGAAGCAATATCTAAACTTCACTCAAAGAAAACAAAGTAAAAAAAGTCGCTTAGGTACCATGTATGTATTTACTTACTTTTCCCCTTGGCAATATTCTCTATCTTCTCTGAATCAATTTCGACTATTTGACAGTGAACACTGAGCCGGCTGAACCAGAGCCAAGGAGATCTGATGAGGAGGGCCGACACTTAATTTAAGCATGTCATTAAAAGCTGCTTGGCATGATTCTGCCAAATATTCTCCAACTGATCGGACACAGGATAAGCATCTGAGTCCTTCTTATTATAGGAATCAGAGCAACAAAGTATGAATGTCATGACAATATGTTGATGCTCAGGCCACACTTCCTGCCAGGTTATCTCCTGAAGGAGCTTTCTGCAATGAGTTTTGGGGAGTGCAAAATCTTGGAATTCCCTGACCATCAAGTAGTAGAAACAAAACCAGCACCAAAACCACTGAAGTCTGGGGAGAAAAACAGCTGTGTCTCCTTTCTTGGAAGTTGAGGTTGGTACTGGAGTCCAGAGCAACTGCAGCTGAGACCATGGTTGTCACTATGAACCAGGACAAAACAGCAGCATTGGCATCTTTTTCTAAGAATCATATCTGTTTCATTTGTTTGAAACAATACCAGGTTCACTGACCATTTCCGAAGCAGTACTCCCCACTGAAACCTAAAGTCGTTTTTGTGTTTTCAAAGATAAATATGTAGAATTTCATTCAAGCAACATCTCAGTTCCTGGAGCTCCAGAACTGAATGAACACATGATTGACTAACCTCCCAGCCCTCCCTGTCCACTCTGGAGGGAGTGTTTGCTGTATTTTCTTAGTGACTTGGAAATAAACATACATGATGGTACCCAGCTCTAAACTGGCAACAGAAACCTACATTTTATCACTTGGCTTGTTAGAGAAAGTTTAACTTTTTGTCCATTTGCGTGTGAATCGGGGTCAAGGGATAAGCGTTGAAATGTGTCATTTACTTTCATAACTGTAACATATACATACAAAACTGATTTAATTTTTAATTGAGACATTGGACCCATAAGTAAAAGAAAAAAATCTATAAGTCATAAAAAACACTGTAATATGGCAAATGTTTTAACCCTGATCTTCAGAGGTATGCATTAAAATAATTTTTTGTTTTTGTTTTCTTTTTCAGAATGCTTAGTAACATAATTTGTCTGTTAAGCAGCTTTGCCCCCAGTAGTACCTGCTCTCCATGTAATGAAACTGACTTACAATGAATCTGAGGGAGCAATGTCCTCCTGTTGATAGGTTTTGAGTACTTCGTGAAAAAAAAAATATGTTCACCTACACTAAGAGTAATCTTTAGGAGATGCAGGTTTTGAAATACCATGTAACCTTAATAGCAACTTTTTTCTTTCCCTCTGGTGATCCCTCCCCCATTCCTAAACCAAAGATTCTGTACAGTATTTCTGTCTCATTACACTCTGATTTGTATTTTACATGACATCAGTTATTTATCCAAGTTGAAAATTATGTACTTAAATATTTTAAGCAAGGATAGCATTTTAAATGTTTTTAAGCACTTAAATTACTTTCTCTAATCTTTGAAAGCTGTCAGTGCTTTTTTATTTTTACTTCTCATTGCAAAGTGACTGAGGTCATGTGACATTGATCATTTCCTCTTAGAAATGTTTTTAAATGTAACGCTAATGTGAAAATGCAAATCTTTAGTATACGTACTGCTTCAGAAAAGAAAATACATGGTGAGGAAAGGTAATATCAGCAAGAGAAGTGTTTGCCAGCTCCTGGCAAAACAGCACACTCATAAAAAGAAAGGATCATATACACTGAGGTGAAATACATTCTCTGACAGCATGCCTCGGTGTCCTCTCTGTGTTTGTCTGGTAAACACACCGTTGCTGGGTGTCTGATACGGTAGAAGCTTGTATGAACGGTGACAGGAGCTAGTCATTATCGATTGTCAATTTAAGCCTATCACCTCTGGAAATTTCCGAAGTCACACATAAACCCACTTTCCTCTCTATTTTGATATGAAGACCAGTCACCATCCCTGTATTGAATCTCATTACTTATCTGGAGAGTATAGTGCACCCCATTTCTTTAGTGAGTCAGGACACTTAACATACAGTAAAAATATCTTATCCTTTCCAAGACAAACTGAGGCCATCTCACGATCAATTTCCTCCAAAGCAAGTTCATGAAAAGTGGGCATCGCTATACAGCTGCAAAGCTCACAGCTGATCATGATGTGAAGGGAAGAAATCTGAAGTCACTACCAGCACCTGCTCCTTTGTGCCCTTAAAAACCTCCCAAACTCCTTCCTCAATTACTGTGTCAGATCACAGGTGCCAGCTGTTTTAGGAAAGCAGGGGGAGAAGTTCTTCAGTGGAAAAGACTAGAGAGCATGATGCTGGCAGTGTCTTTGTTTGTATCATTGAAGCCCACTAAATCCAGAGTTTTCAAAGAAACATTATAAAAATGCATGCAACACTGTATATCTTGCCCCTGACCACCAGTCATTGTTCTTTGGCAAGAAAATGGAGACCCTATTATGAATATGTCAGACGTTCCTTACATTTTATCCCTCCAGCTTTGCCTTTTATGGGAGAAGGAACACAAGCATCAGGTGGAAAACTCCTCTCAAATGAAAATATGAAAAATTTTACTCAAGCAACAACCCAGTTCCTGGAGCCCCAGAACTGAATGATCACATGATTGTCTGTCCTCATAGCCTTCACTGTCCACTCTGGATGTTGATTCTAGCTGCATGGTCTATAGTTTCTATTTTTGGACTTCACCATTCATTAGCTGAAACTAGAGGCAAATTTTGTAACTTTTCATATATCACCACTATATGAAAAATGGGAAAAGTAATTATACTTCCTCATGTTTTTTTATCATTAATAAATGAAAATATAATGTAAAAACATTAGCACAATATCTGATGCATAATAAGGTCTTGATAAACCAAGCAAGGTTAGCTGTTATTATCAATATTCTCACGTTGGTATCTTACTCTCCCCTCCCATGACATATCACTATTCTGTGTCCCTTTTGTCTCTTCCACTGTGTTCAAAAAGCCCTTTGTTTGCACTTCTTCCCCCCTCAGTTTTCTTCTCTGACTCCCGTCTCAATCCAGTTAATTGCTAACATCTTTCAGTCCTTGGCTCAGTTTACACTTCTCAGCTGAGTCCTCCCTGACTCTTGAAACTCAGATTCTTTGGTTATTTGTTCTCAAAGGACTCAATTGTTATTTTTCAGAGTCAAAGTCTTAGTGCGTTGGTTCACTTCATGTCTGTTTCATTCACATGTCATTAAGCTCTATGAAAGCAAGAACAGTGTATTTTCTCACTCACCATTTTAGTCCCAATGTCTGGAAAGATGCTTGACTCATAGCAGGAGCTCCACAAACAAATTTTAAATAAGAATAAATAAATCAAGGAGAGATCCAAGATGACAGAGTCAACACTGTGCTTGCATTTTTCCATGAACACATTAAAATTATAACTAAATTATACAACAATCAACCTGGAGAACCATCTGAAGTCTACCCGAACACAAGTCCTATAACTAAAAATATAAAGTAGAAGCCATGTCGAGACTGGTAGGAGGGGTAGAGACACAGAACAGACCCTAAACCTCACTATGGCAGATGAGAATGAGGAAGGATATCTTAGCCGAGGAGGTTACCCTGGGAGGAGTGAGGGACCCCCAGCCCCTGACACCAAGCTCCCCAACCCAGAGTACTGGTGCCCGGAAGAGACCCCACAACATCTGGCTGTAAAACACAGTGGGAATTCTGACTGTTTGGGTGGACGGAAGGCAACAGGAAACCCAGATGTCCCCTTTTTTTTCCAGGTGTCCTCTTAAACAGCCTGTTTACAGACTACCTCGCTTGCAGGCACTCACCTTGAGCTCCAGAAAAGGGACAGTGGCCTCGGAGACATACAGGGTACAGACTGATGTATATGGCTCCAGGGAGAGGATTGGAGGACAGTCTGCATTTTCCCTTGAGTGGTTCTTTTTCCATGCAGCCACCAGGTGGGCTCCATCTTTCCTGTGTTGAGCCCACCCCCACCCACCAAATCTGAATCTGATTGGCCTGGTGAGCTCCTCTACTCCACCCTGCTGATTCAGCTGGGACCCCTCAGTACCCAACTGGTGCACCCCCAGAGGCACTTTCTCCATGAGCAGCCAGCCCTGCCTGCATTGAACTTTCCTGGAAAACTATTGGAGTCCACCAGCTCCAGGCAGGCGGCGACTGGGCTCGGTGTGCCCTGAGAATTTTGCTGAGTCGCTCCAGGCTCTGCACTGGTGCCAAACCAGAGTCTACGTTAACCTGGTGACCACAACTCTTCCTACTGCCTGAGACCCTGCCTCACCCAACTCACATACCGCAGGAGGCTTTATCAGTAGCTGAACCTTAAGGGAGCCGACAGGTGGAAGCAAGCCTCTGGGTGTCCTGGCTTTTTGCAGAGATACCCCAGGCCTGGTAGTAGTGGCAGCTGTTCTCGGTTCACAGCATGGCCTCTCCCACATGCCTCCAGATTTATCACAGGCAGTGAACAACAGTGGCTCACTTTGTAGCTCCTATCAGGCAGCTCCCGGCCAGTCACAGGCAGTGAGTGACCTGGGCCTATATTGGAGCCCTTCCCAAGAGGCCCCAGAACCAACATACTTGGAGGTGAGCTTCAGGTCACAGAAGAGCACTGCCCAATTAGCTCCACAAGCAGCAGACCAAAAGGGTGGTCTTAAGAGGTACCACATTCAGTGGGTAAGCCTCCCACACAGCAGCCCATAAGCTATGGATGTGGCCAAACCCCACAGTCAATTAGCTTGAGGCTCAATCCCACCCATTGATGTGCCAATAGTAATCAAGTCTCAACCACAACAGGAGGGCACACAAAACCTACACAAGAAACACTCCTGGAACACCTGGCTTAGGCACCCGGGGTGACTGTGCCACCAGGCCCAAAAGCAAGAAAAAGCTAAAGGAGATCATCACCACCAAACCATTATTAAAAACCATTATTACATTATTATAATGTAATAATAATAATTACATTATTAATTATTATATATTACATTATTACTATGTAATAATAATTATTACATTATTACAAGAAATGTTAGAGGGATTTTTTTTAAAGTGGAAAGAAAGTCAAAATTATGAATAATAAAATGGCAATAGCTACATATCATCAATAATTCTAATCAAAACATAGGGATGAATGGATAAGAAAAAAAACCCTAACATATGCTGTCTACAAGAGACTCACTTCAAATTGAAAGACAGGTGTACATAGAAAGTAAAGCGATGGAAAAAGATATTTCATGAAAATGGAAATGAAAAAAACCCCACAAAAAACAAAACAAAAAAAACCTGGGGTACTAATACTTATACCAGATTAAACAGACTTTAAAAAAGGCCATGAGAAAAGACAATGAAGGACCCAGTAATCCCACTTCAGGGTGTTAATCAGAAGAAACCCAAAATGCTACTTTGAGGATCCGTGTGAATCCATAATTGCACCATTATCTACAATGGCCAGATGTGGAAAGCAGCCTGGGTGTCCATCAATGGATAAATGGATAAAGGGGAAGTGAGATATATAGATATAGTGGGATATAGGTTTTTGCCTTTTGCAGCAGCATGGGTAGGCCTGGAGGGTACTGTGCTGAGTGGAGTATATCAGACAGAGAAAGACAGATGCAATGTGTTTCACTTATACGTGGAATCTAAGAACAAAATTAACAAACCAGAAACAAACTTATAAATACAGAAAACATTTTAATGGTTGCCAGATGGGAGGGGGGTTGGGAGTTTGAGTGAAAGAAGGGGAAGGGATTAAGAAGTACAAATTGGATGTTACACAGTAGTCATGGGGATGTAGGGTATAGCATAAGGAATATATTCAATAGTGTTATAATAACTATGTATGGTGTCAGATGGGAAATAGATTTGTTGGGATGAGAGATGGGAGGGGTTTTGGAACAGGTTGAAAAAGGTAAAAGGATTACAAAATACAAATTGATAGTTACAAAATAACCATGGGGATGTAAAGCAAAGCATAGGGAATATAGTCAATGATATGGTAATAACTGTATAGTGCCAGTTGGGTACTAGACTAGTTAGGGGGTCACTTCTTAAATTATTTAAATGTCTAACCACTATGCTGTACACCTGGGGTTAATGTAAAATAATACTGAATGTCAAAAAATAATCACATGAACACTGTCACTTGCAAGCTATCCTTTTTTAAAGTCATTTTTCAAAGACTCTACTTGTTAAATAACATGATGATCACTCATACTCTCTTGTCTGCATCACCCAGATCATTTTCATAAAGACCTTTAGAATATTATATCAACTTCCTCCATCAGCATTTAACTCAAATATTTTCCTTTCCATTTTATTCCTTCTATTATCCTTAATCATGTACACTTTCCCATTGGCAATGTTGATCATTCATTCATTTGATTTAAAACGTGTGCTTTTATTTATTTTATTTCTTTAAGATTTTATTGGGGAATTGGGGAAGGGGAACAGACAAGTTGCTTTCCTTTTGTTCCTCAGTCCAGCCGTGGAGGACATCGCCCCACCCGCTCACGCTGGCCCCATCATTGCACTCTTCCCAGGTGAGGCAGTTGCTCGCTGGCCACTGGAAGGCTGCCTATGGCAGCTCACGGCAGCTCACTCTGGCAGCCGGCTGCCCATGCTGGTCACCAGCCATCCAGCACGGCAGCCCACTGCAGCCCAGCCTCAGGCCGAGCTGCAGTTCACCATCCCAGCTGCAGAGGGTGCAGCGTCACTGGCCCTCATGTGGGATCTGAATTTGGGCCCTGCTGCTCAGAGCTGGCGTCCCAAGCCAACTCCTAACAATGCGCCACTCAGCCAGCCCTAAAATGTGTGCTTTTAAATCAGTGCTAGAATACTGGGGATAAAAACCTAATTGTTTTGTGATTGTTGCGTGCTTATTTGTTTGGGTTTCTCTCCTTAGTTGTGGGGTGGGAGCAGAGCAGACATATGAATATAATACAAATCATCAAGACAAGTATAATATAAATAGATAAGTTTAATGATAATTGTCAGCATAATGGGTTGTAAGAGAATGGTATGGGATTCTTAATGTAGGCTGAGAGAAGAATGTCAGGACATTTTCTAAAAGGCAGTAGAGGATGAAAGGGAAAGCAACGCAAGACTCCAGGCAATGAGAACAACCTGAAGAAAATGGGACTGCAAAATGATTGTTGTGACTACAGCATGAAGAAAGAGGCAGGGAGACTCAGAGACTTGCTGGAATATTGGTTGAAGTTCAGATGATGTTGGACTGTGAATATTATGCCAGAGAGTCTGCACTCTCCTGAGTAATGGTAGATCATTAGAGGATTTCAGGAAGAAGAGTGGTGCTGTCCTACCTGCTTCTTAGACGGAACACTGACAGCTATGTGGAGGATTTGCAGGGGCCGAGGATATAGGTTCCGGGAGGCTGCTGCAGTCGTTGAGCTTGAATGCCATACTGATCATTGGGTTCCATGTGCTGCTACAGGGGAATAAAGGTTTGGAAAACCTAAAGTGCTAGAGAATGATAGAGACATGAAGAAACTAGGTTGTGACTAGGTAGGAAATGAAGAGAGAGATAAGAAAGTGGCATAAGGACTGAGGGAAATGAAGAGACTGGGTTAGGAAGCCCCTGTGAGGTTACACTTAAGGAACCATTGGAGAGCCGGGCCCACTGAGCTTTTCAGTTCTTATAGTTTAGAGTTCCTTGAGAAGAAGCAGCTCTGAGTATTCCTGGCAAGCATCACATTCCTCCCACCCTCACTTCTATCCTGCAGAAGACCTCCAGGGCTAACTCATTTATGCGTTTTGTCTCATATCATTATGCTCTTCCCCCTAGAAATCAGCCTGGTTCTCTCTCTCACAACCATCAGCCTTTGTTCTAAGGACCCCTACTTTGAAGAACCTTCCCCAATCACCCTATTTAAGATAACCTCCGTTACAGGCTGACCATGCTTCTCTCTCCAGTTTTATCCCTCTTTTTCACAAAACTGATTACCATCTGACATATACTGGTCTTTGTATAATTATCACTTGCCCACTGTCACTATATTCTAAGCTACATGAGAATATAGATTCTTGTCTGTGGCTGCACCTTTAGTTCCTAGAACAATATTTGACACATAGTCGATACTCAAAAAGTACTAGTTGTAAGGATAATCCTTGCTGGTAATGTTTGATGCCCAAGGATTTCAGATTTCTGCAAAATGTTTGAAAATACAATGGTACCGGAATACCTTGGAGAAGCACCCACCAAATGTGCGGAAGACAGAGAAGGGTCTGTCCTGCACAGGGACAGCTTATAGGTGTTTAGGGTAGACATGAAGGTGTGAGAGCAAGGGGTTCCATGACTTTGAGGGATAGGAAAAGCTCTAGCCCAGAGTATTGTTGGGGCCTAAGACAGGTTGCCCCAAAATACCCCACAATAGCATAGTGAGTACTTTGAATTAAAGTTACTTAACAAGCAGCTGGTGCCAGAAGGGCACCTTGACCCTCCCTTATCTCCGTCGCTGCAGGTAATAAATCTGCCACATGAAAGATGTCCTTCCCACACCAGGAAGCTGTGAAGCTGCCCCTTATTCCTAGAGTTAAACCACTCAGAGCAGAAAAGTCTGTATAATGAAATCTTACTTCCTCTTTTCTAATGTACCATTTGTTTAGATTCCTCAGTAATGAATACCCAATCTAAGGAAATATTCCTTTTTTAATGAGCACTACATTTCTTTGTCCTGTCAATTTTTCAGGAATTTATTATTTCTTTGTCTAAAAAATATTTTAAAAGGTGCCTGGTTTGATCATTTCTTTGCACCTCATTTTTTGATCTGAGCATCATGTTGTGATTCTCCTGCGAGCACATATGAAATTGTGTTTTCTCCTGTTGATCTAGTCCTGTGTCAGTTTTATTGTTTTGTTATTAGTCTATCCACAAGAACTAAAGAAGGAGGGGGGATTCTGCCCCTCCTGGACAGTATCATGGTGTCTGCAAGCTTCACTAATCAGGAATCAAAGACAGATATGATGGTGGGGACTGGAACATTTCATTATTATTGTGGATTAGCCTTACTGCTCAATTCTACTCCAACAGGAAAAGCACGTTATCCTGGCCAGGTGGTCACCAGTGGATTCCAAATACCTACTAGAAGCAAAAAATATTCTGCTTTGGAGTAATTTATATTTAAAACTTTGAAAAATACAAGGTAATGAAAAGAATGCTTTCCTTGCCTTTATTTGACCTCCTGATTCCAAAAGAAAATGCACTTTCTGCTGTTTAGACTATCAGTGGACACAGTGATAAAGAAATCACCACCATCTTTCCCCAGGCTCCTGGAATTACTGCTTGATCAGTGCCCAGTATCTCTGGCTATACGTTGGTATCAGGTGAGCTCAGGCAGAAGGCACATAAAAAGCTTTGAATATAATGAATTTTTTAATTGATGAAGGAAAAGATAAGACACTTGCTTTCTTATTGGTCCTTTTGTGTTCATTTATGCTTGATTGTTACACTGACTGTCTTTGTTCATTTATTTGTGTTTGTTCGATTATTTACCTGAATTCCTAGTTTTGGTTTTCCTGAAATTCTAATTCAACTAGTTGATTAAAAAAAAACAAAACACGGGCCGGCCGAGTGGCGCGATGGTTAAGAACTCGCTTGGGATGCCAGAGGGCCCCGGTTCGGATCCCACATATGAGGGCCAGTGACACTGCCCTCCACAGCTAAGATGCTGAACAACAGCTCGACCTGGAGCTGGGCTGCCATGAGTCGCCGGCGACGGCGTAGGCTGCACTCCCTGTGGCAGTGGGTTGCCATGGGCTACAGTATGTAAAAAAAAAAAAAAAACAAAACACATCCTATTTTAAACACAATAGGGGAAACACCCTCTTGTTCCATAATGAGTATTTCTGTATTCTCAATTGGTTACATTTATTAACTCTTATTAGGAATTGAGAGGGCTGGTCCTATTTTATTTAGCAGCCTGCTACCTAGAAATCCTGAGCGTAATTGGGGTGCATTTAATGATGAGATGTTAGTGTGTTTTTGCTACAAATTACAAACACCTACTTTTAGTACTTAGTACCAAACTTCAATGAAAAAAATTAATCAAATCTTCATTGTCTGTTATGTGTTCATCTAAACTATAAATTTAGGGAGGGCAAGGATTGCTATCTTTGTTAAATCAGTGTTTCTAAAGCACCAACACCTCATGCGATACCTTTCAGCACTGAATAAATATTGATTTATGAAAACCATAAATTGAGAGATAATGATCTCCGTTAATCATTGGGGAAAATTATGGGGACTTTTTAGCTGCAGTTCAGGGACATTGAAACTAAATGGTCTAGTTTGATGATTTCACTATCAACACCATTTAGTAATGTCACCAGATCAGAATTTGTGTGTGGCTTGCATGCGTGAGTGTGGGTAGACATGTATGTGATTAATTCTAGGCAAAATGAAGGAGATGGAGAGAAATTGTTTATTTTAAACATCATAATGTTTGCTGTTAGAAAGTTTCAGTAATTTACTCTTCCTAGTTTAGCTCTTTTTATTTCACTGCTCCTGTAACATTTTTGGCTCTTATGCAGCAGCCAATGGTAACACATTGTTCTTTGTTGGTAACAATTTACACTTTTACTTCAGTAATAGGAAGGAGACAAAAATCTAAATTCAAAATTTAAAACTGAAATAGTCATAATTTTTCTCCTTCTTATAAAATATTCACATTTTGCAGCTAGTTTCACTCTCACTTATGGCAAGATATATTTTGATATTCATTGGTCTTTAGGCTTTTAGGGGACTTTAGAGATTATCACAATTTTATTTCTGTTGAATAATAGTCCCATTAGATGTTTCTTTAAAAAATATGTTTTCATTTTCACATGTGTTTGAGAAAGGCCACAGAGTCTAACTAACCTTCTATAGAGATTAACAATGCTCATTCATAAAGTTGCAGAAGTGCTATAAAAAGGTTTTCTCAGAGTTGAAACCAATATTTCCCCATATTATTTGAATGTGAAAACAATTTGTAAATGTATTAAAAATGTATTAACATTCTGTTGGGAAAGCTCTTAAACCTAATTTATTCTAATGAGGAAGGAAGTGCGCCCCCTGGAGCAGAATCAATGAAAATAATGAGGAGAGTTGGATGGTGAAACCAGGTCTGCGGCTGGGTTCTCTCCATTACACCACGGTATTATTTATGCCTAACTTGATTCTACAGCAGAGAGAAAAGCTGTTTTTGTGCAAATAGTAATTCCTGGATTATTTCCAACATCAGGGTATGAATTCAGCGTAAAATGAACCACTGATACATAAAGGTAAAAAAAGAAAATCAATATTCCTCTCCTTATCGTATCCCAAGGCTGTGAAGTTAAAGCCACAAGAGGAAATAGAAACTAAATTTTTAAGAGGTTAAAAATATGAACCTGAAATCATTTCAGTTATTCCTGATATTTTTTATTCTTTGGCATCTCAATGGCAGCCTACTCTTCA
This sequence comes from Hipposideros armiger, assembly GCF_001890085.2. Lineage (NCBI taxonomy): Eukaryota > Metazoa > Chordata > Mammalia > Chiroptera > Hipposideridae > Hipposideros > Hipposideros armiger. The sequence continues at coordinate 274,317 of NW_017732500.1, read as the reverse complement.
ATACCAAGAATAACAGAAATAAGAAAGTGGGGGGAAGTGAAACCCATTTAGATATGCAAGAAACTTCTCTGAGGCACAATCCTGAGTGTTTAGCACTTAAAGAAAATTAGCAGAAACAATGATAACTGAGTACAGTTGTCCCTTGGTTTCTGGTATCCACAGGGGATTGTTTCCAGGAACCCTGAGGGTACCAAGATCCAAGGATGCTTAAGTCCCTTATGTAAAATGGCACAGTATTTGCATGTAACCTACAGCACATCTTCCCGTATTTAAATCATCTTTAGTTTACTTATAATACGTAATATAATGTAAATACTATGTAAATAGTTGTCATATTGTATTGTTTAGGGAGTAATAAACTGAAAATGTCTGTATATGTTCAGTGCAGATATGCGCAATGTACATGTAACAATGTTGTACACATCAGGAACAACATAACCTTTTCTTCCCCAGTATTTTTGATTCACAGTTGGTTGAATCTACAGACGTGGAACTTGTGGATTTGGAGGGCCAACTGTATTATGTACTGATGGTATAATAGAAAGATCATATTTGATATCTATGAAAAAATCTCAGAAAAAAATGGTTTAGGACATTTACGTGGATAGAAGGAAAATCACTTTGATCAGTTGGCTGTATTTGAGAAACTGTAGACTTAGTAATTTTTTGTTATAAAGTCTACAATGGATACATATTCATCTCCAGGTGTTTCTTGAATAAGGCAACCTTAAATTTCAATGGATGAATGAATAAACAAATTGTGATATATACATACAATGGAATGTTATGGAGGCAAAAAAATGGAATGATGTACTGATATATTCTACAACATAGATGAACCTCCAAAAATATCATAAGTGAAAGAAGTCAGACATAAAAGATTACATACTATATTATTCCATTTATATGAAATATCCAGAATAGGTAAATTCATAGAAACAGAAAGCAGGTTGATGTTTGCCAGGGACTGGGGGAGAACAATGTGGGAAGAGACTGCTTTAATGGTTGTGGATTTCCATTTGGGCTATGAGAATGTTTTGGAGCTTGTTAGTGGTGGTGGTTGCATAATATTTAAATGTACTAAATGTCACTGATTGCTTACTTTAAAATGGTTAATTTTATATGTATTTTACCTCAACAACAACAACAAAACCAAACCAACAAAACACACAAAAACCTTCAGTTAAGCATTTGGTTTCTTAGAGTTTTGCTCCCTAGCACATTCATATGTACAGCCATGGTAGGGCAGAAGACCTGTGTAGGAAACCTAGGAGAACTAGATGCTTCTATTGTTAGTGGATCAAATATCAGTCTACTACAAAACTGCTCCTTTTAACTTTATAGTTTGATGAAAATTGCAGTCACAGAAATAAGTAAATCATGTGTAATAAAGCTCAACTCCCATCCAGTTTGGGAAACTAATTGCTTTCATACTGGGTAATTCTAATGGAGGACCCTATCATGGCTGTTAAGTATGAATGTGCTAGGGAAGAAGTTCAGAAAGTGAGCTGAGTGCATGCATGTTCTAAGTTTATAGAGAGATTGTGCTTACAAAGTTTGTTTGTAAATCAGCTTTTTAGAACTCAGCATGGATGTGTTCATAGAGAGGACATTTAATAGCTCAATCCATGGAACTTATTAAAGCCTTAGGCAATTGAGAAATAATATTGATGTTGCTAATATTACTAAGACTACAGCAAATAATCCTTGGTGATACTTGTTGGGAAAATAATGTGTTGATGCATAGATTACTTTTTTTCTCTTTTCCCTCTTGCTATCTTCTTCCTTCACCATAGCATAGTCCTTGGTGAGAAGAAAGACCATGATTCTGAAATTACTTCCTTTTTTCTGTTTCCCAAGCTTCACCTTCTTGCAACCATCTTGCTTACTTCAGTAAATGAACCCAGTGCCCCTGGAAATGATCCTTACTTTGTCTCATGTTCCATCTCTATCCACTGAAAATCATGTTTGCAAGTCGCCAAGTAATTCTAATAATTACTGCTATTGAAGAGTACCTTCTTTAATGCCAATTAATATTTACTTTCTGAGTTTCTATATGACAGCGTAATTGGATTTTAGCATCTTTACACTCCACATCCAATTGGTTAGGAAGTTATGTCAGCTCTACCTTAAAAAATACATTCCAAATCTAGAAATTTTTCAGCTCCTCCACCATTCCCTATGTATAGTTTTACCCCCCCCCCAATAGCTCATTCCTGCATATAACAGCCAAAATACTCATCATCTTTTCAAAAGGTGAGTGGGCTCTTATCACTACTCTGTTAAAAATCTTCCATAAGCTCCCCATCACAGACCCAAATTCAAAGCTTTCCATGATCTAGCCCGTGCCTTCTCCTCCCACCTCACACCTGCCACTCTTTCCTTGTTAACCCACCAGTTAGTGTTCCAGAGCTCACTTTCTTCTCAGCATCTTTGCTCCACCTCCAGAACATTTCCCTCTCCCCATGTGCACAGCTCTATCCTTCACTTAATTTATGCCTCTGTTCATATTTTATCTCTTGAGACAGGCCTTCCCTTATCTCCAAGTTGACTCTTCTTCCTTTATCATTCCTTATCATCCTAACTTGCTTATGTTTTCATTATAGAATGTATCATTAATTAACAATACCATTTTACTTGTGAATTATTAGTTTATTGACTAGAAAAGGTTACAGAGCTTGTTCTCTTCACTGCTCTAACAACAGTACCTAGAATCATGCCTAGAACAGAAGACAACAGCGAATGCTTGTAGAAGAAACCAATGTGGCCACAACTATTTCATTAGCATCCAATGAGAACAGCATGTTGCATATGGATGGCCTGGACATTTAAATATTAGGTTGGTGCAACAGTAATTGCAGTTTTGCACCAAGAATTTTAAATCATTATAACTAGGCTCAAACATATCTTTATTAATCAAAATAGGAACCATTGCAATCAACACATTTTTGCCAAAGAGAAATAGTTTGTTTATTTCTGTAGCATAAAAATCCATGCTTTGGAATTTGATGAACTCTTGGAAAGCATTTTCTGCATCCTGTTGGTTGTGGAAGAATTTTCCCTGCAAAAGTTGTCGAGATGCTTGAAGAAGTGGTAGTCAGTTAGTGAGAGGTCAGGTGAATATGGTGGGTGAGGTAAAACTTCCTAGCCCAATTCATTCAACCCTTGAAGCTTTAGTTGTGACCTTGCGGTCGGGCGTTGTTGTGGAGAAGAATTGGGCCCTTTCTGTTGACCAATGCCAGCTGCAGGCATTGCAGTTTTCGGTGTACCTAATCGATTTGCTGAGTATACTTCTCAGATGTAATGGTTTTGCCAGAATTCAAAAAGCTATAGTGAATCAAACTGACAGCAGACCACCAAACAGTGACCATGACCTTCTTTGGTGCAAGTTTGGCTTTGGGAAGTGTTTTGGAGCTTCTTCTAGGTCCAACTGCTGAGCTGGTCATCACCAGTTGTCGTATAAAATCCACTTGTCATCGCACATCACAATCCAATTGAGAAATGGTTTGTTTTTGTTGCATAAAATAAGAGAAGATGATGCTTCAAATGACGATTTTTTAAATTTGTGGTCAGCTCATGAGGCACCCACTTAATGAGCTTTTTCACCTTTCCAATTTGCTTCAAAGGCCAAACAACCATAGAATGTTCGACGTTGAGCTCTTCAGCAACTTCTTGTGTAGTTGTAAGAGGATCAGCTTCGATGATGGCTCTCAATTGGTCATTGTCAACTTCCGATGGCCAGCCACTAAGCTCCTCATATTCAAGGCTCTTGTCTCCTTTGTAAAACTTTTTGAACCACCACTGCACTGTACATTCATTAGCAGTTCCTGGGCCAAATGCGTTGATGTTGTGAGTTGTCTCCACTGCTTTATGACCCATTTTGAACTCAAATAAGAAAATCACTCGAATTTGCTTTTTCTCTAACATCATTTCCAAGTCTAAAATACATAAAAAATAAACAGCAAGTAACAAGTCATTAGCAAAAAATCATAAACCAAGAAATACACATTAAAATGATATATAACATGAGCACATTTATTTACAAATGTATTCCAATATCGAAGAGTAATTTCAATATCAAAGAAAAATTTCTACAATGTAAAAACTGCAATTACATTTGGACCAACCTAAGTTTGCTATTAAGATGGGCATATGTTTGCACCTGTAACCTTTCTACACACAACAGTATTCATACTGGAGTCGCCAGTACACAGGTATGAAACACTGGGCAGCCCAAAAAGAGTAATGTTTGTATAGACATTAAAAAGTATTTTCCACAACATGCTTTGGCATGTCTATATTAACCTAATTGAAGTGGTGTTTCATAGAGAATTTATAAATTAAGAAATTTGTAGCAAAAACACAAGGAAATTGTATGCACATTTAATAAACTCAGTACATTTAATCACATAGATAAAACTGATGCATTTTTTGAGGTTATTTGCTTACGTTTTCATTTTTAACCAGAAATTTCTTCTGCTCATGTCTTTTCAGACAGGAGTCTCCTGCCTACCCAGAAGACCCACATTCTAATGTCTTCTAAGATTTTTTTTTCTTTGTTTTTGAATTGAGATGCCCTAGTTTTTATCACATGAGTGGTTTGCATATTAGAAAAGGCTCTAGAATCCCCTCTGCATTTTTTTAATGTCCTGAGACTAGAATAAAAGTGCTTTGCACCTTTAACAACAGACATCCTCTTTTATATGTTCTATAACCTTGAAGAAACCTTGCAAGGCCCCGGCTACTTTTCTTGACAGTTTGCATCCATTCTGACTTCCCTTTTCCAAGTCTCCAAATTAAACACTGTCACTTGTAGCACTGAGCTGTGTCATATCTAGCGTGATACTATATATAATTGCTTTATGTAGGCAAGTTTCAAATGAAAAGATTTCCTAAGAAAACTTCTCGTGGCAGCTGACTGAGGAACTGCTTTGGGGTGTGGAGAACCAGGGACGAAGGAGAGGGACATTGGCTTTGGCAGCTGCTAAGAAGGCAGCGATGTGGCTGCTCATACATTTACTGCAGAAATTTATAACATTTGGGATAATATCTACACCTTTGCCAGAATTCATGCCGATAAAATCTGCAGGCTAGAACTTTAAGAAATTCCTCCTGATGTAAGTTTGGCAGTTAGCACGTCCCCCATCCGGAGTAAGGTATCACCTCTTTGACAAAAAAAGTCATGTTTCTGTGGGGCATTTAATTAGTGGAGCCATTTCTCTCTAAACTCTTAAGTTTGACATCAGTTTGTGTTAGGCTTGGCAAGGCCAAGAGTATTGATTTTAGATGACTTATGCAATTTTTCAGTAACCCCAAAGCTTGATGTTTTTTAGTTAATATAACTTGGGGAAAAAAAACACCATATATTTTGGGAGCAAATCCATATTTATTTTATGTTTCTGTGGGACAAAGATATCTACCTGTATTTACAGTGTTTGTATGCCAGACTATTTTAAGGTGGAGGAAAAGTTATACTAAAAAAGGAACAGGTAAAATGTGTACCATGTAATGGGCTGCATACATTTCATTTCACATCAAATGCCTCTTCATTTCCAACCTCTTTTAATTCCCTGAAGGTTAATGCCCACTAAAAATACAAACACAAATGTTTGTTTTTTGTCTTTTGGATTAAAGAGTCAGTCTCTAAAGGGCATTCTAAATGCATTTCATATTCAGAAATAATGCTGAATGTGACCTTAAGAAATGCCTCAAATCTAGGAGGTTTTTTTATCTGTTTATTTATTCACATTCACTCTTGGTCATGTTGCTGGCTTACCTGGCCCTACAAGACAGTTCAGAGGGATGTTCATGCAATATATTAAATTTATATTATATTTATTATATTATATTATATTACATTATATTTTCATAGGAATGTTCATGCTATTTATATTACACATATATAATATATAATACATATACATGTATTATATATGTATATATTATATATATGAAATATATAATATGTGTATAATTATAAAATTACCTGGAACCGGTTACAAATAAAGAAACTAATATCAATGTTTAATCATAACATTTTCACCTAGGCATATGTCTAAACTATTAATGCTATAATCATAATAAACTTATTTTTCGTATTTGTGACATATTATTTGTTAGTCTTAAGATAGAATTAAACCTTTCATTATGCTTATAGGGTCTACATGATCTGGTCAGAGACAACCTCCCTGTTAGTTCTCATATCTCTTCTGCTTGCTCACTTCACCCCCTCCATATTGGTCTTTTTGTTTTTGTTTTTGTTTTAATTGGGAATTGGGGGAGGGGAACAGTGTTGTGGAGTTGGAGAAGGAGAACAGACAAATTGTTCTTCAATCTTAGTTGTGGAGGGCTCTAGTCACTATCTGGCTGCCCATCAGCAGCTCGTGGACTCTAAACTCTGTGCTGTGTTCAATCTTAGTTACAGGTGGGCGTAGCCACCATCCCATATGGGAGTCGAACCAGCAGCCTGGTTGTTAAGAGCACATCCTGTATCCACTGAGCCATCCAAGTGGCAGCTCAGCTCAAGGTGCTGAGTTCAGTCTTAGTTGTGGGCGGGAGTAGCCCACCACTGAACAGGCAGTCTTGTTGTTAGGAGCATGTGCTCTCACCAGCTGAGCCATCCTGTCACCTGTTGGCAGCTCAGCGGTAGCTCAGCTCGGGCGCAGCATCACTGGCCCATGTGGGAATCGAACCAGTGGCCCTGTTGCTCAGAGCTAGCGCTCTTAAGCTAACTCTTAACCAACTGAGCCACTCGGCCAGCCCATATTGGTCTTCTGCGATTGCCAAATAGATAATCACACTCTTTGCCTTGCTTTTACACTTCCTGTCATTAAGCCTGGGCACTCTCCAGCTCAAACACCACACCCCACATACATTCACATGACTTATAGCCTCCCTGGATTCAAATCTCTTTTCAAATGTCACTTCCCCAAAAAGGTCTTCCCTGGCCACCTTATTTAACATAATACCCACATCATATTTACACATGCTACATTACCCTTTTCCTTAGCTTATTGCCTTTCTTCTTCACTGGAGTATCAGTAGAATATAGAGGAGGAAAATGAATTTTGTCTGATGCTGTACCCACAGCAATAGAAGTAGTGCTGATGCATGTATCCACTAAGTAAATATTTGCTGATTGAAAGATTGACCAGTCACTCAGGGTGCTAAGTGCTCTGACATTGGCTCATTGAAGGCTCCCAGGACACTAATGGTTGGTAAAACCCATGAGTGAGGAACAGGGAACCCATGAGTAGGGTGTTCCACCTATGACCCAGGTAAACGACTAACCGCTAGGTATCTCATCTTTTCATAGAAGTTTCCTTTCTGAGGCCGCAGAGAAACATAGAGAAGAAAGGGACTGAAGGAGGATTACTGACCACCTGAGCTGCAACACCAGGATGATTGAAGTGGAAAGAGCCAGCTCAAAAGGATTTAGTTTGTTGGGATGTATATAAAAGTCAAAATTCACTTTTCCCACTGTTGGGACATAGATCATCTACTCAAGATCACTGAAATGTTTCCAGATGGCTTATAGAAGTGCTAACATGTGGCTTCAGTGATATCTCTTGAGCTCTCCATATCCAGCATTTAAACATCAACCAAAATATATTTACACACATCTCACGTATCGTCTTTAGGAAAGGTGAAGACACCGTGTCTTAAAACAAAAAAAGGACAACAAACATAATAATAGAAGGTGCTATTTATACACAGGGATTTTGGAGAGCTATCGCAGTATTTAATCCTGGGAAACAAAGGGGCTGAAACTGTACTAAAAAATCCATACCTGGTGGGAAAAAAGGCCTTTCCATTCTGATTACCCATTCCCATTTTTAAAGCCTCCACAGCAGTTTTCATCATTCCAAACAAAAGCAATATGTGAAAATTGGTTTTGATGAAAAAAATTGGAAAGGTATCTAACCATTTTATCATAATACTCTGCAAATAAAGATATTTTCTAGTTCATTTTCAAAATGCATGAGCAGCTAGCAGAGAGATATTAAAATTTCCATGGTGCCACCAGTACAGCTCTGTATGTACTTTGGTCTTTTAGTACTGAGACTTCTGCTCATGTTCACCGATGCACTCACCAACATTTCCCCCATATAGTAAAGACTGAGTACTTTAAAGTTTTCAGTAAAAAAGAGGAAACTCAGTGGAAATGTATAACATACTGGTCAAGATCTGTATAAGCAATAGTAGTTAGTTGGAGTTAAAATAGGCAAAAAAAAATAATTGGATGATAAAGATTGCTCATGTTGACAGGAGGGATGGAGAAGCAGTCTTAGAAAAATAGATGGGTTACAAATGAGATCAAGAGGCTAGAACTACAATCATATCATATCAGCAGAGTCTAGTTAGAATGCTGCAGGCCACACCCGGGACCCTGGTGATGCTTCAAGCAGCATTGCCTCACCCTGCACCACCAGGAATAAACTCTTATATTTCCTATTTATGTGCATTATTCCCTCAGAAACAGTCTCAAATGGGAGCATCTAATTGGCCCTGTTTCTATACTCTGGTCACCAGGGATCAGAAAGTATCAAAGGAGAATATACTCCTTGAAAAGGGGTGGGGAATCCTGGAGAATGGTGGTTGGCGGCATGTAAATGTGCCTGCCTTTTGAGCCCACACACCTCTTTCCAGTTCTATCAATGACAGCAGATCCTTAACTTCTAAAGTACACTACAGTTCTGTCAGTCCCTTTGGTCACCTAGAGCTGACCCATGGCAGGGATTTCATAAAACTGACAGAATATGTGAGAAACTATAGGTAGTTCTGGACAAATGAATGGTTTCAGGAAATTAGCCAAAAAAGTTAGGGAACAGAGTGAGAGGAGAGACAGAAAAGAAGGTAGAATTGAAAAGAGTTAAAGAGAGATAAAGACAGGGGGAGAAAGAAAAAATTAAAAATTATACCATGTCATTCCAAACCCAAGGCAGATTTGAACTCAATGGACAGTGATAGCACTTTTTGATGTGCTCATATGACATCTGGTATAGGACCCATCCAAGGCTGGAGTTTTATCATTCAGAAAGCTCAGAAAATGTCCATGAGGCTTAAACCAGAACTGTGTGGCTGATCTCAAACTCCCTTTCTCTAATTACAAAGGCAATAGCAGAATATGTTACTCCATATGCCAGTAAACTTATATCTTGAGGTATGTATCTAACTCGGAGAAGATAGAATGAGAGAATTAAACTTTTAAAACTCATTTCCATAGTTTTGTGTTTTCAATCCCCAATTCTAATGATCTTTTAATGCAGATTTTATTTGTGAATTCTATTTATTGTAAGTGGTCATTAACATTTGCTAGCTAATGTATTTATTTATTCATGTTAGGAAATAGAAATGAAGAATATGTGTTGGATTCTGATTATCAGCAGATAGCTCAATTGCATTCTTAGAGTAATATTGCCCAGAAACTTTTAAATTGATAATAAACCATTGTGTATGCAAAATATGTGTCATTTAATAAAAGGCTATTTTCTTCTGAATAAAACAATAGGTATAGTTCAGTATTGAGTTTATATAAATTGAGAAGCACCAACTTCTTTGGGTTTAATAAATCTTCCTATGGGTTTGGTACTTAATGTAAACCATCAGTCTTTTAAGCTGTGGCAAATAATGCTTATTTCCAAGAAGATATGTAATTTTTGATGACTCTATGGAACACAATTGGACCTGTCAAGGTGAATGGCCAAATAGTCAGATGGGAACCATGATAGACTATGGTACTGATTAAAAAGAAACAAACAAAAAAACCTATGACAAAGGAGACTATCACAGATCATCTCAAACTATAAAAAACAATTATTTGCAGTCGCCATGACTCATTCATTATCCAAATGATCCTGCAGTTCCAACTTCATTAAAATTTCCAGGAAAGTAGTAGTGTCATCCCCATTCACAGTAGCTCACATTAACTGGACTCATGAGTTAGGTACTTAAGAATTGCAATCTGTATTATTTCCAGTCAGTAGTTCCATCTGCTCAAAATTATTCCACTTTCTCATTTCTCTGTATTTGTAACTATCACAATGGTAAATTTTATAGGCTAAATACAGCACATCCTATGTGCCTAACACTGATCATAGCACTTTATACGTATTTACTCAGCCTAACACTCACAGTGCTTTACTGTTGCACCTTCAGTGACTACTGAAATTTCTGCTTTGCTCATGCTTGATGATACCTGCGTAGATGACTGACACTTCAAGGCTGTGAGCTGCCAAAGCTCTTGATAAGCCATTTCCCTATGCTAAAACGGCCCCAGGCGTTTTCCCGCTGGTGAAGGGACTATGAAAACTAATGCTACTATTACATTGTATTACATGTTCCTTATTTTTTAATGACTGAGACTATACTCGTATCTTGAGTTACTACTAGGTATAAGGCCACGTATTATAAATATATTGGGTTGTTGGAAAAGTCATGACACATTTTTGCCACGAAAAACATAGAAAAGATATGTCATGAGTGTTTCAACAACCCAATACATTACAATGGTATATGAGACATAGCTCCCATTCTTTGCTATGGATCTTTGAAGTTCCTCTTTCCAAAGTTTCTCTTATTTATTGCTTGCCTCTGTGCTTGCCATCTGACTTGTTTTGACTAAAGCCATTTTATCATAATTATTCAAAGGCTTAAAATATGCTTATACGATAGACTTCCTTCTTTTCCATGAGAAGAACATGTTTCAGATACATAGGAGCAGATCATCCACCACCAGACCAAAGCAGAAACACCTCAGCTGAACTAATATTTATTAAAAATAAATGCTCATTAATTTTTGCCACCAAGATTTTGGAGGCTATTTCTTAGGCAGTGATAGCAGACTGTTGACTAATAGAGACAATAGATGTTGCCCTTCTCTGAGCTTATTTAGACCTCTTTGCAACTCTAAGTGTTCCAGGCTTTTTGACTTTGTTTCATGTCTTCAAACACACTAAATTCATTCTTACTTCATAACCCTTCGACATGCTATTCACTCTGCTTGGGCTTTTCTTTCCCATGGATTACCTTGCAGTTCCTTCTCATCTTCCAGGTTTCAGCTTAACTATTATTTAATCAGTGAAATATTCTCAAACCAGAATGTCTAAATGTAGACCCTCTGTCTTTTCTCTGTAAGTCTCTATCACATATGTCGTATATATCATTCATGTGCTTATGACAATTCATAATTATCTATTTCCTTTCCTGTTCATTGTCTTTACAGCCAGTTCTTTGAGACCAAAGACTATATCAATATTTTTTTCAGTATAACTACAGAGAACCCCAGGGTGCCGGGTCAATGAAAAACTATATGAATGAATCAACTCTGATGAGTAGTTTTTTTCCATTTACCATCCCCAAACCCACTACAGAAACCACTAGAGCACCACACAGAGTTAACAAACTCACAGATAATAAAATATTTCCTTTTTGGTTAGAGATTTAAATTTTTTTTCCCAGTTTGAACATTAATATTTTATTTTTTGAAAGTGCAGTATATGAAATTAACATCTCTGATACACTGATAATTCCAAGTTAGAGCTCTGAAGCATGGTCAGATGTTTGGGTTGTTGTTGTTTTTTTAATTTTTTTCCACCACACTCTGCCTGGAGCCTACCATTTTAGTACTTTCTAGGTTACTGATTAAGAAAATAAAGATTTAATAGTAGCAATATATTCATGTTCATCAAATTCTGGTTACAACTGATACATTTAGACATCAATTTTATTTTTTTCCAGCTTGACACTTCACTCTATGGTTTTCTGATGTAACTGGAGAGAACACGTAATTCTATGATTTGTTTCTTCCAAACCATTTGGCTTTAATAGCATAGTAAAAAACTACAGAAAAGGTTATTTTTTGTTTGTTTGTTTTACACTTTTATACTATTTTTTTCTTTCAGTCAATATAAAGCTATTTTCTAAATTATTGGGTTGTCGGAAAAGTCATGACCCATTTTTGCAACGAAAAACATAGAAAAAGTATGTCATGACTTTTCCAACAACCCAGTATTTGCTAGATATGAGCATGGATGCTTAAAACGTATATAAATGAATAAATACATACAATATCTACAATTATTTCATAGCATAACAGAATTCTACTTAAAGATCAGACAGTTTCAATGTATTTATCATCAACACAACTCTATCCAAAGCACTGAGTATGCTTTTTATATTTGGTATTTTTAAGGAATTATTTTCCTCTCTGAATTGGCATCTAAAAGAAAAAAAAAAGTTTAAAGGCTTCAAAATTCAAATTAGAAAATAACACAAATTACACAATAACAAGTGTACATTAGATATTCTGTAATTTATATTCAAAACTGGAGAGATAATTAGAGAGATATTCAAACACCTCATTATAAATCCTGAGCTAAAAGAAACATTTGTTGAATTTTTCTCTCAATTGTTTTACTGTGGTATGCAGATATTCAGTTTTAAATTTGTCACATTTTCATACTTCCCCTATACTGCTTTTCATTCCCCCCACAAAATAATAGAACAAAAAAGAAGAAAATTAAAATTCATAGATATGAAACAAATTTTATAGACATTCTTTATTTTTTCTCTCTTTTTTCTACCTTTACCAAAGTTCTACTTCCCAGTTATTAATTTTTCAAATAAGTTTCATCTATCGTGAAATTAGCTAAACATTAAGGATATTATTTATAAGTTTCAACTTATATCCTAAGATTCAGTACCAACAATTCTGCCATTATCTGACATTCTTTTCATACTTAAATATTCATCATATTCCAAACCAACTAAGAATTACCCTCCAAACAACTCTATCCCAGTTTTGTATTTCTGCCTGAGATACACCAATGTATACAGAACTGGAATTAAAGTTTTTCAAGCCACCGAAATGCTACATCTCATCACTCACTGAGTCCCTCAGGTTCTCTTCACCATACATGTTCCTATGACTCTGGTCTGTTAACTGTTCACTCGACCATTGACATAGCTCATTCCCTTTCTGACCTCTAAAATCTACTCTGTATCTGCCACATGGCTCAGCTTTATAAAGACTAACTCTGTTCATATCCTTTGTTTGTTCAAAAACTTCTAAGAGTGCCCTATTTTGCGTAAGTCAGGTACAAATTTGAAGTCAGGTGCAGATTCTGTTTGGTGCTTGAGGCAGTCCATTTCTCGACTCCTACCCTATTTTGTGTTTTCAAACTCCCCTTCATATCTTCACTTCTCCCTCTGCCATATCTCAAACGTGTGCTCTAGGTTTAAATAATTTCTTCTGCCTTGAATATTTTTTTCTCTCATTCCCTGCCCTGGAGAGATTCTATCCATGTTTCCAGGATACCCCATACTCCTTTTATTTCTGTGAAGTAATCAGTGCTTATCGATTACCTCTAACCATTAACTCTCTAAGACATACTGTGTTGATCTTTTTCATGACATTTGCTAACATAAGTTAGTTTGATTTTAGATATAACTATGTCTTAGTGAGTACAGAGAGGAATGCATTAATTGAAATAATACTGATTATGGTTCAAAGCTTGAAAAATTAGAATTCCACATTATGTATATGTGTGTCTAGTATAACATACTCACATATGCTGATTGAATTGTACATCAGGGATACCACTGATTAAAAAAGGAACATATCTACTAATTAACATATGGGATAGAAAAGGAAAGAACCAAACTTTCTGTCTTTCACTCTCTTCCACCTCTAATGCTAGGGCAAGATGGTCATGGAGCAGGCATGTTACTTGGAATCAATTGTGACTAGCTATAGTTGTACAGCTAGTGACACTTTTTAGACCATTCTGAATATAATTGTGCATATCAGGGAACTTTTGTACATAACAGACCACTTTAAAACTTTGTGTCTTAATACAACAACCTTTATTTAGCTCATGACTCTGTGGGATGGCAATTTGAGCTGGGCAGTGCTAGATAGTTCTGGTCATTTCCGGGTAGAATGTACAATGACTGGCTGGTCTAGGGAGCTTCAGCTAGTGACTTATCTCTTATCCACATGGTCTTCCATCTTTTATCAAGTTCAACCAAGTCCTCTTATGGGAGCTGAGCAGGATGTCAAGAAAATAAGCAGAGGATTCTGATCAAGATGGGGAGTAAGTAAATGCTGGTCTCACCTCCTCTCAGGACCACATCAATTACAACTAAACCACAGAACAACCATTACTGAGAATCACGTGAAGTCTAGCTGAACTGAAGCCCTACAACTATGGACATAAAAAAAGCTACCTGGAGACTAGGAGGAGGAGCAGAGATACAGAATGGGTGGGTCCCACACCCATGTGTGATCTTTAAAAATCAACAGAAATATCTCAGCTGCAGAGATCTCCCCATGAGGAGTAAAGTGCCCCAGTCCCTCCCAGCCCAGGGTTTTAGTGCCAGGAAAAGAAGTCCCCATAATTTGGGGCTGTGAAAAGCAGCAGAGATTGTGGCTGAGTGAGGCGGAGGGTGGCTACACTCCCAGGTGCTCTCCTTAAAGGGACTGCACATGGACTTAATGACAGATTCACTCACTCTGAGCTTCAGTGCTGGGGCAGCAGCTTGAAAGGCACCAGGGACATATAAGGTGAAAGTGAATTATCTAGCTTCAGAGTGAGGGCTAGAGGGGCAGCTATTTCTCTGATGGAGGAGCTGCAGAAGCCATTGTTTCTTTGTTAAGCCCTCCATCTTCCCTGTGTGCAGATGCAGACAGCCACCACATCTGAGTAACCATCAAGCTGCTCACACTATTTGTTCCTATGCCCCAGTGATTCTAAGACCACACCTGACCCAACTTTCAGGCACAGCCGAGCTGCTTCCAGTGGCTTTTCTGAATAAACAGCCTGCCTTGGCTCATGCTACAGATATTCCTAAAACCCTCAAAGGTTCACAAAATCCAAACAAGCAGCATCTGGCTTCAGCATGTCCCATACCTCTGGCTGAGCAGCCATAAGTCCAGCACTAGTGACAGCTGGCCTCGGTTCAGGGCTTGGCTTCTCAAGGCACCATCAAGCACAGTGGAGGTGGTGGCCACCTCTGGATTGCTTTGTGGCTCATGCCAGATGGCCCCAGTAAGGGCACAGGCTGTGGCTGAACTTGGCCTGCAGCGGGTCCCCTCCCAGGAGGCCCCAGAGCTGGCAGCACCAGTGGCCAACTTCAGACCGGGCTGGAGCATCACCCGGCCAACTCCAAGTATGACCCAAAGGGCAGACGGGGCAGGCACTAGAGTTCTGCTAAAGGTAATGCTGCTCTGTAGCGTCAGCTCCTGCATAACAGCTCTTCCACTGTAGTGACAACCAGTCCTCACAGCCTAGCAGCCTGAGGATCAATCCCTCCCATTGATGTGCAAACAACCATCAAGTCTCAACTGTAACAGGAGACACACACAACCCACAAAAGGGACACACCTGGAGCACCCAGTCCTGGTGACCAGGGAAACTGCACCACTGGGTCCCACAGAACACCTACTACATGAGGCCATTTATTATTACTGGGAGGCATAGAAGCCCCACATAGAAACAAACACAGGGATGCAGCCAAAATGGGAAGACAGAAACATGTTCCAAATGAAAGAACAGAACAAAGCTCCAGGAAAAGAACTAAACAAAATGGAGACAAGGACTCTATCAGACACAGAGTTTTAAACACTGGTTATAAGAAGAATGGTCAGTGACTTCAGGGAGAACTTTAACAAAGAGAGAGGAAACATAAAAATGGAGATAGAAAACATAAGAAAGAACTAGCCAGAAATGAATACAATAGCTGAAATGAAGAATACATTAAAGAGAATCAACAGATTAGCTGAAGCAGAGGATTGAATTAGCAATTTAGAAGATAATGTAGCAGAAACACCCAATCAGAATAGCAAAAAGAAAGAAACCCCCCCCCCAAAATGAGGAGAGTTTAAGGGGCCTCTGGGACAATATCATGAGTAACAACATTCACATCATAGAGGTACCAAGAGAAGAGAGAGAGCAAGGCATTAAAAAACTATTTGAAGAAATAATGACTGAAAAGTTCCCTAAAATGGAATAAAAAAAGACATTCAAGCCCAGAAAGTGTAGAGAGTCCCAAACAAGATGAACCCAAAGAGGCCCACACCAAGACACATCATAATTAAAATGACAAAGGTTAAGGAAAAAGAGAGAATCTTAAAAGCAGCAATAGCAAAGTTAGTTACCTATAATGGAGTTTCCATAAGACTGTCAGCTGATGGCTCAACACAAACTTTGCAGGCCAGAGGGGATTGGCAGAAAGTGATGAAAAGTAAGGACCTGCAACCAAAATTACTCTGCCCAGCAAAGCTATCATTTAGAATCAAAGGACAGATAAAAAACTTCCCAGGCAAGAAAGAGCTAAAGGAATTCATCACCATCAAACCAGTATTACAAGGAATGTTAGAGGGACTTCTTTATGACAGAAAGAAAATAAAAAATAAAAAATATGAGTAAAAAAATGGCAAAATCTACGAGTACATATCTATCAACAATTACTTGAAATATAAATAGATTAAATGCTCCAGTGAAAAGATAGGATGGATGAATGAATAAGAAAACAAAAGCTTGAGCTATGCTGCCTATAAGAGATTCACTTCAGATAAATACACACACAGACTGAAAGTAAAGAGATGGGAAAAAGATATTTCATAAAAATAGAAACAAACAAACAAAAAAGCTGGGGTAGCAATATTTATACCAGACAAAATAGACTTTAAAACAAAGGCTATAACAACAGGCATGAAGGACCCAATAATCCCACTTATGGGTATTTATCTGAAGAAACTCAAAATACTACTTCAAGGGGACATGTGCATCCATATGTTCATTGTAGCATTGTTTACAATGGCCAAGATATGGAGGCAGCCTGGGTGCCCCTTGATAGATGAATGGATAAAGAGGAGGTGGTACATTTATACAATGGAATACTGTTCAGCCATTGTAGGAATGGGTTATTGCCATCAGTGGCTGCATGGATGGACCTGGAGGGTATTATGCTGAGTGGAATATGTCAGACAGAGAAAGACAGATGCAATGTGATTTCACAGGTGTGGAATCTAAAGAACATAATAAACAAACAAAATCATAGGTATAGAGAGCATTTTGATGGTTGCCAGATGGGAAGGGGGTTGGGGTGGGTAAAAAAGGGGAAAAGACAAAGAAGTACAATTTTTAATTTTCTTGTTACAAAGTAGTCTTGGGGATATAAAATAAAGCATAGGGGAAATAGTCTATAATTGGTAATAATTATGTATGGTGTCCAATGTGTACTAGACTTATTGGGGAGATAGCTGAGAGGGAGCTTGGGGGGCAGGATGAAAAAGGTAAAGGCATTAAGAAGCACAAATTGGTAGTTACAAAGTAATCATGAGTATGTAAAGTAAAGCATGGGGAATATAATCAATAATATGGTGATAACTATGTATTAGTGCCCAGGTGGGTGCTAGACCACTTATTAAATTATAGAAATGTCTAACTACTATGCTGTACACCTGAAAGTAATATAAAATAATGACTATCAACTGTAATTGAAAATTTTAAAAAGGGAGGAAAAAGGTGAAGGGGAATAAGTTCAAATTTCCAGGTACAAAACAAATAAGTCATGGGGATGTAACATGCAGCATGGGGAATATAGTCAATAGTATTGTGATAGCATAGTATGGTGTCAGATGGTTCTTGGACTTATCATAGTGATCACTTCTTTAAGTATATAAATGTTGAATAGCTATTGTGTATACCTAAAACTAATATAATATTGTATGTTAGCTATTGTTTTAAAAAAATCTTTAAAAAAGAAAAGCAGAAATGTACAGTGCATCTTAAGGCCTAAACTCACAACGGGTTCTGATGCAACCCACGCACCAACCAAGCGTTCCTGACTCATCAGCCAGGAACCCACCAAAAGGGTACCTGAGAGGACTGGGTGGGAGACTGGAAAAGAAAGAGACTAGAGATGAAAGCCGGAGGCAGGAGGTCCACCCAAAGCAGATGGCAGAGAGTGACCTCGTTTATTATTTGTATACAGCTTTTATAGCAAAAGTAACTTTCCTACCGTAGGGGGTTTTGGGACCTTGAGAGAGTAGCCCCCTCCCCTCAGGAAACAAATTCCTTGGAGACAATCTTTCCGAAGCGAGACAAAACAAAGTATAGCCAGCAGAAACTGTTAACAGGATGGTCTTCTGCTCTGTAGCTTTCATGGCCGTTGGCTGCTTTCTCCTCAGCGGCCAACCTTCCCACGCTGCTCACCCAGGCCTGAGAGCCTGTCAGCCTGCCAGCTTTCAGGCTTAACCCTTACTGCAGACCTCCAGCTCTCAGGCTTAACCCTTACTGCAGACCTCCGGCTCCCTACAGGGTACACCATTTTTTCTATCTCACGCTATTCTCAAGAGGATACTCATACTGCAAGGGGTGTGGGTTCTCAAATTCAATTATTTTTTTTCCAGAGCTTTGAACAAACAAGAGGTGCCTTTCCACATTCATTTTTCCTGACTGGGCTCAGGTTTCTCACAGAAGCCTGACTGCCCTCCTCGTTGCCTCTCCTTCAGGGCTTTTATATTAGGAGCATGGAGGGAATAACTTAATTTGGCTTGTTTACTTCTTAGACTTGTTCAGATAGATGGGAGTTTAATTATTAATGAGCCAACTGGTTTATCTTCTGTGGGGTACAAAAGTTTTAAATGACAGAAAACAAAACATTTAACGATGAGTCTGAAGTTACTTTAACTCATCTAATCAAACAATTAACCAACATAGATTTAATATATATTTTTATAAATATAATTCAGGGGAATACAGAAAGAGTTAGAAGCCAAGAATGGGGGTAATAGTTCTAGGGCACATATGAAAGTGAATAGGCAAATGAAAGATGATACAGAACAAGATTCTAGTCCAGGAGTTGGGAGAGATGATATGCTGAAAAAATCAGGACCATTAAGTCCCCTGTACAAACAGTTTGTGATAGTCATTCCTAAGGGAACAGGAATATTTCTGGAATATTGTATCAATAACTGATCAGAATAAAGGAAAAAGAACATGGAAGCACAACCCTGTGACTTGAGACAAAATAGAACACTACTTGGAAACCCAGAGCTAATCCATGGAGTGCGTGGTGATGGTTCTGATTGGTAGCAATGCTCAGAGATAGTGGCATTCAGTAGAAAAGACTGAAGCCAGGAAAAAGTGTAGGAGGGATTATTTCAGTTCTTTGTGTTTTTGTGTATATATTCTGTTTAAGTAAATAATTAGAAATTCTTAAGTGTATTGAGCATTTTTTAAGCAATTTTTGTTTCATCCATGAAGTATAGATACTCTTTTGCCTATCAGATGCCCAGTAAACATCTAGTGAATAGCAAAATATTATTGCACTGGAAATGGAGATATGTAACCCAGATCCTGCTTCAAGAAAGAACTCACTGCCCAGCTGTGAGAAGTAAGATTAGATGAAAGCCTTCAGTAGTCAGTTTGCCTCAGCTTTTGAGCCAAGGTCAAGCTTCTCTAGAGAAGCCAGGTAATGACTGAGCAAGGCAGTAATGCAAGAAGAGCCTATTGCTGCCCATTGTGGGACTCTGAAACAGATGATCTTTGTTTAGCAACTCTGTTAAAGATGGTGTGTTCCTTCATGAATCGCCATGTCACTGATTGCTTTAGATTTGATTGGTTATGATATGTAACCAGTATGTTATGACATGGATTCCTTATGACAGCCAGGAGGCTCAGTTGGTCTCTTAATGGTATGGGAGAGTAAAAGCAATGGTTAAAGTTGTGAGGGTACCCGAGAAACAGCATATAACAGTTAATTTTTATGAACACTTGATTAACATTAATAACAAGAGAACTGTAACTATTTAAGGATAACCCAAATCATTATTCTTGTTCCTAAATTCCATCTTCACATCCAGTTCATTCTGTAGCAATTATTGAAACCTCTCCCTTTTTCCATTTTTTTCTTTCAGTTTATGAGCATGCTACTACCCTAACAGAGTAAATGAAAGAAAACTCAAAAGAGAGATAATATGAGTGAGTGCTAAATAACAAAAAATGTGCTACCATAAAATAGTGGTATAATCCCTGAATAAAATAAACAGAGTGGGTATGAACGTCATTGCAGTAATGATGGTAGTATGGTGGAGTGGAAAGCAAAGAGAGGGTAGAGGTTGTGAAAATAGAGACATAGGGGAAGCAAATATTCAGATAAAGGTTTGAAATTCACAAGAGCTGACAGAATCAGGATTACACCTCTTTTTGTTGTTCACAAAGTGAATTTTCACTAGAAATGATGCTCTCAGGGTGTCATCTTTCAGTTTGATATACACTGACACTTTTAAACCTTGTCCTCCTCCAATATCTATATCTATATCTATCTATCTATCTATCTATCTATCTATCTATCTATCTATCTATATTTTGCACATGGCAGGGATAAAATCCTGACTTTTATCATGTGATCAAATATACATGATTAAAATAATTCTGAAATCTGACATCACAGCATTCTGAAATAAATAAGATTTCACTCATTCATCCTGCATATCTGGAAGGACTATTCATCCATCTATCCATCCATCCATCCATCTATCCATTTATCCATCCAATCACATTTGTACACATTTGGCAATCATTATTAAGTTCCAGCATATCTCAGTTTTTACGTACACAAGTATTCTTTATGTAGTTTCCTGGGTATCAGATATTTTCAGTGATGCATTGAAATTTTAATTTGCCTAAAAAAATGGCTGTAACTGT
Source organism: Hipposideros armiger (assembly GCF_001890085.2). Classification (NCBI taxonomy): domain Eukaryota; kingdom Metazoa; phylum Chordata; class Mammalia; order Chiroptera; family Hipposideridae; genus Hipposideros; species Hipposideros armiger. The sequence goes on along the minus strand of NW_017732500.1, from coordinate 253,600 downwards.
GATTTTAGTGTCAATATAGATTTATTCTGGGTTTTACTAAGCTTCTTAAAAACCAAAGGAATGTACTGCATTTTGGGTCTCTTCTAAGAAAAGACAGAAATCTAAAAGGATTTATAATTAATCAGGATTTTACAAACTTTATCTGAAATATATTGTAAGAAATCTCAAGACTATCCTTAAAAAAATAGAAATTTTCAACACAGATCTTACTTGAAAAGAGGGTAAAAAAGTTGTCTTATCACATGCAAATTCCTTGATAATATACTAAGGTACTGCACATCTCTTTTGAAAACTATCATCAGTTAGGTCTCATTTCAATGTGAGGAGATGGATTAGGTACATTTGACATGCCTTTTGAAGTTTGAAATTTTATACCACTAATGTGTATCTGAATATATGAAAATACTGAAATCTTGAAATAAGTCCCTAGATACTTGGAAATAGCTCTTTTAGCTAACACAACAGTTACACATGTTTATACACATATGTTAACACATGTTTCCTAAGTAAAACAAACAAACAAACAAAACAAAACATGAAATTAATTACTCTTGGAGGTTTTATAGATAAAAACTACACTCAAAAAGGGCTAAAGTTGCAATCTGAAGCATCATGTTGTGCTGTTTGAGCATGACTCTGTGTAATGGGATTGATTTTAGGACAAGCAACTGTCGTGTTTGTCCATGAGATACTTCAATACTACCTTCAGAGACAAAATTAGGATTTTGAAGAATCATTGAACTGATGTTCCATGATTATAGATCCAAGATTTTATCCCCAAACCCAAGTGATATCAGAGATTTTAAATTCAGTAAAATTATATATTTCATAAATACACCTTAATATTAATACAAAATACTATACTATATATAATATTTATATTATATATATGTATATATATATATATATATATATATATATATATATATATATGAAAAAATAAATTTAAGATTCATCCCATATAGGTAGTACTTTAAAAACAAAGGTTCTATTAGTCACAAATTATTATTAATTATAGTTACTTGAATGCATAACTCAAAATGATAGGGAAAGCAAAGACCTTGTATTTATTGTCAACAGATGTTATTGACTTAATGAATGACTTGTTCAATTATAAGGGCTTAAGTCTGAAATTCTTTATCTTTTTGTGCAGAATTTAGATATGTAGAGTGCATATAGTTTTAAATATTAAATACAATTTGCCATATATTTCTGTTGTTGCATTTATACAAAACAGAATGTCTTTTGTTGAAATCTACACTACAAGATGAATTAAATTTGGCACTTCCTTCTTGTCACTCAGTAAACTGGACATAGAAATAACTATGTCCCAGCTCAGCGAAAAAGTCTTTAATGGGAAACTGGCACATCATAAATCTAGTTGCATGAAAGTGATTTTTGCAAAGGAGAAATGACACACATTTAACCAGGTCTTGTTACAATCTCCAAGCTGTCATCACTGTCTCAGATAAAGCCATCAAGGGGAGCAGAGTGGCCCTGTTGTTTTTCACCCCTGTTATAATATTACTTCTGAAATATGCAGGATATATTGCATTTTAGGTTTAGGCCTTTTTATCAATGTCTCTTCAGTATACAACTTACTACATGAACATCTTTTTAAAATTCAACTACTTATGTTAAATACAATTACCCTACATTTTAAGAATAAAAACTAATAAGTAAGGGAACCATGACATAATAATAATAACTATATATATATATATATATATATATATATATATATATATATATATATATATATATATATATATAAAATGCAACATTTTCTTTTTACTTACAGGTTAATTTAAGGAAATGACTAGCTTGAAATTCATCAAAAGCACAATTGTCTTATGAAACAAAATGCCTTCTGATTTAAAAATACAATAATAGAAGTAAAAAAAAAAAAAGGGGTTTCCAGTCAAGCAGACAAGATGGTGGAGTAGGTAAACAATGTACTTGCATTTTCTCATGACCACCTCAAAATTACAACTAAACTACAGAACAACCATCATCAAGAATTGCCTGAGGTCTGGCTGAAAAGAAGTCCTATAACTAACGGCACACAGAAGAAGCCATGTTGAGACTGGTAGGAGGAGCAGAGTCATGGAAGGGACTGGTCCCATATCCGCATGTGACCATTAAAAATCGGGAGGGATATCTCAGCGGTAGATGCCCCCCGTCAAGTAGTGAGGGGTCGCAGTCCCACCATGCTTACCAGCATGGGTTCCAGTGCCAGGGAGAGAAGTCTCCACAACTTCTGGCTGTGAAAACCAGTGAAGATTGTACCTGAGTAAAGGCCTGCACATGGACTTACTCGCTGATAGATTCACTCACTCACTGTGAGCTCTAGCACTGGGGCAGCAGCTTGAAAGGTGCCAGGGACATATGGGGAAGAACTGAATTGTCTGACTTCAGGATGAGGGCTGTAGGGGCAGTTTTCTCCCAGACAGAAATGCTGGCAGAAGCAATTGTCCCTTTGTTGAGCCCTCACCCCACCCCACCCCCCAGCATACAGATGCTGGCGGGCATCATATCTGAGTCTCCTGAACCTGGCTAATATCATTTGTTTGACCCACTCTGGTGATTTCCTGAGACCCCCCACCCCCCAACCAACTTGCAGGCCCACTAAAGCCACTTCCAGTGGCTTTTCCAAACAAGCAGCCTGCCTGGGCCCATGCTGCATATTTTCCTAAAATCTCTCAAAAGTTCATAAACCCAAAACAAGTATCATCAGGCCTCGGTGTGCCCCATACCTCTTGCTAAGTGTTTCCAAGCCAGGCACTGGTGGAAGCCGGCCTCAGTTTTCAGCTTAGCCTCTCCCAGGCACCTCCAAGCCCAGCGCAAGTGGCAAACATCTACCATCTGAGATCACTCTGTAGCTCATACCAAGTGGACACAGGCAGCAGCTAAACTTGGCCAGCACCAGAGCCCCTCCCAAGAGGTTCCAGAATCAATATACCTGGTGGCCAACTTCAATCCACACCAGACTGCCACTGAACCACCACCACAAATGACACACCCTAAAGACATACTTGGCAGGCACCACAGCCCTGCTAAAGAGGACTTTTAAATATGCCCCTGAATAGGGTCAGCCTCTGAACAGAGGTCTTTCATTGTACTCACAGCTACTCCTTACAACCAATTAACCTGAGGGTCAATCCCTCTCATTGATGTGCAAATGGGAACGAAGGCTCAACTACAAGAGGAGGGCACAACAGCATACACAAGAGACACCAAGGAATACCCGGCTCAGGTGACCAAAAAGATTGTGCACTGAACCCCACAGGACACCTACTATATATGGCCACTCTACTAAGACTGGAAGACATAGCAGCTTTACCTGATACATAGAAACAAATACAGGCAGGCAACCAAAATGGGGAGACAAAGAAGTGTCCTCCAAATAAATGCACAAAACAAAGTTCCAAAGAAAGAACTAAAAAATATGGAGACAAGCAATCTCCCAGATGTAGAGTGCAAAACACCAATCAGATTACTTACTTTTAGACCATAAAAGTCACAAGAGAGAATTTTGGGAACTTATATTTATTAATATTACCTATCTTGTTGATCGTAGTCATTCTAACAGGTGTGAGGTGATACCTTATTTTGGGTTTGATTTGCACTTCCCTAAGCGCTAGTGAAGTTGAGCATCTTTTCATATATCTGTTGGCTGTTTGTATGTCTTCTTAGGAGAATTATGTGTTCAGATCTTCTGTCTGAATAAGGTTTTATAAAAAGAGAATATAAACCAGTGTACAGTGAAAAGCAAGCCTCCCTCCAGCCTTGACCATCGGTGTCCCAATCTAATTCTCCAAAGACCACCATGGTTGCCAGATTTTCATGTGCTTCCAGAGCTTTTCTGGGCACAGCTACATATGCATGTAATGCACGTTCATCTTTATGTTAAGCTACACCTGTCATTTCGTACCCTGCTCTTTACACTTAACAGTGTACCCAGCGACTATTCCATAGCAGTAAACATAACTCTGTCTCACTTTTTTGACAGCTGCATAGTATTCTATTGCATGAATGTAATAATTTGCTAACCAGTCTCTAATTGATGGACATTCAGGTTGATTCTTTTTGTTTGGTTGTTTTGGGGTTTTTTTGCTACTACAAATTATCTTTAATGAATAATACATAAAACAACATTCACTTCAGTCACTCCTTCCCTCTTTTTCTACTTAATTTTTTTCATAGCACTTATCAGCACCACCTCAAGGTGACAGTATAATTTATTATGTAGATAGGGGCATTATCAACAATTATAACTAGGACACAAATGTGACAGTTCCAGGCAACTGGGATGCATGGCCACTTCTATGTATGAATTGTTTGTGTGTAGCTGTTTATCACCCGCATCCCTCACCAGAATATAAGCCCTTAGAGGGTAAGAACAAGTCTGTTTTGTTCACTGTTGTTTGTCTAGTGTCTAGAACAGTGCCTATGGCAGAAACTCATTAAATATTTAATAAATGAATAAATAAATGAATAATATCTGTAATATGAAAAAATAATTGAACTAAAAGTGTTGTAAAAGTTGTTAACAGCCTATTGAAAAATTCAGTAAAAAAAGTGAAGATACAATTTGGTTACCTTATTATTCATTTTTTTTGTTTTAGATTTGTATCAGTTGTAAGCTTCTCTGTTGGGTTAACTCATTTAGAAGTGTTCACAGATATCATAAATCTCTTTATTTTAAGTGCATCATTAATTTTATGACAAAATTAACTCAACACCATTCAATCAATAGGCAAATCTTGACAGCATTTGTTTTCCCTGATTGTTCTACTTGATATTTGACAGAGTTCACAAATAATTTTAACAGTTCACTAGGGTTTAACCTGTAGCCTACTATAGCTGATGGGAATCCTAAAATGGGCAGTGGCATGACCATTACTATTGCCCTGTGGGTAGAGTCAGTAAGTAATACAGTGCGAAACCTTCCCTTACCACATAGAACCATCCTTGATGTGTTCAATCTAATAGGAGATGATTACCTTTGGTTTTCTTCTTACAGTGTTCTGATAACCTTACATATTTAATTATAATTGAAAGTCAAGTGACTTCCACAGAGCATGCATTTTAATTAGCTATCAAATGAAGAGGGAGGCTGTTTGTCAAAATTATTTCTTTGTATTAATTAATTAGGAGTCAAGAGTCAGGATCTTGTCTTGCAAAGTCCATTGAAGACATTAATTTCAAATATTTATATACATCGACTTACAAGCTTGGGATTCAGAGTTCATTTTACATTCTAATGTAGACCAAAACTATCCATTTATATGGGTATGAAGGCATCATGGTGCAAGTAATAATGATGGTAAGGTAAATATTAAAAAAGATTTTTGTTTTCTGTTGAAATCTTTAAGGTGAATAAAGTGTTATTTTAAAAATTGCTAAGCAGACAGAGAAATCTGTAGGCAATAATTATACTTAATTAAAATTGAACAGAAATTATATTAAAAATAAAGGGCAAATAATTCAAGATTCGATGATTTCATAGAAAATAAATGAAATGTAGAATGAAGGCAGTGTTCTGAACACCTTGGCTACTTTTGTGTACAATTATTTAAAATGAAAACACTTAGGCAAAAACTATTTAAGTTGTAAATGTTGCTTTGTGCTTGGAGTAACAGCACTACCAAAATAGTTGGATATCATAAAATTTGTCTTGCAAATAATTTTAAAATTTATAAAACTATAAATACTCTATTACTCTGTAAAGTTTGTATTTGCCATACCTGTATTTACTGAATGCATAGTGACCTGCCTCGTGTCTCTGTGTGATTCTGTTTAATGTGAGGTGATCAAAGTTTCTGAAAGAGGGTGAATGTGGTCCTGAGCTCAATGGTATGTTGCTGTTCTTTATGCATAAAAGTAAATGTTTGACCCTTCTGTTGGGGATTGAAAAGAATGCATTTGCCAGATCAATAGCTGCAAACCAAGTGTCATAGCTTATGTTGATATATTCCTGTAAAGATACCACATCTGGCAAAGTATTGTAACTGGGGTTGCAACTTAGTTAAGTTATATTAGTCCATTGTCATCTGCCACAATACATTTATTTATGTATTTATTTTTGACAAATTGCTCAACATGGGAACCACCACTACCACATCCTTTAAACCTCTGATTGTGCTGCTAGTCTCTGTAATTTCTCATGGAATGTGTTCTTGCTTCTGACTTACTATTGGGTTGGAAAACTCATGACACATTTTTGCAACAAAAAAACATAGAAAAAATACATCATAACTTTTCCGACAGCCCAATATTTTGACCAGAAGATATAGTAGTTTAGGAGCTTCCACCTGAACATTATTTTAATCACGTTTCCTCCAAAAACCAGAGTGCATGTCAGAGTTGTACCAGATGTGCGACATATGCATCACAATTACATATCGAGGGACCAAGGAATAACTACTTGGTGGATCTTTGGATGCACTAGATCCACAATAAGATGAACTTGGGCCAGAACTTTATTCATTACTTGGCCTCCGTAGGGTCCCACTAAACAAGGAACTTGATGGTTTTTAGAGTACCCTGTTCTCCACATCCATTTGGATTCCATATCCAACAACATTCAAACGTTCTGAGTGCAGTATTTCTTTTTTTCCCATGCAAGGTTAAGTCTGGTGATTGACACAGAACCTTTTGCAGACAGATTGAAGGAATAGTTATGCTTCCACAAGATAATTTGGTTTCCCTTTCAATGATTGGGTTCTGGGTCTGCAAAATGGCTTAAATTTTGAAACTGCATCAGGAATCATGATTTTTTTCCCATTACTGTAGAAGATGTAAATCTTCTTCTAGTTGCTACCTCTAAATTTCTGTTGTTTGAAAAGTTAAGTAACACCCTAGTTGGCTGTCAGTTTACCTTGCTACCATAAACTCCATGGTGTAGCGCCACTGTCATACACCCAAGGCACCCTGGTTACTACTTCAACCTTGATGTCCATAACAGTAAATATTCCTACCTTCCCTCTATTTGATAAGTGCTGCCACATAAAACCTGTCATTCTGAAATCTTATCATCCCCTCTGACACTAGAGAGACCAGTTTCAGAAAATACACATATCTCCTACGATCAAACACAGCCTAAAGGGATTTTAATTTGCCTTCCAGTAGAGAATCCTTTGTTAGTTTTGTGAATTCTCTTGGACTTCAAATAAAACATGGTTGATCCTTACACAAAATCCTAACATGCAATAGATTGGATCCAACAGTTCCCACTCACCTTCTTGAACTTTCTAACCATGAATGCTCATTAAGGCAGTTCTGCATCTCTACCTCATTTATGGAGGCCCATCATTTTTTCCATGATTTAAAGACCCATCCCAATCCCAACAGTATCAATAGCTACAGACGCTCTTACCATGATGTTAAACAAAGTCTCCCCTTATGTTCTTCCTTGCTGGTCCAACATCTTCCTGATCCACTCCTGAATCTATTCCCTTTCATATGAACCAGTGCTTTCTGGAGCCGGGAAGGTCTGTGTTTCCCTACTGGTCTGGTTGAACCCGGTTACTGGTCTGGAGACAGTGAGATGGGAGCCAACCATAGGGGAGAACAAGCATCATCTTGTAAGATATCTGCCTCAGCTGAGGGCTTTACAGAGTCTCCAGACAAAGGCAGCTTGTTTTCCATTAGCAGGTTGGAAGGTGATCCCTCTGTCAGTCAGGATGATTCAGAGAAATCTGCAGTTTATTCACCCCAAGCGCTGCCTTCCCAACTCTCTTTCTATACGATCACTGACTTCAGTTATGAGACAAATCAAGTCTATGCCAGAGTACCTGCTTTGTAGCTTGGCTCAATTTAAAATAAAATCTGGGCCTAATTTTTAGTACAGTCTGTTTGAAGCTGTAGGAGGTAGGAATCTCTTTAATTGCTTCGAATTTGGCCTTCTGACCTAGACAATACACCTTCAGTTAATTGTTGGCTAATGTGAGCCTATTATTTTCTTTTTTAAGTAAGTTATCCAACAAGGATTATTACAAGATAATCCTTCTAATTATTGTCCCCATATTGTTTAAGGGCCACAGCTACCATGGAAGCCAATGTTTCATCTTTTGCCTGTAACTCATCCCAGTTGCCACTAGTCAGACCCTTAGAAATCATGATGTTACAGAGTGCCAGTGTAATCACCATCCCACTTATCGCCAACAATGAGATCCTTAATAGTATATGGCGGGTGGGTGAATCTGGTTTAGAATTTCTTCCTGATTTCTTACTTTGAAAGGCCCCTTTTTATTTCCCAAAGTAGAGCCTGAGTTGAGAGCTTTATGTATTCAGTCCATATTGATAATTATCTGGAGAATAGGTGTGAAAATCTGGGAAGAGTAGAAGAGCCATACGAGTAAATTTTATCAAATTGATCACTGCTATGGGAAACTTGGGCTTGTTTCTCAGCATCCTTTAAAAGAGACAGGAAGAGTGAAGCAAAGGATTAGCTAATAGATGGAACGGGGCACTTTTTATTGGTTAGTGGTGGCTCCATGGTGCATTAACATGTTCCCATCTCCAGGTTGCACATGCCTGAATGCCAGGTGGGTTCCTGTACATGTTCTGGTCTTCCCCACAAGCTGCCCTCATATCATTTGTCTTTAAACAAATAATGAAGGTCAACTAAGAGTGCGGACTGAGTAAGAAAGATTTGTAAGATCTGGTTGATAGGAGGGGAAGAACACTCAAGAATGGATCATGAAGATGTTGGACATCATGGCAAGCCTTGGAGAGCTAGTCCTTTTGCACTGACTGGCTCAGCGGTACCCCGGGGCAGGAGCAAGAATGTGTCATAGGTCAAATAATGACATCCCCCCTCTAAGGGGGAATGTGGCCTAATTCCTGGAGTCCATAAACATGGTAACTTACATGAAAAAAGGGACTTTGTAGATGTAAGTAAGATGACAGACCTTAAAATAAGGAGATTATCCTGTATTGTCCAGGTTGATCCAATCTAATCACATGGTCCCTTAAACACAAATAGCTTTTTGTGGATGGAGGCAGAAGGGGTCAGCAAAAGGGTAGCTCAGGGAGATTACAAGCATGGTGGAGATAGGATATATGGTTCTTAGATGTATGGCCCCACATACTCAGACAACAGAGATGCTTCTAGGAGCTAAGGGTGGACCCCAGCTGACAGCTAGTAAGGAAATTGAAACCTGAGTCCTTCAACTGCAAGAAACTGAATTCTGCCATCAGCCTGAATGAGCTTGGGGACAGACCCTTCCCAGAGACTCCTGATAAGAACTCAAGTAGGGCCAGCTGAGTGGTGCGTTGGATAGGAGTTGGCATGGGACGCCAGCTCTGAGCAGCAGGTCCCTGATTCGGATCCCACATGAGGGCAAGTGACACTGCACCCTCTATAGCTAAGATGGTGAACAACAGCTCGACCTGGAGTTGGGCTGTGGTGAGTTGCTGGCGATGGCGTAGGCTGCAGTGGGGTTGGCCGGCAGCTGGTGTGCGCTTTTGTGCGCTTTCGTGAGCTGCTGTGAGCTGCCGGGAGAAGCCGTCTAATGTCCGGCAAGTGACTGACTCACCCAGGAAGAACGCAATGATAATACCAACATGGGCCAGTGAAGCAACGTCCTCCACCACTAGACTGAAGAACAAAAGGACGGCAACTTGTCTGTTCCCCTTCGCTGATTCTCCAATGCTGTTACCCTCAACCAATTCCCCAATAAAATCTTAAAAACAAACAAACAAACAAAAACCTCAAGTAGCCAATGCCTTAATTTCAGCCTTGTGAAACCCGGAGCAGAGGATCTAGTGAAGCCGACCTAAACTTCTGACCTTACAGAGCCGTGAGATGATATGCGAGTACATGTGTTGTTTGAAGAGGCCAAATCTGTGGTAATTTGTTACAGCAGCAATAGAAATCTAATCAGAGAGACTAAGCACAGCGGAGGCCAAGTGTTCTCGGATTACAGTTAGTTGCAGCTGCTACAGCAAGGCTAGAAAGAGAGGTGGGAAGTGAGGATGTGTGGTGGGAAGCAAGAGATGTTTGATGCACCTTTAAAGAACAACATCTGGAGGAAACAGGGCTACTAATTTCTGTGGATAAGTTCTAAGTACTGAAAAATGATTTTCATTAGCATAGAGTAAGCAATAGTCCAGGATATTGAACCAAGAGTGTTATTAAGAAGCAGGGAGGAAACTAGAAGTTTAAAAGGCATCTGACAAGAACTCTTTGACTCAGTCATTTCAAATTTTCTCTAAAAAACTTAGGAAGGTCCCAAAATACTGATAAATCAGTATGACATATAAGCTATTAAGAGTTTTTAGGTGAAATGGAGCTAGGTAAAGATCAAACAAATAAATCCACTGGTAATCTACCAGTATCCAGTATTTTCCCTGATGAAACTGAATTTCTGCTTAGTGAAAACAAACAAACAAACAAACAAACAAACATAAAAGGAAATTTCGTTTCCCCCATGGTCTGTATCAAGATGCAACTCTGGAATCTATATTAGAAAATAAAGTGTATAGTCATCCTTCTACAGGACAGTCAGTGCATCCTTAGGTGGCATCATTCTTTCAAAGAGTGATGTTGCCAGAAAAAAAAAAGACAGACATCTAGGACTGTTTTCAAGAAAAAAGGGGATACTGGAGCACCAAAGAAGCCTGGCCCTCCCTAATGAAATCATGGAAGGTTATGACACAGCATAGGACCAGGTGTTTGGGGGTGCAGCTGGGTGTAGATTACAGGAAGAACCTTAGTACTATGATGTAGGGACCGGGCCCACAGGCCGATGAGCTGGTAGGCAGTCAAGGTCTCCCGGCTTCTTGGGACACTGTGTACATGAGAACTGGCCTGCAGAACCTGCTAGATGATTTCTCCCACAGAAAGCTCTGTGTTTTGCTGGACCTATATAACCTTGTTTCTTCTCTGCCGTTGTGGGGATCCCTACCCCTCCGGCCGGCCACCACTGGAGACTCTTCCTGGTCAGTAAGTCTCAATATACCTATATCTCCCACTCAGCCACCTGGTGTGTTCTTGGGCTTGCAGCTTCTCAGGCACAAATCATGGAACAACTCGGACTTAGTGCAAACATACGGCATACAGGAACACTAACATTTTTATGCACTTCTTTATTTCATTGTTTGTTAAATAAAGATATGTTGATATGGGGATGAGACTAATCATACTGCATCCTAGAAGAGACACACTAGGATATATAAGGGCCAGGAGTTTTATAGGTCTAAGAAAGATATTAAAGAGAAAAAAAAAACTGATGGAAAGATGGGATAAATATTATATACCTTATCTGCTGGACAGTACTGGAATTAGAGCATTTTCTCTGTAATTAAGCATTTACAGTAAGTGGGAAAGAAAAAATAAATAACATAGCACCATGGATTATCTTGGATTATTATTTTTTGTTTGTTTGTTTTTTTAAATTCCATTGGACGAAGACATGAGGATATCATTCTCTAGACTTACAGATTTGTTGCAAAAAGAGAACTTTTGAAAATTGGTTGGTGTTGTGAGTAGGAAACAGAAAACAGATACTATGACACCTCTGCAGAAAACCATAAGAAGGAAAAACACTAAAGAGGAAAATTAAAAACAAACAAAAAACTAAGTTAAAAAGGAAGCTGAATAAGATGAAGAAGGACTCATCCCTGAGGTACATGCACAAATGCACACATACACTCACACATGCATACAGCAAAACTCAAATGAGTCCTCAGGGGAAAAAGTAAATCAGAAATGCAGGGCAAGAGTTTAAAAGCCTCTTCAAGAATATAGGAAAAAAAGAGAAAAATTATTAAGATATGGATGTGGTAAAGAAAAAGGAATGATCTAACCTAAGTACTGTACGTGTTTTTGTATATCAAAACAATTTGGACAGAATAAAGACATCCTGAAGAAACTAGACTCAGCTGAAAACAGACTGTAGTAGGTAGACAAAATTAATGAAAATGTGGGTGCATATATGGCATATTTTAATTATATACTTAGTTTTTTTTCTTCTTAAGTTGGAGAGAACTGTTACAAAGAAAGAAAAATCAGTTTAATCTCAGACTTATCCTTAACAACACTGAACTCCTGAAGACAGTGAGGCAGATTCAGCCTAATTTTGGAAAAAAAACAAAACAGAACATAAATGTACACTTAATTTAGTTGACATGCATATTTGAAGGCCTTAGAAAAATATTGTAATAAGTGCAAACTCACAACAGAAACATTACAGATAAAGACTTTTTATAAGTATACTTGATAAAACATACCAATAAAATAAGACTTCAATCAAAATTTTAAAAATTAGGTATGGAAAAATTGTACAGTAAAAGGAATGATGCGTTTTATAAAGTAGAAATATTACATGTAAAAATAGTTGAAAATATTCCAAATAATTGATGAAGAGAAGACAAAAATATAAAAATAATACTTTAGTTAAAATGCTGTTAAAATAAAACCACGAAGTATATCAACAAAGACTATGATGGTGAGTCAGATTAAAGCAATCTAAAAATGTTCAATTCCTCATCTTAGAGGGAAAAGCGCATTTTAAAATTCTGGATTTGATTATTGGAGCATGTTTTACAGTTGAAAGTATTTACCAATGGAACAAATAATAAAATAAATTTCAAATAAAAAGATAAAAATAAAACCAAGCAATGCAAATAGTACATATGCAAAACAAGAAACTGAATAAAAATAAGTAACTAAATAAAAGCTGAAGAAATACATAAACCAAATATTTTAATGTTATATTATAACATTATATATAATGCTATATTTTAAAAGCAGGATAGAAAAAATAAATTTAAGCATGTTTCTAAAAGAATCAAAGAAAATTTTCTAAAATAACTAGTTCTCTCTAGATTTTTTAAATTAGTGACACATTTTTCTTTCTTCTTTATTTTCTAAGTTCTAAAATTATTGTATTTTTTAAATAAAAATAAGCAATATAGGTAATGACAAAAGAGTGGAAACGAAACATTGGCTTCCTGTAATGCCACTTCCTATAAAGGAAAAGCAAGTGGGGAGAGATATGATGATTTTACATTAAGGAATAAAAATTAAGGATGAATTACCATTTGAATAAGTGTAGTGATATCTGATATTCTAAGCCAGAGAAGCTAAATGTAATTGAATTTCAGGTAAAATAAGAGAATTGCTATCTTCACAATTAATGAGTCACCAAAACCAGTGCGTGTGTGTGTGTGTGTGTATTGCTATTGTTGTTGTTGTTGTTGTTGTTGTTGTTGTGTGTTGATACAGATTTCCACAAACATACCATTGACACTTGTAGACTGCAGGGATGGATATTACTCCCATTTGGAACCTCATTATCCAGTTATTTTCTTCCTACCTAACTTTTGACATTTTCATTGAAAAATGTATCTCATCAGTCAAGTCACTCTAAACTTTAACTCCGTATATTTTTTAAGTATCTTCATAAACAGCCTTATGTTTCAAGCTTCTATATTCTCAACTATATTTCACAGTTTGTTCTGTGTGTGAAAAATAATTTCTCAGCTTTACTGTTTATATTACCTGAATAAGATGCGTATGGTTTTCATTATCGAAATTATATTGTGAAAGGCTCAAACACATATTATTGGCTTGCCAACCCTCTACAGCATAAATAATCTGGAAAATAAGTTTCATCAGGAGACTTATAATTTATGTATTAAAACTGCAGAAGAAACTACAGCTGAAAAATTATCTTGGAGTGAACAAATGACTAAAGTATCAGGATTGCATTGCTTAAGTTTACTGATATCTTACAAACCCCATGCTAAAGAAGCAGACTGTCAGAAAGAATGAACACATTTTAAGCATAGAATTGATCAAATAGGCTATCTTTAATACTATTTTTTAAAAAAATTTTGATCACTTTGGATACAAACAAATGCTGGGATTCATTGGATACTATCTATTTTTTCAGAATAAATTGCAGTCACTTAAGTATTATATCTACTAGAGAAAAGTTAAACCAGAGAACTCTTTCATTTATTTCTCTTTTTTTAGACTAGCATGAAATGAAGTAACATATTCCTGGGTCTTTGGATATGATGACATCAAAACTAAATGTTTTTCTGAATAAAACTGTTTACATATATTTTTAATTATTTTTATCTTTTTCTGGATGCATTAATTTTCTGGATATGTTAACAATAGATTTGGTAGCAGAATTGAAAAGTGAACTATTTTTTTCTCTTTTTGTTGTTTTTCCCATATTCAAAATGTATGGAAAAAAATATTTTTGTGTGTGTTATATTACCCAGTTGTCATCTTCACAAAGAAGTGCTCAAGCCTCTTTTTTTCATACAAGTTACAACCCAAGGCTTCCTATTTAAATATTGACTCTAATCTACATTACATTTAAATATTCCACCTAATGTTGAGAAAGTCTTCATGAAATAAACTGACAATAACTAGAATGGAGCATAAAGTGATGAAAACTGCGTTCATAAAGTGGCTAGTGTCATAGTGTGGAATTAACCCCTGGTCATTCTCAAAAGGTGAAAACATTCACAGACTTTACAAAGGAAGTTTTTATCAAAGTGAGGAAAAGAGAAAATGCCCATGGCAGTGTCCAAAGATGATGGCTGCCTCGGGTAGTAAAGAGAGAAACACTGGTGGGGGCAGGGGCTGGCCATTGTAGAACCCAGAGTCTGAGAATGGACAGCTGCAGAGGCAGAGGGTAAGACAGAAACACTGGCAAACTCCTTTGCCAGGGCAGAGCCTGATAGGCAGCTGCCCCTAACTTCAGGTTAGCTTTTTCTTATATAGGAAAGGGGGAGTCAGTTAGGCAGGTTTAGGGGCTGACATCCTTCCTGGAGTCTAGACTGTTTGAAGACGATGCTATCTCAGGACTCCGGACTTGTACTCAGCCATTGAGGCCTAAGACTTTAATGCATTACCAGTAATACTACAAGGGAGTTGTAAATTGGATTCCAGTGTCTGGGTGCCTGAGGATTAAGAAATTGCTCTTTCCCAGGTTAGGATGTTGTTAATTAACAAGATACGGGTAACCTTGAGAAACGGAACAAGCAGAGTTCTTCAGTTAATCAGTGAGGGGAAAAGAAACAAGAAAACACGTGAATATCAGGATGGATCGAACTGCAAACAAACTAAGTCTAATTACAGGTCACTAGATAGCAAGCTATGTGGAGAGTTAAACTGCAAACTAGCTAAGTCTGACTGTATTACTAATTCCCTGAATTTCACCCTTACAGCTAGCTATGTTTTTTCTCAACACTGTGGAATACTTATTCTTTTACACTTTAATCTTTTAAGTAAAACTACATGAAAAAGTTGAATCTGTAAATAGTAATCGTAGTTTTAGAGAGAAGTAAGATTTCACATCTAGAGTATTGGTGTGAAGATATAGAGATGAGAGAGGATAAAGGAAAATTAGCAATATATATTTTTTCTATTTCTTTCATTACAAATACCAATATTCCCTGTTCTGGATTTGCAAATTTTGTGCAATTAGCATACTATACTAGTTCATTTATAATAGCCATAAGATACATTGAGTGTTGAACTTCTTATCTGAGTCTTTATGAAACTGGAAAGTAACATTTCTACAAGAAAGGTGTCAGCTTAAATCTCAACCTCAAGAACAAACAAAACAAGCATATAATCTAGCACAAATAAAAAGTAAAACAGGATCACCGATAACATCAAAATGTCCACAAATAAAATACAATTACATAAATGAAAATGGCCCAATTTGTGCAAAACTGTACCAGTTTCTAAATGAAAGGTTTTCCCTCAGTAATGACTTTTGTTTTTACTACATAGGTACTTTACTAATACAAAATTTCTAAAACTATAACTAAGGCATCATCAACATTAAAGAATTAAAAGAAAAATTTGAGAAGGCCACAATTTTGTTTTGGGGGAGGGGCTTTTTTTTGGTCTCAGCTTTTCCAGCTAACTGTCATTTAATAGTGGACAGAACACAGCAGATCAGCAGTTCATTACAAGAGCAAACTTCTCCAGAAGACATTTGTCAATGTCTGTAGGTGGTTTTAGATGTTGCAGTGCTCGGTGGTGCTAGTAGTAACTAACGGACAGAGTTCAGGGATCCCACTAAGTACTACCCTGTAAAGAACATCAACAATTTACCTGGCCCCCAAGTACCAAGAGGTTGAAAAGCCCTGCTTTGGATAACAAGGCATTTGGGTAAGGAGAAGAGTTTACCTGGAAATTTCCATTTTTAGAAAATATGTCCATCAAAGTTGAAAGGAGTATTTTAGGAAATATTTTGATTGCGGCATTTATAAAAGATGGTCACTGTGGAGAATTATACACCTGAATTTCTAGCATGTACAAGAAAAGTGAAATTGAAATAGAAGGAGCTAGAATAACAGAGATAGAGTAAATTAAGTTTGACTCCTTGAAAAAATGTCTTTGTCTTGTGAAGATTAAATGCAGGGTAACTGCGAACAGAAAGACTATGGACTTGTATGTGGACTTGTGTGAACCAGTAGGAGCTGATGAAGCGTAATGTGGATATAAGGACCATGAAAATATAGATATGGCCTAAGGAGTGAAAAGCACATCCTGAGCTCTCTTGACTATGACTTTAACCAGTTCCCCAGTGAGAATACAGGACACTGATGCTAGATCCTGTCTAGTAGTTGGCTTGTTGTATGTTACATATAATTTGCTAGATATTTACACTAAGGCTAGTTGGTATCAAGAGCATTCCAATATATGGGCTCTGTTTCTTTCAAATAATAATTTCAGTTATAGCCGTAAAGCTCTGAAAGAAAAAGGCTACTTCAGATAATGTACCTCAAGGATAGATCCAGTAAATCAGACCCTGCTCCACTTGCATCCCCATTCTGACACTCCAAGTAGATATACTGAACACCATTCCACTTACAAAGTATGTCTAAACAACATCTAATGGAATCTGACTTTTCAATAACGTGCACTTTTGAGAATGGGAAGGGGCAGCGGTCTTCAGCTTATTTCAACTCAGTTGTCATAGACCGTGTCTATAACCTATCTTTTCATTGCATCATGGAGTCTATGATGAGCATCATAAGACAGGGGGAAAAGGAAAAAAAAGTTGTAAGGGACATGTTTCTGCTTAAAGTGGGGAGAAAATGCTTTCTCTTTTGTACTTTTAAAAATGATGCAGTGAAATCCAGCCTACCCCAGAGACCATGTGCTAAGGAAATAAAAATTATGTCTCATGTTTACTAAAATCGTTGTCTAGGAATATTAAACTCCATAAAGATAGGGTTTTTCTTATTTTTAAAAACTACCCAACACAAGCACTTAAATATGTAGAATTTCATTTAAATAAGTCAGTCAACAATTTTTTATAAAGTATTTAACACTTCATTGTAGAAACATAGGCAAAATGACTATTATAACCAAAATGAAAAATACTGTTCAATTTAAAAAATGTACTTAAACAAGAACCTGAAAAAGTTTATGATATGCATAACATTGTTCAAGCAAAATTGCACTAGTATTACATAAATCAATAGTTTATAAAGGCCTCAATATGGCAAAGTTTAGAAATAGGTAGTATGCATGCACATAGTACAACAAAAAGTCTCTTTATAAAACAGCAGTTTTTTTAATGCTTGTACAAAGGGATAAAGAGCAACCACAAACATATTTCATCTGTTAGGTTAATACATTATGACAGCTAAAAGTCAGTCATGTCTATCAGAGGAACAAAAAGCCCTCCATACCTTGTGAATAAATCTTTTGTGCCTTTAAAGATATTTGTATAAAAATGCTATCCTTTTTTTTATACAACTTAAATAAATCGTACTTGGTTCAATCAAAAATTGAAAACAAACAAATGAATGGGGTCCATGTGTTTTGCTTAATGAAAAAGAAACCCGAGTACCAGAGTAACTGGTCAGCATTTATACTCTCCACCTTTGATTATGGGCATAGAGTTATTTCTATAACTTGGGAAGTCCTTTCCAAATGTACTTTGGAAAGGGCAAATAATGGATTAGTCATATTGTATGTTGAAAATATTTACCAATTCCTCTTTATCAGAATGACTGGTTTGCCTCTTCCTTTTGACCTAGCAAAGAGAATGCATTCACCTAATCCAAATTCTGTCGTCAATTTGTGTGCTTATATATTATCCTTTAGTGTTCTGTGGGGTAAGGGGTTGGATTAATTTTTCACAAAATGCACATGACTGGGAAGAAATTCCTAAGACATGAGTACCCAATGCCCTGTTGTGCTCTAGGCTACCTATTTACCTCAGGGCTGAGGGAGAACAACAGGTCTTACCCCAAAGCAAGTGTGGTCTTCTCACTTTTGGTTATATTTTTGCTATGTGCTACCACTTAAATATAACTATTGTTTACAGGGTGCATATGTTTAGTATATCACATACCGTCTACTAAATTTTGGAAAATGTAGTCATGTGTTCATGCAAATTATTAATTTTATATATTTTAAAAAGATTTTCCTCAAAATTTGCATCTATTACTTGGCAATCTAAGGCTAATTTCAAAGCAGGTGATGCTGAACTTGTGAGGGCTATGTATTTTCAGCAGTCTGGATCAGTCTTCACGGGCACAGAGAAGAGAGTTGACCATTCAATCATTCTTCCATCAATTTCAACGGAAAAGAAAAAATGTCATTGTATTATAGCTTTCAGACCATAGAATGAAAAAGTGCAGAGATTTTCTTTGTTGATAAAGTAGAACCAAAAAAGTTCATATAAAATAGATTGCTCATATTCACACTACAAAGGAATATGTTGTTTTTAATTTTAACAAATTCAAAGGTGTCATATCAGCAGCATTGTTGTAAATTGTACTGTAGTGCAGTTCTTTTTCATAAAAATACCATACAAATGGTCAATCAATAGTCATCAGCAAAAAATAGAACCCAGATAACTCAGAAAACAATTAACCAGGGAAAAGATAAAGAAAGAGGTAATGCTGATGCCAAAACAAGTATAATACTGTTGGAACATACAAAATTAATCCTTATATTTTATACATTTATACAGCATATAAAAAGTATTTATGCCACGGTCTCTCTGATCCCAATTTCTATTTTCTTTGGAAGCAGTTCTTTCCTTTCATCAACACTTCCTAAGGAGTTTCGGCAGTTTTGCCCATCCATATATAATTTTGCATACACGGGGTTGGAGTAATTTGTTGGCTAAAGAAGAAATAATAAGAAAACACAATTTTATTATCAGTTTTGATCACATTAATTAGTTATTTTCTAGCATGTCTATCTTTTAATGTTAACAACAATTATATACAATACATTTAATTCACTAAATAATAATGATTTAAATGCAATTTAAATTCTGTTTACAGGCATTAGTTGACTTTAGCATGGTATTAGATAAAACCATAATTGTATGTTTTTCAGATAACTTGTGAACCTAACGGGAGCTTTGACATAATATTAAACTCCCAAAGGAATCTTCTTGAAAACTATATTCAGAGACTTTATTTAAAAGCCTAAACATTAAACCAAATTGTCTTATTCCAGTCTATGTGTTTTTCCTTATTGCTATTGCAGTGACAGGAAAGATGTGTTTACAGAAAGTCATCTAATTGCTTGGTGCTTATAATTTTTCAATATGAAGTTAAAAGCAAGAAAACAAAAAAAAAGAGAAGTAAAATACATTGGTGGAATAGACTTTAAAATAAAGATAATATTTTTGCTTCAAACAACCTATACATACTCATCACTGGAAACACTTTTGGACTCCTCCATAGCATTGTGAAGTTCACAATTAAGTTGCATAGATATTTAGAGCATTTTGAAGTAGAATCGAAACATGGAAAAATGATCTTTCAGTTGAAGAATGTATATAAATGTTCATTAATTTACAAACTGCAACTTACCCCATTAAATTATTGCCTAGTGTTTGTTTAGTTTTATCTCTCCAAAAGCAACATTAAATTTTAGTTACAAAAAAGAAACATTATAATCTTTGAGCCATGCAAATGAGACACACATGATAAAAAAATGGGAATGAAAAACAGTTGATGGGAGACTTGATACTCTTATTTTATCCCTCATCTAACATGAATCATGTAACTTTACATAGAAACTACTTAATTAAAAAAAATTAAGAATGGTTTCATTAGACCATTTCTCATTTCTCAATACGATGCCTCATTTTGTAGTATATTTTTATTTAACTAGACATCAAATTATATATTAAAAAAGTATTTTATATGAAATAAATAAAAGCAAACAAATTTAAGTTTAAATTATTCAGTTCAAATTTCTTGCTAGAGATTTATTTTCTAAGAATAGCAAATAGCCATGTTTATTGTTAAAGCTATAACATCTTCAGATTCAGCAGAAGAAATATTTCGACTTAATAACCTGCTAAAACGATAACATGTGTTATATGTAATCTTGCATAGGCAGGACACGTAACATAAGCCACCAATTTTAATGCTGTTTTCAAATCTCTTGTTAATTAAAAACTCAATTACGGGCAAGCTCCTATCTAAATCTAGTAATCATCTTTGATTGTGAGGGGTTCTGTGATGGAATGGATATGAAATAATGAATTTTCTTCTCTCACCCCAGCAGTTAGTGGTCCTTTCAAATCAGAGTTTAGGTAGATGGGCGGCGCTGTATGTGGAAGCTTGAAAGCACTGGACCCGCCCCCTATATACCTGGCCTGTATGTAAACAAAGAATTTTAGTTGCTAATCTAATATCATGGAACTCTTTCATTGATATACACTCATGTTAAGTCATAAAAATAACATTAAAGTACTCTTTAGCCTGGTGCATGAACAGTGTGCTCATGGTCATTTTAATAACTTAAGAACTATTGACATTTAATCTGTGCTTCATAGGTTGACATATCCAGGTTAACTTTATCCTCCTAATGAAATCATACCTTTGCCAGAGCACTGTAAAAAATACCCCAGCCTCTCCCACTTAAGGTTTTGTCTTGGAACATTTCTGACAGTAGCCCATTCTGGACACTCAAATATCTGGCTGCTTCTAATTAAAGATTCATTGCCACTCTATGCTTTTAGGGAAAAATCATTCTCAATTTAATATATCATAAAAACATCTGTATTTTTGGACATCTGACTCTCTAGTCTAAAACAGATTAATTAGCAATTAAATTGGCCCACTAAGTTTCCACACAATTGTATTTGTTTAAAAGTTTCTTGGGTTCCAAGGGCACAATTAGCCAGTCGAGTATACTCTTATTCATAATAGAGTATTTATTGGTGGCCTAAAAATACAAACAAACAAACAAAAAAACTAGATGAAAAGTTCAAGAATATAAAATTATTAATACATACATACATATATATATATATATATATATATATATATATATATATATATATATATATATTTAAAACATTTTAACTATCAACTCAACAATGAATGATCACAAAGTTTGGGACAAAGGTCTGGGATCTCAGAAAAAGTTTTTAAACATAAAATTTGGTCACTATCGCCTTTTTACTTTCCCCCCACAAAGTTCTCATTTAGAAGATATTAAAACCAATCTAAGTAAGGACTGAGATGAACTTGGAGATAATACTAATTCCCTCTTTTGAACTCTTCAAACTGTTCTGTGATTGTCTCCCTAGACAAATCTTTTAAAATTAACTTTATTAACTATTTCATTTCTTTTGATTATAAGGTACCATTAAAGTAGGAATTGTATCATTTTGAAAACAATAAAAATGACTGTTTTACAAAAATCTTCTTTATGTGTAACGCAATTCATATATATTTGGTCACATCATGAATACATCAAACAAACCATTGAAACGCAATGAACACTCTATGAAAAACATTTCAATCTTAAGGTCGCTTCGGTGTGAGCTCCTGCTTTTCAAATTTTTTACACCTATTAGGAATAGCTGTGTTTTCTGCACTTATTTCTTAGGCAACAATTCATATTTACATTTCAAACATTAGAAACCAGCTAGAATCAGCCATTTAAAGCACATTTAATGTAATTTTGGTTAATCAGTCAGCAAATTGGTAAATAAATATTTATTTAGTGTTATGTGCTAAGTACTTTAAAAATATATTTGAGAGGCACTGAAGCATATTTTTATCTTCCTAGAGCAAATGTGGAATTTTTTTTAAATGAAGTAAAAAAGCTATTCTCTTTAAGTGTCCAAAATTGGCTTAATTCCATCACTAGAAATTAAAATGAAGGGGAAAATGAGAACTCTCCTCTTTATGAGAGTGTGCTTTAGTATGTCCCGATCAGATCATATTATACTTACAGACACTGTATTTTTATTCCTAAGAAAAATTCAAAGAATATATTATTTAAGATGTCTTTCTCCTCCATAGATAAATTATCAAATAACAATGTGTACAGTATATATAGTCTTTCAGTTACAAGTAGAAAAAGTAAAGCTTAGATTACAAAGATTTATTTCATGAACAATTTCAAGTGTAGGAGTTAGTAACTGAACTAATAATGAATAGTAATTATCTAATTAGGAAAAAAAATCACTATAATATCTCTTGATAAAATTTATCCATGCAATAATGATTGATTTCTTTTCATAGAAATGAATACCTGATCATCAATTTCAGGCTTAGACAATTTGACTATGGGCTCATAACGAGATTAAATGTATGGGACTGGATTCAACTTCTTTGGGAACAGCTGTTACTATGAGTGCAAAATCATTTGAATGTAGATTAGTCACTGTGATTAACTTATAATATAAAGATGTATTTTGGACAAAGTACTTTTGATATATTAGAAAATAAATATTCAATAAATTAATGAATAAGCTAAGAAAAATCATTCCATCAAAGCAAATTGATACTCTAAATTCATAGCAAAATATCTTATAATTATCATGCACAATATTTAGATAGTATAGTGAAGTGAATCTTTTCAAGTTTATCTAGATAATTGTATCATTTATCTAACTCTCTTAAGAGGAGTCAATCTGAGCACTCAGTAATGAGAACTTAAAAAAACCCCAAAAAACATTAAGGGCCAGTGGAGTGGCTCAATTGGTTAAGAGCTCGCTCAAGAGTTTGAGCTCTGAGCAACAGCAGTTTGAGTCCTGGCCTGAGCTGAACTGCCGCTAAACTGCCAATGCGTGGCAGGATGGCACAGTCAAAAACAAACAAAAAAAACCAACAGATTTTTATAGTACATGTATGAATCACATGTCTTAAATCAATAGGAAAGTTATGATAGCACATAGAAAAATATTTTTTAAAAGTGATTTTATTACAAACAAATCCTTCAATGAAATACTTTGAAAACAAATTACTTATTTTTACAATGAAGTATAGTACTTTTTATTATTAAAAAATTTTTCAGACAGTATTTTTATACTAGGCTGTATATTTAGATATGCCGGTGTCTCAACACATTTGAATAAGATATTATTTTAAGTAATCTATATATGCTTATAAATTAAGTGAATAAATAAATATGTGTTTTCCAAAACATGTTATATTAACTTCATGCTTCAGGTGAATACAGTCCAAAATTTTATTTCTTTTTCAGAAGAGACAATAATTTTCAGTGAACCCTAAAGTTCTTTGCTATAACTTCAGATAAAAGAAATGCTGATGAAATTCAGAACCATATTGCAGAAATGTAACTCAAGAATGTCAGTGCTCACTGTCCCTTATTGTAAAACATATTAATTACCTTTGTTGGGTCTATCATAAAACCAGGATCTAAAAGACCTCCATCGTTGTGGTCATGATCCACCTCATACATATTATAAGATGGATTGCCAATTTCTACATTTATTCCTCCATTGATAATAGGTTGTCTTCGAATAGTTTTTGTCCTAGAATATGTGAACATTAATATAAATGCGAATTGTTTAAATACCACAATCATGGTGTATGAAACTATCCTATTTGTAGATTTATTGACTTATTTTACTATAACTAATGGTAAGTTCATAAATAAAATTCATTTAAAATAAATGACATTTATCAAGTCACAGAAGAACAAAAATGTCTTAATGTGATGTTAATTTTCAAAATTATTTAGATTTAACAATAAAAAATGCTCTTGAAACATATTCCTCCTAAATATCTAATACCACATTACTTGAAACTGAATAGCCACTAATCAATTATCTTTATACAGTCTACTTTTCCCCTTTCTTTTTGTAAACAATCCCTAAAAAATAGTGATAAGGAAACTTTGAAATAGACTTTTCCAAGGCCTAAGTCACATAGCTAAAATCCTCTTTTTGCATAATTCAAACACTGACTTACAGATTCTTGGTTCTGGATAATACCCCACAGACAACCCAATTCTTTTGGCTCTTTATTACTCCATATTCATATAAATTGAAATAATGACACTACTAGTAATATATAACATAAACAAATGCACAATTGTGAATGAAATGCACAATTTCGGCTATGTAATACATATTCAGTATGATTGTATTGCCATTACTAATCTTACACATTAATAAAATAAGATCCTTTTCAGATGTTCTTGCTTGCGGTTTCCAGTAAAAAGTATCACAAATGTAAAATTCTACTAAAATTTTAATTAATTTGTCTCCTTGTTAGTTTTTTTAGAATATAGAAATGGAGCCATTCCATCACCACGACACGGGGAAGAGTTGTCTGAATTATAATCACTCTAAATGAAATAGAGGGATAAAATGCTTTGAGAAACATAGGATTTTAGATAAAATGTTTTAATTCATTTTGAAAAATCACTATGTTTCTGTAACTCTGTGTGTAATTTATTTACTTAGTCTAGAACATTGCCTCTTACCTTCTTTTTCTTTTACAAAGCACTAAACCAATTACTAAGGTGGTTATCAAAGTCACCAAGAGAACCAGAGGCACAATGATGGCGATGCTTCCTGAAAAAGAAATGAATGAATAGATGAATGCATCAAGTGCAGAAAAGGTTGCTATAACTAAACACTTTCACACCAAATCACTTGACCATTGATGTAATAAAAGTAAAACTCAGGCCAAAAGTCTATATTCCTAGTTCATAAGTCCATTACAGAAATTTCACTCTCCTATTAAATTCTTCATGGGCTAGAAACATTTCTTTAGATATCTTTCACATATATGTTGCAATGAAATATTCTGAGGTTAGAAATGCTGACTTCTTTGCCAATTTGTCTGAATCTCACCACACATTTACTTGCAATGATGTAAGTACATGCTGGTAACTCCCTTGTAAATCAACCATGATTAAACACACATTTACACAATTTCACTGGCCACATTCCCACCCTTAGTTTGTTCCTTTAGCTATAAAATACTCTCTGGCCAGAAGTACATGTGGCAAGTTAGATGGAAGCCTGTCAAAACAAAAGGGACATCAGCGTTAAATTTGTATGGACATAAGCCTAAATACATTTCACAGCTTACTAGAAGTAAGACCTTAGATAGGTTATTTAAAATTTGAGTCATGACACCTGAATATTATTTAGCCATTGACATATTAAAAAGTAGTTTTCAATATGATATTAAATAAAGGAATTTTTAAAACAATAAAAAATCATTTTTTTAAAAATTGAGGCTCATGGTTTTCACCAACGAAACAGAGACGAGAAGACCTATATGGGGCTGTTAGCTTGATTTAAAAAAATGACAGGGGGTGAGGGAGCAATATGGATTTTCTTTCTCAAGGTCCAGTTTTAAAATAGTGTCAGAAAAACATACCTGTGGGGTTTGGCTTATGTTAAAAATGACCATTTTTTTCCCTTTTTAAAATGTACTGATAAGAGTAATCTTAGGCTGTATCACATGTCTTCAAAACAGAATAAAAGATCTATGGACTAGACCTTTAGAAGTGGTCAGAGAAACTGATTATTAGCTTTCAAGCATCTGAACATAAGGAGAAATGAAATGGAGGAGAATCTGTGCCCTCCATTTCTAGGTTGGCAATAAGAGCAATCAACTTTTTTTCCCCAAAGAAGGAGATAACACCTGCTGATAATGTGATCCACAGGAAGATGTACCTAGGGTCATATGTCACTTATGCAGGAACAAACTGAATGCCAAGTGTTGCCTGATAACAGGCGAGTGTTAAGTAGCTCTGTCAAGTACCTAATGTTAACTTTTTCTTTATTTTTTTCTTTATTTATTGCTTGCTTGCTCTTCTTCTTCTTTTTTTTTACAAAACAATATAATAGTTATACATTTCACCCCCCACAAAGTGATAACACCCCCCTCCCCCCAATCTATTGCCCCTCTGATGTCATATGTATCTATTACACTTCCATTGACTCTATTCCCTATACTATACTCCATATCCTGTGGCTATATATATAAATGTTACCTTTTTCAACACACAAATATCTAATGCCCATGAGACAAAGGCTTTCTTTATTTGAAATAAGCATCCAGTTGATTCAGTCAAGTCAGCTTAATCACTGGTTAAACTAAGAAACAAAGCAACCCCAAAACTAATTGAAATTTATTGTGAGGATCTTGAATGCTTTGGGAATGAAACATTAAGAATTATTAAATATTTGAATTTTCCTCTGCAAATACTTGTGCATGTAAAAACACACATGTGGTAGAAATGAATGGTAATATTAAGCACAATAAGCAGTGGCTTAGGTTCTTTAAAATAGAAATAAAAGTCAGTTTTAAAAGCTCTAGCCAGAAATGACCTGTGTGAGATATTCCATAGTGGAGATTACTTACCAAAATACCAAAAATTCTTTATTAAGAAAATGTCATGTATAAGATAATCTGTCAGTATAAAACGTAAAGATAACTTGCTTAAAATAACCAAATAAACATCTTTTCCATGCAAAATAAAATATGGCTTGCCTTCTTTAGTCAGTTTCCAAAATTAAAAACTCGTTTTAATTTTTCATGTTGCTATCATACCAGGACCATACAACTTAGTGAGTTTGATATTATATATAAACATAGTTTTAAGAAAGTAAACTTTATACGAATGTGTAATTTATTAGTAATTAATGACAGTAGAGAATCTGGTACCTTGGATAATAATGAATATTTGTTTACAAATTTTAAATACCAGTTAACAGCTTGTTTCTTCATAAAGTATGACTTTAACTGATTGAGCAAGGCTTTATAAATATCCTCACTTCATTATCATTTTTTTCTGCTAATATTTGTGACAAATTGGTAGGTATAAAATACGTACCAATATTGGTTTTAAAGTATAAAACGTTACTTTCCTCTCAATGCAACTGTATATTACTTAGAAAATTAGATTTCATTTGTTCTACGTAGTATCTTTTACTCTGTGAGGTAGAAGTGCTGTCAATAACACATGCTAGAAAACAAAGAATGTCCTTTTTCTTCTTTCTTCCATCACAGATGGCAGTTCCAATCCTTTAGATTACAGTACTTTGTTAAAGAGCCTAGATTTCTAATATGTTTATATAACCAATCAAGGTAACTGCAATAGTGTTTAAAGTTGCCATTAATAATGCAGAGTAGCAATTTGGCAAGTTATAAAAAATTTGTAAAACAGTTTATATCAGTGGAAATCATTGGCAACCACATACATACTTTTAGAATCTTAAGATAGGTATTTATCAAAATAGGTATATTTTTCTAAGTAGAATATATAGCAGTGAATATAATATTGCAACATATAATGGTCATATTGCAGGTGGTTTTTTAGCAGTACATTATTGGTGGGTTGTTTTAAAATTATTTTTAAAAGTACAGTCTGTACTTATTAAGGGTTGAGAGGAAATTGCAACAACCTTCTCATATAAAATAGAGCAAGTCTTTCCTTGCAACATTGTTCTGAAGCCTCATTATGCAACATGTTTTCATTAGAGAAAAGAACTGTATTATGAAATTGTTATGTTCTAGAGACCACTTCCATGAGAGGCAGCATAGTCTAACAGTTGAGATTATAATCTCTGGAGCCAGGCTACCTCTGTTCAAACCTTGAATTACTGGCAACATATCCTTAGGCAAATTATTTACCTTTTTCTCAGTTTAGACATCTATACTGAGTGTCATCATTAATATCTTCCTCATAGTAATATAAATAGGATTATCTTAATTCATAGAAAGTGATACATATATATTAATTCAAAATATATATTGCCATAGGATTCTGTGCATACTGCTGTTCTGCACTTTTTCACAATATATTGTAAAAATCAGTTTATTTGTAATTTGAGGGCATAAAGTGTTTATCTCTCTGTTTTGCAGATAGCGCAGTGCCTAAGATATCATACAGACTAGACATTCAATTCTTATTTAGCAAATATACTTTAAATGTTGCTAGTCTCAGACATTCAACATGCACTCTGCTTTGCAATGGGGATACCAATGTCCCTCCTGTCATGTTGTTTGATGTATATCAGAAAATGACAAGGAAATGGGTTTATTTAACATGGTGTGATAAGCCCTAGCCTAGGGGAAGTATACATTACTCTGAAAATATAAAGGAGGAGACTCCAACTAGATCTGGGATAGAAGAGGACCGGATGTCTCTGAGGCCAGAGGGATGAGCCCTCTTTAGTCCTATGAGAAAGAATTCAGGTCAAGTAGGAGGAGGAGATATTTAATTACTCTAGGAAGAGAAACGTGAAGACTTGGAGGAGGAATGATTAAGGAACAACAGCCTGGCAGAAGAACAGAATGGAGAGTGGTGGAAGGAGTGATGGCTGTAGCAGACAGCCAAGGTGATGTTCTGGGGGGCTGTGTAAGCCATGTAAATGAGCTGGGCATTTGTACTATTTAAAAAAAATGGTGAGGTTGAAGAAAATTTAGGAGGTAATATCTACTGGATATATTGTTTGACTTGACTTGAGAGAGAGGGAGCATTGAGAGCAATACGTGAGTGTTGTTTGGGTAACCAGGTAGACTTTTCAGTCATCCACATACACAGGAAGGCAGAACAAGGTGCATGAAATTGGCTGGTTGAGTAGCAGAAGGTGATGGGATATGTTGAGCCTGAGATTCCTGTGGAATACACATATAGGCATAGATACAAATATAGATGTAGATTCAGATATACATATACATACACATATATATGCAGCAATTGTTCAGTGGGATATTTGTCTCATACTCAGGAAAGAAGCCAGGATTGAGAACAGTAATTTAGGGGTAATTAACATAAAGTTGATAACAGAGGCAAAGGAATTACTGATTGCCAAGGAAGGGTGTATGTAGTGGTAACCTGAGAGTGAGAGAACCAGAAAGGGGAGAAAAAAAGCATCTCACAAAGAAGACATTATTGCTTCAAGAGAGGTAAGAAGGAAACCGGAACAGTTCAGTATCATGGAGGTCAAAGGAAGAGAACCTTTTGTTTACTTGCTGAATTTATAGCAGAAAATTATAAGTTATACCATTACAACTGATCTCTTTTGTCATGTTGCTATATATTCTCTTAAGCTTATGTTTACATGAAGAAAATATCGTGTTCCAACTTAGTAAAAGTGATCTGGCTTCTCATGACCTTTAAGAGGCTATCTATCATCTTGGTCCTGTATATTCACTCTCACTTTGTACCACACTACCTCATGTCCCCTGATGCTAGCACATTGGTCTTCTTTCATACCATTCTAGGGCTTTTGTACCTGTGGTTCCATGTTTGAAACACCCTGATCCTCTCCACTTCTTTTTAATCCTTCAAGTCTCAGCTTAAGTATCACCACCTCAGAGAAATAACTCCTGACCTCAGGTCTCTCTGCCATTGCCTATATTTGCCTCTTTTTGGCTTCCTTCACAGAGTCAATCAAAACTCACAATTATTTTATGAGTCACATGTTTGCTAACTTGTATGCTTCCTTGTTTAATGGCTATCTACCTTTTCAGAACCTCAGCTTCACGAAGAGTCTTACTCACTGACTTATCTCTGGGATCTTGTACAGTACTTGGCACTCAGTAGAGGCTTGATACATATTTGTTTTGGGATATTTAGGACAGGCATTATATTGCTGCATTTTTCAGTTATCTCTCTATATTTGCAAATTTATGATTTGTTGGTATCACATAATTACTGTTCCTATCTGTTTTAAAACATGATGGTATAAAAGAGATAGGAACAAAGTAGGAAAAGAGGAGAGACACAAATAACCCCTTAATAGATATCAGATCTGTTTTCATTACAGTAAAATACAACATCTCTATATTACTGCCACACAAATGCTGAGTACATTTTTATCCTCCTCAATTTTAAAACACATAACAGCATAACTCAAACACTGAGTGTCCACTCCCTTTAAAATTTATGTAAATTTAAAATAGGAGTATAGAATGAGGACTTTATCATCTTTAGTTTAAACCTCTTCAAAATAATTTCAGAAGAGTCAGACTAGCTTTTTCAAGTGGAACCCTTCTATGCAGGCAGTCATAGGATAATAGATCTGCTTAATTCTACAGGCTGAGTTATAGATACTTTAAACAGAAAGGGACAGAAAACATTGGTATGACTACTCAGCGATGATTATGAAAGCTGTGCATCATTTAGAATGGTAAATCTCTGTGCCAGTTGACAGTAGTTAGGCTGACAGAAGCACTATATTCTTGATTATTCCAAGGTCCAATGATTATGGAATGCTTCACAGTAAACAGAACTGCAGATCAGAAAACATATTCCTAAAGTATCCATCTTCCTTACTGGGCAAATGACTTCTGTCTAACTTCAGGGAACATTTAATAACCATTTAAAACCACTGGACTTCACGAGAGAACACAAATGACCCTCCTACCTTAGGAAGAATCAGTTTAACTATCCTTTCTCTTTCCAGAGTTCTTGGGGGAAGTTTCTCCAAGCACAAATGCCTGATGGTAAGTACCTTCTAATGAAGTCATTATTTGGTCAACTTTGCTCAAATCTGAGATAATATGACATTCATATAGCTAATAATCCTTTCAATGTGCATTGATACTTCCATTAAATTTAATTACTTTATTCAGGGAAGGAAAGACGAGCATCAGAGTCTTTGGAAAAGGGGTTATAACTACTTGCAACTCCTTATCTTACTTGATGCTCCCTGCTTTAGAACTGTTGCATGTAATTAGAGGCATTTCCTTATAAGGGAGCTTGTTGCCAATGAAAATAGTTGGAGATGTCAGCCTCCAGTCTGGCACACACCTCCTCTATACCATTTTCCAAATCCCAAACTTTCCCATTTGAACGATTTTATATAAAAAAATGAAAATTCAATTGACATTATACTATGTTTCCTTCTTGCTTTTCAGAGAGTTTTTAATCAAAATTTAAAACTGTTTTTGACTCTCTAAAAGGCTATGCATCTCATTTATCTTAGATAATTGAGAAGTTACCACATAAGAAATGCTAAAGTACCTTGTTTTTACAATTTTCAACTTATAAATTCAGTGTGTTCTACAGGTTGATAACTTAAAATGCATTTCTCATTAAACAATATTCTTAATAATGGTTGAGTTTTATGAGTATATCACAAATTCATATGTTAATTAGTATGCTTCAAATTTATTATTGGTAATATTAATATGAGCCCTAGATCCTGGGAAAAGAAAGGAGGAATTTTTTTTTCTTTTCTTCTTCTTTTGTAATAGCAAATTGGGCAAGGTATATTTTGCCACCTCTACTATTTTTTATGAACAAATTTTCCAAACCTTAGTTCCTTATTTCTACAATTATGTGCACATAGCTTTCTTAAAGCCTTCTCTTGGTCCTTTTCGAAGAACAACACACATTCTAGGGTAAAGCCAAAATGCTCCATGACCAAAGATGACTCACTTCATCTGTTCAAATTCAAATATTCATGCCTAGGCTATTTATTCTAGACCGATTTGCCAATTTTCAAAGATGCTTATGTTTATTAGCTCAAATTAATTTCTAAATGCTATGACTTTGGACAATGTTGCTTGAAGAATTTCAAGGAATGATATAAAAAACTATTTGGGGGCATGAGCAATAAACAAGACCAGCAAACCCTGGAAGCCTGTACCTAGGTTACCAAAATTTGTATGCTTGTATTTTTTACTTTGACTGTGTCTTTCCTCTTCCACAAACTCCATAGTGTAGTTTGTTTTGTGAGAACTTTCTCATCGGCAGTGAAGGGCTACAGTAAAATTGCTTAAGTAAGCATTCGTTAGTCAGGGAGGTTATTTTTTTCTCTTCAAGAATATATTTACCCACTTGGTGGATATTACAAATTTTACAAAAGTTCACCAGTGATGGCCAAATTAATAACAATATGCGTGAACTGAGAAAACTTATTTCAGGCTTCTATTTTGCAGATCTTCATAAAATCACTTTAAAGACAAAGAAGCAATAAATCAACTATGATGTTTATGAAGAATTGCTTATTAACATACTTCACTTTAAAACTAACCAATCAAGTCTGCTTTTCTACAACACATTGAAATACATTTTAAGAAAATACATTTTACTCTCATTAAAACGTGAAATTATTTTTCTTCCTTGAGTGTTCTCACTCCCATTGTGATATCTGCTGCCTTTGTAGCTGACGTACATACATTTCCTAAAAATAACTTATGCTAGGTTTGCAGATGTGCTAAGAAAACTGCCAAAGTTTGAGACTCACTGCCTAAAAGAAAATATAAATGCTGGATCCTGCACCAGCTGAGAGCTCAGAGCTTCATCTTTCAAAAAACACCAGGACGGCAGTAGATCTCTTGCAAAATTCCATGACGCAGATTTTCCCAGAGTCCATTCCCTCAACAATCACGTAAAAAAAAGAAAAGAAAAACACTTCTATACTATGTAGAACACCCAAGATATTAATCTGAGGAACTTACTTGTGCTGATATGATCAGACTTGCTGCTCTTTGGGGCTGGCCTCTCACACTGTGTGCCAGACCAGTTGGTGGAACATCTAGGAATATAAATAAATAAATAAATAAATAAATAAATAAATAAATAAATAAATAAAACGCACACAACACACACACACACACACACACACACACACACACATACACTAGTGACTAATAACCTACAAGTCTGCTAATGTAGTAACTTAAACCAAATGAAATGAAGGAGCCAGCCATCACAGATTAATGGATGTTAGGTAAAGATTTCCACTAATTTCCTATATATTGTCAGTATGCTGAAGGCAACTTCAATTGGACTTCACTTATTTAAATGCTTTTTAAAATTTAGTTTTATAGTCATTTTGCTCTCTTCTACGTTAAACTAAAAATTGCCACATTTTATAGAAAAATGGGAATCTTAAGAATTGGTAATTTGAGAAGTACTAAAAATTACAAGTAGCCATGATAATAATTAAGCTTGCCTGTCAAGCAAATCCTCCTTTATTAAGTTTCTGTAATTTAAAAGCAAAACAACAATACAAAAACTTTTTTTTTCTGGTTGTTTTAAGTCCAAAGTGGGGCTACCAACCAACCAGTAAATGGACATAATGTGTCATAATTCAAGCTGCAGGATGTTTATTCTCCTAATCAGAGTTAGGAAAATATAGTGTTTTCCCAGTTAAAATCATAATTCTATTACCATAGTATCAAGAAAATGTGCCCAAATTTTTATTAGGAAGAGTTGTCTTCCTCATATAGGCAACATTACACTATGATGAGAAGTCTAGCAAAGGATTCAAATAATAGCGCTGATTAAAATCCATTATTTAAACATTAATCACAACCATATAATTAGCTACTTGCATCAAATAAATGCTGGAATGGTTTAGCTATGTTTGAACAACGTCTGTGGGCTCACACAAGATGCCTCTGTGCATCTATCAGAGAAAATTCACAGAGCAACTATTTAACTGGCTTCAGTTCTTATTTAAAATGACTGTCAAATACCACCACATCAACAATAGTTGTACACAGCAAAAGAACACATTCCAGAACCATTCCAAGTAGTATATCTTTCTGGGCATGATGGCCAAACTAAAGAGCTGCAATTTCAAGGTCTTTGCCAATTCTGTCTTAGCCAATTCAGATAGCTGAACCTGTTTTCAGAACTAGGCTTCTATAATGCCATGTGAATTATTTGCAATATTCATGAAGACAGTATTGGCTGCTCGAATACATGAGCAACATCTCATGAAATTATCATTGCTGACAAACTCAAATCATGAATAAAAGCATATATTAACTTCAGCATAATTGACAATATTGACACTGTTCAAAAATATAGTTATTGATTAATAATAATATTATAAATCTATGAGTATGGAGCATGATTTAAATGAAAATTAATATTATTATATTATGATTCGGTCATCACATACATTATCCTAACATTATGTTCAGATTCTATTCTTTATAAAAAGCTTACATACATATTTTCTACACATCATTTATTACATACCATACTACAAATAAATCATTAAAGTAGATAAATAAATTTCAGGGCCAAGTCTGTGACTCTGTCCATATTACTGTAATGAGTTAATGAAATACGCACATTTTTCAAATAATTATAATAAAGCAAACAATCATTAAAATCATTGATCTTTTAGAAATCATTTCTTTTTTTCCTCAGTTGTGGTTTTTCAAATGAATGATCTAGAAAATTGTTCCAATTCTTCACAGTTTCTAATTCTTGACACAGTCCACAGACAATTCAAAATAAAATGTTTAGTAAGACTTTGCAAATGTGTTGCTAGAGTGAATTCTGATCACTGCAAAATTCTTGTTTTATGTAGCTTTACATTTGTCAATTCTTCCTAATTGACCACTAAGAATGTTTTACATGCTCCAATGAACAAAAGATGCTACTGGTTACTCTAGTAATTTTATTATATAGTTGATGTGTACAATTATTTTGTGGAATTATATTGAATAAAACACCAAAATTTGCTATTTACATTACCTTTTTTGATTAAAAATAAATAAATCAGGGTTCATGTTAAATGAGAGGAATGACCTGAGATGCATTTTGTTATGTTATTAAGGATGAAAATTTCTGGGGATCATCATTACACTGAGATGCTTGGAAGTCATAAAATGAAATTGCTCAGGAATTGGAGGGTTGAATGCCAATTGATCAGATTGTGTTTTGATACCAAAATCATGTCTTTTAAGTACTTTAGATATTTATGAAATATATGAATTTGGGACTTAAAAAGAGTAGAGAAAATTAAAAAAAAAAGATGAGGATAGTGTGATTCTTATTCCAAACTCTGGAATTATTGAAGCAGTACAATTGGTATTTGTTAACAGTATTGATTAATTTCCTATTTTATCCATAGCTTGGAACCCAGGATTTATAACAGATAAATCACCTGCCAGTGCATATATTCCCTTCTCTTTTAAATGGAGGCACATTGAAATTCCTAAAATTGAGGGAATATATTACTTATTACATACTGGAAATAATTCTCAAAGAGACTGTGCTGAAGAAGTAATTCATTTTAAGTTATACATCTTAATCAGCTGATGATCACCTTGCAATGATCCCCATACTCCTTATTAAATAATGTTTTATGGCCAAAGATAAAATAAGATATGTTCCACTGTTCTACATTTGTTCCAACTTAAAAGATACTCTCTTTTAAGATATTAAATCAAATAGAAATCATCATTCTTGTTGCCTACCTTACAAAATTACTACTTAAGGCATTTGCTGCTCCACAAGTTCTTCCAATGGTTGATTTAAGACTGAGCATTTTTATCATCTTTATAGAAATTCATAAATCTTCATATTCTGAGTAGACTACAATGATCAAAGCCATTAATAGCAGAGCATTCAAGAACTGGAATGTGTGCAGATCATTAAATTGTCTGTTCAAATCCCAACTGACTTATTTGCATAATCATGCTGACTATAATATCTCTGGCATCTGTCTCTTTTTCATTATTCCTCAAGCAAAATCCATAGTCCATGCCCTGGCCATCTTTAAACTGCACTGCTACAATCCACTGTTCCTGCTATTCATCCTTGGACACTTATTTTCAAGTTAGTCCTATATGGCCCTCTCAAGAAATTTTTTTTTCTTACCATCATAAACATCTGCATATCACTCTTTTAAAACTTATTCTACAGTTATTTCCCACTGCCCTTAATCTGAGGACAGTGAAAAATCAGCTTCTTCTTGTATGTTGATCACTATACCACTCTGAATTATTTAACCTTTTAAACACTTCAATGAATTTTAACTAAGTATTGTTGGATAATGGAAAGACAGACAGACAGATAGATAGATAGATAGATAGATAGATAGATAAGATAGATACATTTTTATTTTGTTAAACAATTGTTTATCATTCTTTCTTAACATCATCGTATGAAGACATTGCTCCTAGTAGTTTCTTTTTTTTTTTTTTAAGATTTTTATTGGGTAATTGGGGGGATGGGAACAGTGATGGGGAATTGGGGGAAGGGGAACAGACAAGTTGCTGTCGTT
>NW_017732500.1:163530-213530 GCF_001890085.2 Hipposideros armiger | reverse complement strand
GATGTGCATTCTTCCCTTTATGAAAGGAAAACAGTAAAATATGGCAAAAATGCACAGTTTTGTCTTCCATCTTTAACTTCTTGTAAAACCTTCAAAACTCAACCAAATCTTTCAATTTCTTTTTAGAATGAAGCTAGAACTGTCAGCGATCAATTCACATAGCAATAACATGGATGCAAATGACTCTAGTACTTCCAAAAATGAACTAGCATCATCTGTTGCAAACATGCATCATGACTTTTCCAACGACCCAATATAATGGCTGATTTTAATAAAACTAGACTACTATCTATCACCATGTACCAAAATTAACTAAAAATGGATCAAAGATGTAAGCATAAGACCTGAAACAATAAACTATTGGGTTGTCGGAAAAGTCATGACATATTTTTTCTATGTTTTTGTTGCAAAAATGTGTCATGACTTTTCTGACAAGCCAATACATAGAAGAAAGTATAGGTACTAAACTTACAGACCCTGGCTTCAAAGAGGGTTTTATGAATTTGACCTCAAAGACAAGGGAAGTAAAAGCTAAAATAAATGAATGGGACTATAACAAACTAAAAAGCTTTTGCGCAGCAAAATAAACCATCAATAAAACAAAGAGGCAACCAACTGAATGGGAAAAGATATTTGCAAACAATACCTCAGGTAAGGAGCTAATATCCAAAATATAAAAGGAACTCATACTGCTCAACAACAAAAAGACAAACAATCCAATTAAAAAGTAGGCAGAGCAACTGAATAGATATTTCTCCAAAGAAGACATAGAGATGACCGATAGACATATGAAAAGATGTTCAACATCATTAATCATCAGAGAAATGCAAATTAAAAGCCACAATGAGATATCACCTTACACCAGTTAGAATGGCTATCATTAACAAGACAAATAATAACGAGTGTTGGAGAGGATGTGGGGAAAAAGGAACCCTCATAAACTGTTGATGGGAATGCAGATTGGTGCAGTTGCTATGGAACGCAGTGTGGAGAGTCCTCAGAAAATTAAGAATAGAATTACCACATGACCGAGCAATCCCTCTGCTTGGTATCTTCCCAAAAAACCTAAAAACATTTATCTGTGAAGATCTATTTGCTCTGATGTTCACTGAAGCTTTATTCACGGTGCCCAAGACATGGAAACAACCAAAGTGT
This sequence comes from Hipposideros armiger, assembly GCF_001890085.2. Classification (NCBI taxonomy): domain Eukaryota; kingdom Metazoa; phylum Chordata; class Mammalia; order Chiroptera; family Hipposideridae; genus Hipposideros; species Hipposideros armiger. Next base: position 212,375 of record NW_017732500.1, on the reverse strand, counting down.
CCTTTGATACATGATTGGATAAAGAAGATGTGATATATATACACAATGTCATACTATTGGGTCATCGGAAAAGTGATAACGTATTTTTTCTGTTTTCTATGCAAAAATGCATCACGACACTTTTCCGACGACCCAATATTCTGCCATAAGAAAAGATGAAATATGTGGTATATAAAACTGAAAACAATAAAAGAACAAGGAAAACAAATGAAAAAACAGAACTCATAGATACAGACAGTAGTTTAGTGGTTACCAGAGGGTAAGGGGCGAAGGGTGGTGGTAGATGAGGGTAAAGGGAATCAAATATATGGTGATGGAAAGAGAACTGACTCTGGGTGGTGAGCAGACAATGTGATATATAGATGATGTACTACAGAATTGTACACTTGAAACTATGTAATTTTACTAACCATTCACCCCAATAAATTTTAATAGAAAACATTACATTAAATCATTATGTTGCGTAGCACTGATAACGTTAGTAAGACAAAACTAATCTTACTTTAGTATTAAGATAATTTGATAAGAAAGAGTTCTTGATTTATGAGAAGTATTAATGTGATGAAGCAAAAAAATAATAATAATTGGATGTTCAATAAACTCTGACCAACAATTATTTTAAGAGAAGTTAAAATTAATGATAAATTTCATTTAAAGTGGTGGACATAAAAAATAAAATTATTAAAATGGATTCTTTAAAGTGATTTATTTTAAGAAGGAGAAATGTAAAAAATGAAACCTAGTTTGCCAAGACATTATCCATAAAAGGAAGTTTGTTAAAATTGGGTGGTTTAAGTTAGAAATGTTTAAACATAAAATTCTGTGCAGGCCACTTGAGCAGAAATGGCCACTGAAGTGTGAAATGATGACTGAATAAATATAAAAAAAATGAAATCTCTAGTAATGGAACACTGTTATCATCTATATATTCTCCAGGAAATTTTATTGAAAGCAGATCTGAAAGGTATAAGTGTTTTTCCAAGTGAGTAGACAATTTCTATTTAAGAATACATTACATGCATCAACTGAAAGGGAAAAGGAACAATCATAAAATTAGTATTAAGTAATATGGTGGATGTAATTGAAGACATAAAAGTAGGCTATTACACTAGAAACAGTGGTTACAATTTTATAGCTAACAATGGGAAGAAAAACCGAACATATGTGCAAATACTAGTAGAAAGTTCTATCTACATGATGCCAAGATGAATGTCCAACTCCAAAACTGTCTTAAAATCATCCTGAATCATGGGAGGTGAAAATCTCTACACTTAGTGCCAATCAGACAAAGTAACTAGTTTGTTACCTGAATATTTTATGTTTTAGCACAAAATAAGAATAAATAATAAAGAAATTTTAAATAAAATCATAATGAAAGCCTTTCCTAATATAAGGGCTTCTGTGGTGCAGGGTGGTGAAATCTGAAACATAATATGATAAGGATGTCTGGCATATCCAGGTGCAGTTATTACATATTTTTCAAGTTATATTAATCCTATACAAATTGGGGGTAATGGTAGGGATATCAGAAAGTATTATTATAAGATTCTTAGTGTGCAAATGTTTTCATAAGTGTAATATAAAACTCAAATTCTCTAAAAAATATTTAATTTACTTTCAGTTGCAGTGCTCATGTGCTGATATATTGATGCTAGTCACTTTAATTTATAGCCTAAATCATTGAAAAGTGACTCTGATATATGCGTATAAAGGGCCATCTCTTTTCTGGTATTTCAGCACAACCTTTGTTCTAGTTCAAAGATTACTATATGTCCACCACAAGTTAATCATAAAAAAGCCTTCCAGAACCAAGTATTTACAATTGATAAAGAGACCTGGGATTAGTATCAATATCAACTGCTCAATTAATACCATTCAGACTTTCTCAAAAGCTAGAAATAGCACTTTCAAAATACTTTTTAAAATATTGTTTAAAAAGAAAATAAGAAATCAAAAAAGAATAAATGAGATAGATTCAGAATTATTTGCCGAAGTCAAGCTTCAGAATGATGAACACATTTGTCTGTTTTGCACAAATGTTAGTATAAAACACTCACTAGACTCGTCAAACATGTATAGGAACATGTTACACAAAGGAAAAGCTGACGCCTCATGACAAAGTGGCCAATAAAACACACTTGTTTTCTAAACTAAATGTGAGAAAGGTTATACAATAGTCGTCTAAAAATTGATTCAGGAACTTGAGACAAATACATCTAAAATGACATAAAATACTACATTAGTATTTTACATTATGGAGAAAACAGCAATTTGGGGGCAGTTATAAATATCTTCATACAGTCATAGTATGATAGATTCTATTTTCATATTTCTCTATTTATATGTACATTCATAAATATCTAAATGTGCATTTGTCTATAACTATTCTAGATTGTGATTTACTTAAAATAGAGTTTATCTATTATTCATCTTTTATATTTTCTCATTTGTCAACAGTGTCTGGTATATGGTCAATATATATGTTTGGTCAATCAATGTTTGCTGTTTGAAAAAAATGAATAAATTCATGAAGGCATGGGGGATGCATGGTTGCACACATATGAATTCACATAAATATGTTGAAATGTCATATTCACATGCCATACCCTTTTCTATGAGGAACATATATCACTACTCATAAGAACATGCTTTCAGCTAGCTATCAATCCGGCATTTCTCAGTAAAAGCCATTTTGATCCACTAAGGGAAACACTTTACATGTAAGAACCACAGTTACAGGCAAATGTTTCCTCCTTCCCTTCCTTCCTTCCTTCCTTCCTTCCTTCCTTCCTTCCTTCCTTCCTTCCTTCCTTCTTCCTTTTGTAAAATTAGAAGATCCCATTCTAGCATGTTGGGCATGTAAAAATTTCACATATTCAATGATAGAAATCGTGTGCCATTCTAGTTCTTGTCCCAGGATGCAGCCAACTAAGAGATGCTTATTTGGTTTCCATGACAAAAATTCTAAAAATGCTTCTCTGATGGGTACTTTGACATGGAAACCAGTTTTGTATAAAAAAAATAGGCAATTAAATGTTATTTAATCCAATCAATTAATTTAAATGATTGTCTGAAATTAAAGTGCTTGTATGGTGTGACACACATGGTACTTGTGAGTTTTGGAATTAGACCTGCATTGTAATCTAGCCTCCCCTTCTCACAAAGGATATATATTCAAGCAGTTTACCCATTTCAATTTTTAAATTTATAACAGGGGAAAGCAATACTTCCTGCTTTGTCACACATTATCCACAAATCTAGCCTCTTGTGTTTTAATTTTTGTTTTCTCTTAAATCCACTCCCTTTCTCATTTTATATTTTACCTTTCTATTTTGTATGTTTTTCTTTTACTATCTCAAATCTTTTTTCCTTCTTCCCTCCTTCTTTATATTGTTTCTTCCTTCCTCCATTTCTTCCTTTCTTTCTTGTATTTTTCCTTTTTGCTAGGCAAGTTGATCATTATAATGAAAAAATATCTGGTTTACTGAGAGACAAAATTACATACTATATTTAAATTTACGTATCATTTAAATTAATTTAACTCAAATGATGAATATTAAATGTAAAGATTGTATATGGCACACCAATACAAATATAATTACAATTTCTGGTTTGTATGCCCAATGGAAGAAGTTTTAGGCTTAAGTTTCTATACTTTAACATAATGGCTTCCTTCTGCTGCTAGCCTACTATAAAAAAGGAGAAAGAAAATATTTCCCTAAATGATTTTAATATAAGGAATTTTTAATTTATTTTTTCCTCAAATCAATGTTGCTAGTTAAACCATAATGCTTTACTTGAAATCGTCCAAAGTTAGTTTGGGATCAAGTACTAGACTGAAGGTTGATTGATCTAGTTTTCTTGACCTGTTTCAGCATGGAATATGAACAAGAAATAAACCTTTGTTTTTAAAAGCATCTGAAATGTTTGTGTGTTGTGTGTGTGTGTGTGTGTGTGTGTGTGTGTGTGTTATAGTAGCAAAATATGGAGAAAGCAGTTTAATAGAGGGGAACATAATTTAAATTGTTAAGAGGTAACAATTATACAAATGAAAACCATATATTGTTATATCATGTTTTGTTTATTTGGTTATTGTGATGTATTGCTTATTTATATTAAAGGTCAACAGCATGTCCCAAAATCAAGGGAAAAAGATATGAATATATTAAAGCTTCATAACCATAGCTGCCTAACATAAACTAAGTAATAACTGTTTCTTTGTTAGGCAGTGTCACTTGTACTCTCAAAGCACATACTGGACTTTAAACTTATAGAGAAAAAAATGTGATATCTGTATTCCACTTTTTCCCCATGGCACAACTAGCATGGTGAAAGCTCGAACAAGCTATAACCTGTTACATGGGATTATAAAGGACAGAGTTTGATGTGACAGCTCTTTTTGGCCTTTACTGCTCCAAAAGTGATGCACATTTCATATTTTGTGCTTTGAAATTATGCCAAAGGGGCCAGAAAACAAATAAGGGACAAGCAATGACCCGACTCTTGAAATGTGGACAACCCAGGCTGCTAAAGTTGAATTGCTCAATACCCCTGCTGAAAAGTTGTGATCTGTGTGAAATCACTCATGACAGCTTCCTTGGGCTCTTCTCAAATATTCTCTATGGAGCTACAAGGTCACTGGTCCACATGGAGAGCTGCTCATCCTGACAGCAGGACCCACAGAGAGAAAATCATGTAGTCTCCTTCTTGCAAGGCCAGTGTTTTGAGAAACGAAGGCCTTAATTAGCCATTGTAATGTAGAAGAATTATTCCTACCTTTTAAACATTGGTGCAGAAACAGAACTTACTATATTCTTCCCAAAAGCTCCAATAAAGGCTTCTGTAGTACCTGTTTATCTCCTTAGCTGTTTCTCACCCTGAGGACTTTGAAGATAATGCTGAACTTTTAATAAAATAATTATATTGGCACAATCACAAAACCAAAGAAAATAAAATGCCTAACCCAGATCACTCTCTTAATGAATGTCCCTGTGGTATTTATTTATATATTCCCTTTGGACATTTCTATATTTTAAAAATCTACTTGGAAAATATTTAAGAAGCTGATTTCCATGTGTGTTTTCTAAGGTAACACAGGCCTTTCTTTCTCTGTTATTCCTCCTAAGACTTGAGCTGGGCTTTACTGACTGTAGCTCCCTTTCCCCAGTCCCTTGTACTCTCACTATCACAGCACGAGTAGTCTTTTAGTTTAGTCATATTTTGCTATATTTTCAATAACAAGCACTTTTTTAAAATTGCACTTTATTTTTCATCTTCAAATTCCTAGAAACCCAAATTATATCAGGTTCGTAGCATTTTATGTTTGGTCTATTACAAGAGCTTTAAGATTTTACTTTTTTTGAATGTTTACTATATTGAAGACAACAGTCTATGTTCTTTACATATATTATGTTTTTTAATCCTCAAAACAGTCTTAGGATGTAGATGCTATTAGCATTTCTACGTTAAGATGACAAAAGAGGCAAAGAGAAGAAACACTAAATAAACTGCAATCCTGAGATATAATGTCCCCTCTCACTTGGCTCTTCATTGTGCCCTGTTTATCAACAAACACATTTAAAAAGCTATTTTTTAACTGAAAAAAAAAACCAAAAACCTCTCTTCTCCTTTATATTGCACATTGAGATTCATTTTAAAATTTGTTTCAAACCCATAGCTTTTCATTCTAGCAAAGCACCATGTTATCAAGACCTTTCCAAAATATTTATATGACTGTGATACTTCATATTTCAAATGTTGTCAGTGTTTCCCTACTGCTTATAGAATAAATTTCAAGTTCCTAGCTAAGCATTCTATGTTCCTTAGAATTATTTCACTGTCTAATATTATTGTCCAATTCTCCTCCACAAGCAGCACTCAAATCCCCAGAGCCCACGCCACATTGCTTCTTGACTTGTCTTCTTCCTCAAATAGACTTAGGGGCCCTCAAGGGCAGGGGTTATACCTTACTTTCCTTTTTCCTATTCCCTTTTCATTTTTGAGATAGAATTCCAGAGTAAAAACAACAAACAAACAAAAGGCAAGGAGAAGAGACGAAAATGAATAAAATTTAAGCTTTCCTAATAAGTTAAGATTGTGAATTAAGCCTATTTGTTTCTTTATTTAGAAAGGTATTTCACCTGAGTTTCAGAACATTCAGGAAGCACTCCGTGGTCATTTTAGAAGGTATCATAAAGATGAGAAAGAGAACCAACAGTTACAATAAAATAAAGCCCTTCCTATTTGTTTGACTCTTGTAGCTTTAGAAAATGTATTAACAAAGTAAGATGTGGTATTACAATGATGACAGAAAGACGATTACATCATAGGCTGCTAGATTTCACAAATACAATACAGTCACAAAGACATTATTTTTTATCAACATTAGCTAGGAAACTGTTACATACAAAATACATGCTAGCTGTTGGAGCAAAATAGATAATTCAGATACAACCTCTTACTTAAAGGAATTTATAATATGACTGAGAGAAAGGGAGATGTAAATTTAAAGGGGCCATGGAGTAAAACAGGAAGCATTTTCAGGCCAATTTCACAGAAATGTGTTCCTTGTCCAACAGTCACACACAGATGAGAGGTAAACTCTAGCCATAAAATATGAGATATTATAGAATAGTATGAAAAATATAAACACACATATACATGCACAGATGACCAGAGGAAAGTGATAATTTTGTGGAAAAACACTTTTCCCCCAAAAAAGATAAACAAAAAACAAATGTCCATATAAATCTAACCAAACCACAGAGAAAGAAAAAAGGGAAAAAAAGACTAGATTGGGGGAATATGCTCACAGCGAGTTATTTTTAGCATTTGTTTGAAATGAAGAAGTAAAACACAAAAACTAACAGTGCTTTCTTGCTTTTGATCACAGGGAGAATTGTTCTTGCTATGGGCAAGAAACAATAATATATATTATAAGAAATGTCTTAGAGTTTTGCCATATTGCCATTTCAAAACAGTGAGTACCTGAATTGATATGATTTCAGAAGCAATGTAATATCACAGTTAGATCTTTTTGGTTCTTTCTTTTCAGATGATACAAATAACCTTTAAAACTTGATTTTTACTTCTGTTTTCAAAAGTGAATATGAATTATACAGAAAATTGTTTTTCAAAAGTAACTGGTACCCAAATTCTACCAATACCAGGAAACCTGAACTTTAAGTTCCATGAGTCAAATATTAGTGTCTGTTTTGTTCACTGATATATCCTGCAGTGCCTAGGATGTTGTCTGATATATAGAAGATGCTCAATAAATATTTTTGATGAATGAATATGGAACAGAATGTTGGTAGTGTTTTTGTTATCTAGAAGGGGAAAGTATGAACAAATCAAGGGACAGACACATGGAATTCCAGTTCTTATGGACTGTGAATATACTAGTCTAGGGCTTATAATAAGAAATATGTCAAAAAGATTATTATCTCTCTTGAAGTCAGGCGTAAATAGGCTACTTACATACCTACATATACCCTGGCATATTATTTTGAAGTATCAAGATGATAAATCATAAAACCATAGCAAAAAATAAACAAATATTTAATTGTGACCCAAGAATGTTATGATGAGCTTCTCAGTTACTGCATAGTATTCAACAACAGATATTCTGTTAGTCTTAATTTTGTGGCTAATAGGAATCTTCATTTCCTCAGTGGCCTCATAGGCATTTCAGAGGGGTTTGGGGTGATTGTGCATCTGGGTTGTGACTCTGACCCAATTTTAAACCAATTTCTAAACAAAAATTGAAATGGGTCTCAGATTTAAATACATTGTGCCTTATAGGCTTGTATTAATGAACAATTAGTGCAAACTCATCACTGTACAGACAGGGAAAATGTGACACAAAGAAATAAGGAACTTGCCAAAAACTATTGCTAGCTTGATTCATAAAGTCTATACTCTTGGGCCCAATATTTCTACTTCTGGGTGTTAATCCTAGAAAACTAATAAGAGAAGTACAAATATATTTACATATATAAGCTTTTACCCTTGGAAAAAAGTCATTAACAAAAGAACAAAACACAAAACAAAAAAACCCCACATATTATTGAATGATATAAGGTAAATTGAATAAAGTAGAGAAAATCCAGACAATGGAACACTGGGCAACCATTAAGAATAAAAGTTTCTAATTATATACACTGACATGGAATGATGTTCATAACATGTTGCAAAGCATATAAACATAAAAGACAATTTTTCATATGACCTTATTTTAGTATAGACTCTACAAATGTATATTTGCATAAAGAAACTGAATGCATGGAAACCAAATGTAGCCGTGGTTATTACAAGGAAATATGGGTGTTTGAAAAATTATTAGTTATTAATTTTTGTTTCTATAATAAATATCCATAGCATAATAAAAATACTTTGAGGAAAATGTATTTCATATTGGCATTGAGAGGTTATTGTATTCTAGTCTGAGAAGAAATGCTTTAGATCATTCCCTACCAAAGTATGTCCAAGTGAAGAAAGTGTTAATTTAGTCGTCTTCATGAGTATAAAGAAGCCTGAATGATTTCTCAAAAAAAAAAAATCATAGTGTGAAGAGAGATAAAAAAATGCAATGTTTACAAAAACAAATACAGAGTTTTCAAATCGTTGCTACTCTAAGTACAATGCTATCATCTCAGCGAAGAGCTGCTTACCAAAGATAGGAACTAAAGATTGGGATACCCAAGAAACTTCAGCAAGTTACCTAAAATAATACCATATACACAGTATTGTATCACCAAGATTGAAAAATATAATAGTTGTAAGTCTGGAGTCATAGTCATGTGTAGTCATACAGCATTTCTTCCCTATGGGAGTTTTTATATGTACATAGTAGAATCATCTTCCCAAAGTGGGTAAAAATCTAAGGCTGAGAGGCCAAGAGGCCGCACCAAAAGTAATTAGAGGGATGGATAGATGAATCCAGGTTAGCATGACTACCAAACCTGTATTATTTCCAGTTTGTAGAGTCAACAAGTGTTCTTACTGTCTGTCTCACTTTGATAGTGATACCAGCCAATAAAGGGGTCCCTCTGGTACTGTCAATATAGGAAACCCATGTGAGCAAGATCAGGATTTGAATTTGCATTCAAAATCCAGACAACAGAAGGAAGAGGTCTACAAGAAGGAATCCCTGACCTCACCATTTGCCCTCTACTAAAGTCTCATGAGCCTCTAAGCAGTGCTCATTTATGTCCAAAAGAAATTTATTAGTGCATTTCAATATCTCCCTAATTTTCAGTGGAATGAATCTGCATGGAGAAGGACTGCCGTGCCTCTGAGGATTTCTAACCAAAAGGAGGTTATGGAAAGGTGAGAAATCTTATGAAACTATGTTCCTAACAGAGTGGCCACCAGGGGACTCCCCAGGCAAAAATGCATATGGTGATTGTTTTAATTTGCTAGGGTTTACATAACATAATCCCACAAACTGGGTGATTTACAACAGAGATTTATTTTCTCACTGTTCTGAAGGCTAAAATTCTGAGATTGAGATGTCAGCAGATTTGGTCACTTCTGAGGCCTCTCTCTTTGGCTGTAGATGACCATCTTTTTCCTGTCTTCACATGGTCCCCACCCCTCCCAGCCCTGTGTGTGCCTATATGCTGATTTCCACCTCATGGAAAGACAGCAGTCATACTGATTAGGGCCCACCTTAAGGATCCCATTGTAACTTACTTCTTTAATGGTAAAATAAAGTCACATTCCAAGGTACTGAGAGTTAGGGCTTTGACATATGAATTTGGGGGATACACAATTAAGCCTATAACACTTACTCTCTGGTCTCCCAAAGTCATATTCTTCTTGCACGCAAAATACGTTCACCCCATCTCAATAGCCCCACATTCTTAACCCATTACAAAAACAAGAAATTGCAAAGAAGAAAGGTTCACAGATTCCAGTAACTCTGAAAGCTAATGAGGCAAATTCTATTAGATTTAAGGCTCAAGAGTAATCCCTTTGCTTTTGATTCTCTGTCCTCTAGGCCCAGCAGGGTGGGGGCCTTAATTTTTGGGTCTACTGGGGCGGTAATCTATCGTTCCCTCAGTTTGGGGCAGCGGCTCCACTTCTGAGGCCATAGACAGCAGACCCCAAGGCCCTGGGCAGAAGCTGTGCTCTCCTGGCCCTGAGGACGGCACGCTGCTGAAACTGAGGAGGTAGTGCTGCCCTCTGGATCCCTGAACTCTCTGCCACCATGGCGGCGGTGGCTGCCCTGATGACCTCTGAACTTCCTTTAGTTCATTCTTTCCTTTCCTTGAAGGATAATGCCTTTTTTCTCAGCTGAGAGCTTTACTGATTCATCCTGTAGAATCTCAGAAGTCGGCCTGCTTTCCTTCCTTTTCTTCTATCTCTAGCTCCTTCAGTCCAAACAGGCAACATTGATGGTAACAGGGTTGACTTGATCCATGACTTGCATCTGTAATCTTTTTATAACAATTAATTGTCCATCTATCCCTCGATGTTCTTTCTAGAACACACTTTCTTATTTTTTTGCAATATGGATAGGTTGAGCATTTCCCAAATCTTCAAGTTTTGGTTTCTTTTTGCTTAATTCCTTCAACTTATCTCTTGTCTTTTATATATTTACTATAAGTCACAAGGAGAAAACAGGCCATACCTTTAATAGTTTGCTTAGAAATCTCCTCAGCTAAATATCCAGGTTAATATTTTATAAGTTCTATCTTCCACAAAACACTAGAAAACAATCCAGGTAACAAGGTTCTTACCATGTTATAACAAGAATCAACTTCCCTCATTTCCAATAACACGTTCCTCATTTCCATCTGAGATCTCACCAGAAGTACCATTCATGCCCATATTTCTACCAACAGTCTCTTCAAGGCAAGCTATGCTTTTCCTAACATGTGTCTCAAAACTCTTCTTGCTTCTACCCATTACCCAGCTCTAGAGCCACTTCCACATTTTTAGATATTTGTCACAGCAACACCACACTCTAGTATCAAAGTCTATATTGGTTTGCTATAGCTGCCACAACAAAATGCCCCAGTCTGGGTGGGTTAAACAACAGAAATATATTTTCCTCACCCTCTGGAGGTAACATGTCTGAGATCAAGATGTCAGCTAATTTGGTTTCTTCTGAGGCCTCTCTCCTTGGCTTGCAGATAGCCGTTTTCTTGCTGTGTGTTCACATAATCATCTCTCTGTGCATGTCTTCCTCTGTCTGTGTTCTAATCTCCGCTTCTTATAAGGACACCAGCCATACTGGATTAGGGCCCACCCTAAGAACCCAATTTTAACTTAATTACGTCTTTAAAGGCCCAACCTCCAAATACAGTCCCATTCTGAGGTACTGGGGGATTAGAGCTTCAACATATGAATTTAAAAAGGAAACGATTCAGCTCATAACAGTAACACAAGCAAAACTGATGTGCGCATGCACACACATGGTGTGTGTGTGTGTATGTGTGTGTGTGTGTGTGTATGCGTGTGTGTGTGTGAGTTGATTTTATGTGACAACTTCACTGGGCTAAGGGATTCCAACGTAGCTGGTAAAATATTCTTTCTGGGTGCGTCTGTGAAGTTGTCTCTGGGAAAGATTAGCATTTGAATCTGTAGGCTGAGTAAAGATCACCCTCACCAATGAGGACGGGCATCATATAATCCATTGAGGGTCTGAATACAAGAAAAAGGCAGAGGGACGGCACATTCACTCTCTGCTTGTGCTGAGACATCTATCTTCTGCTTTTAGACATCAAAATCAACTCTCCTGGGTTTTGAATCTTTGGACTCGGACCTACACATCGGTTCCCTTGGTTCCCAAGCCTTCAGATTTGAACTGAATTCTACAGCTTACTCACAGATGACTGTGGGACTTTTTGGCATCCATGATCGTAAAGCCAATTCCTATAATAAATCTCTCTCTCTCTCTCTCTCTATACATATATATATATATATATATATATATATATATATATATATATATATATATATATCCTATTGATAGCCTGTTAGTTCTGTTTGTCTGGAGAACCCTGACTAATAGAATATGTATTATTATATTATATACAAATATATAAAATAATATATTATATATAAATATGTAAAATAATATATGCTATATATTATAAAATATATTTTCTCACTCATATTTGATTATTCTCTTTTGAAAAACCTGAAGTAACTCCAGTTCAATTCATATTTACTATTCACTTTCTATGTGCTGCATACAAAAAGATGAACCCTCAGTTAAGGCTAGTGAGATGCTAAGTGTTAAGTGGAAAAAAGTCAGGAGAGGCATTTGGATTCAGTGAGATCTTTAGGCAAAGATACCTGAGAGTAGGATGGTCCCATGGTTATGTGGCAAGGCTGTGTATAAATATGGTAAGAGTAGCAGGAAAGAGTTGTAACAAATATGTATTATTGGAGGGTGAAAGGTACTGTGGATATTGCTGGGAGATAATGCTGTGGAGGTAGGTCTATACTTTAAAAAAAAAAAGCTTAAATCCAATATAAATAAAAATCTGAACCTAGAGAGAAATCTTAGAAGTAGGAAGACATAGTTAACTTGCTATTGAGTTCTACTGTTCTTCCAGAATTAATGATTTCCATGCCTCACGAGAAATACTTAACAGTACACATATTGTCAAATTAACATACATTAGACTTAAATTTTTGGTTTTAACATTACTCAATATATCTACTTTAATAAATGTCAAGGCTCTCTCCAAATAAACATGAAAAAATAAAAAGCTAGATTTTCTTTTTTTCTAGGATTTTCTTTGAAGTTTTCTTTTTCCCTCTCACAGAGTAATAAGTGAAAATGGCCATCAAGATACAAAAGTGAAGGCTTTTGAGTAACAAATCTATTTCTTAAATTGAAGAATACAGTAATAAAATTTCTACATGGAAAAAAAACTGTCACCTTTATAGATCTGAATATGTTATAGACTTTCCTAATGTGTTTAAGTTCTCCACAGTTCAAATAGTTTACTATATGAAAAAAAAGAAAAATGTACTAACAACAAAACTGAAGCAAAAACAAAACTAAAAACTACAGCAAATTATCTCTTAAAGAAATTTTTGTTTCCCATGAAGGTTTTTGATAAAACAGTTCATACTAGCTTTTCATTAAAGATACATGACTACTACCAATTGAAACCTGTGGGTAGAATCTGTTTCTAAAAATCTACTCTTATGAGGAGAATTGACCATGAGAAAGATATGCTGAGGGCTTAATATTCTCTTAGCTAGACTATATTTTTTGTATTGCACATAGTCATAATATACTTTATATTAATTTTAATTGACTTACATTTTATTACCATATAAATTGTAAATATCCTAGATAAAACTAGGAAACTTTCCATATCCTATAAATTTCAACTCTAAGAAACATAAGCATAAAGTCTGTGTCCGAACCATCTATTTTTCATAATCCCTTAACAGTGGGCCCTTAATTAATAGTGCATGAATTGTCCTCTTGAATACTTAAGTCTTCCCAGTTATAAAAGTATTTTCCGCTAGGTTCCACTTTCCTGTGAAGTGACCACTGTTTTCCCTTCATTTATTCCATAGCCAAATGTTCAGAAAGAAATGTACATTCTTCTCTAACTTCTTACTTTTAACTTAACCGACTACAGTCTGATTTCTGTCATGTAGGGCTTTCCAGAAATCTCTCATAACGGCCAGACATCTCTCCAGACATCTTTCCAGACATCTCTCATAACATCGCTCATAATGGCAAAACCCAATAAACCATTTATAATTGTTATCATCCTTGAAGTGCCTGGAATTGATATTCTCTGACATGCTCTACTCCTTTGACTTTGAGGAATCTACTCTTAGACTTCTATTTCTTCAAATTTACTTTTGTGACTTCTCCATGATACAGTATCAAATGCTGGTATTTCCTAGGATTCCATCCTTAATTCTCTACTCTTTTTTCTATAAACCCACTGTTGTTTCATTGCACAAAATATACCTCACAAACTGGCCCCAACATATCTCTTTTCTCTTCATTGTATCATATGGTCTGTCCTCTCATTATGCCACATAGCCTTTATTCCATTCTCAACTTTTACCTTTAACTTTCAGACCTGTTCTCCGATTGTGTCAGCCCTCTTTTGAGAAAGATGTTCAATGATTTCCCCTCCTGTAAAACTATTGCAGTTTTTTTTTTTCAAAATACTATGAAAATATCGCTTCACCTATAAAGGCTTTCTATCTCCTACTAGTAATCATTAATTTATCTCTATTCAGTTGTTTTCCCACAACACTTTGGTTACATTTCTATTATAACTATTGTCCAATGGTATTTTAATTTTTTAAAACCCACTTATCTACCCAAAGTGAATTTTAAGTTCTTTAAAAGTACAAACCACTTTGGGATTAATACAGCATAAAGAAAGCAGTACAGCCAAAGAGTTCTAACCAAGGCATGGACTTTAGAATCAAACAGGAGTGACTTGAGTCTCAGGTATCCACCTCTTCCTAGTACATAACCTCAGTGTTATCATCTTTGAAATGGGGATATCAACTAGATGATGATAAAAAAATAATAATAATAATAATAATAATTACCTAATATTCTAACTTTATGCAATTGTAAGGTGCTTAATGCACTACATGTCACAAAGTATTTGCTAAGCCAGCTTTAACTGTTAATAATTCTCCTTCCAAATTTAAGAAGGTCTCGCTCATTAAAGGTATCAATAAATATTTGGTGAATGAATGAATGAATGAAGGATAACAAAATGTAATGATCTCTTTTATGCTTCTTTTATGGCTTAAGTGATTTGAGGAATTCAGTAGCATTACTCCTACCATTAGAATAAAATTTCAGCCACAGAAATCCAAGGCACAGATATAATTTTCATAAAGCCAAATGCAGATGTAGAAACAAAGATAACGGGAGTAAACGGTGTTTGCTCTAAACCCTTCTAATTAATATATTTTTCTGGTTGAGTTTATCAGATAGGCTGATTATTGCCTTAAAATGTAAGATGCTCTGATGGTACTTGGTAAGAGTGAAAAAGGGAAGAGAAGACTAGTTACTGTGGGCTAATATGCTCATAAGAGAGATTTATTCTGGGGGCAGTCTCTGGACAGGGTATGGTCCTGAGACCTATTTGTGGGGAGAAGGTAGGGTCGGCCTGAAATGTCATGTTTACTTTAACTGCAAGAATGAGAGAGAGACAAGATAATTGAATACTGGGACCCAGAGCAGGCACTGCCAGTGTCCTAAAAAAGAAATAACAAAAGAAGCTATATCAATATTTGTCTGAGAATTACCCTGGATCTACTAACTCTGAAATATCTATGAATCTACTTGTATTGCCCTTGTTATTCTCCCCTCAAGTTGTGCTGCCCAGGTTCAGGCTCTCGTCACTTTTCACCTGAAGTGTGTCAAAACTTTTGATGTGGTTCTAGCAGCTAATCTCTAGGGCTTTCTTCTACATGTCAGCCAACAAGCATCACCTTCAAAGGCAAGCTCCTTCAGCTGGAGCCACTGCCTCAGGTCTCTTTGGCTATTTATTCTGTTCAGGATCCTATGGAAACCCCTATTTTTGGCATAAATTGGGCTCCAAATAATCTTTTCTAGCTTTATCGCCTCACACATCAACCCCCACCAACTCTAGAGTCACCCTTAACTCTAGCTATATTAAACCACCCATAGTGTCCCAAAGAGGCCATTCAGTCTCACATCCATGTCATCGCTTAAGTCATTCCTGTTCAGAATGCTCTTCCCGACCTCACTGAACTACATGAATTACATGAGCAGCACATTTTCCATTCTGAGTGAATCACTTGCTTTGCTAAGACTCCACTGTCTTTATTTCCTATGTTCACACCTATATTATTATAGGTTAATTAGTTATTTATGAATTTATAACACCTCTAATTAGCGAGTTCCTTGATATCGAGGTTTTAATTTCCTTCATTATACCTTGTCTAGGATTTAGCACACTTTCATGGTCTTATAAATATTTGCTGAATAACTGAGCAAAAGTAGGACTAAAGAAGGGTTTCCTCTCTGTCTTTAACTGTATAAGTTACAAAAACTGAGTATGAACTGAGAAGTGAATCAATTCGTTAACAGATCAGTTTATATACATCTCATAGACTTAGATTAAAAAAAGCACTTCTGGATGTGTTTTATGCAAAAATATTGGTTTAACATATGCAAATACCTTCCAGAAAAAATTTAGCAATTTTGCTATGTGATTATTTTAATCACTTCCCATATTTTTCCAACTTGTCTAAAGAATGACATATTCCTGAAGAAAGAGTAGATCATTATGAACAAAACTGCAGAGTGTTGGTAAAGAAACATCTGAATTTTAATACAATTGTGCTTTAAAACAATTACTAAGTACTGTGAGACACCACCATGGGGCAATTATCAGGCTCTCATCAGGGCTTGTATTTATAACTTTGGCATTAAGGAGCATGTCAGATATGATCCATCTCTAAAATTCAAATGAAAGGCTAAAAAAATAACTTCCATGCTGATGAACATTGATAGTTCACCCAAAGGTAGTCTATGAAATTTCACAGAGGAAACGAGTTTGCTATGGAGAAGTTGAATTAAAAAAGACTGATGTAAACTATTAAGGTATTAAGTTTCTAGAAATTTTTAGCACGTACGTATATATTCTGTAAAGAAGTCTTATTAAGGTATACCCGTCTCAGTAAAATTATGAAATAATGTGTTATTTCATCCATCTTGAAATGAAAAGTCAGTTACTAAATAGAAACCAGCATTCCAACGTAGTACAGAGTCTAAAAACACCTGTTTCTGTACTTCTCTAATTAAAAGCCATAAGCCTAGAAAATGTATTTTCTTTTTAAATATTTTTATTAAAGTACAGCAGATGTGTTTTTATTAAATAACTCCATGAACTTTTGCATTCCCTCCGTTATATTTCTAGACTTTCTAGCTGACTGTGGTACATACAATTGTCGGTGAGCGAAGCAAAGGTTAAGTGTGTATGACACAGATGAGCCCTGAGATTAAGGATACACTGTGAAATGCATGTGGACGTTCATGATTTAAGCCAATGAACTGTGGCCTGAAATGATGTCACATGAAGCGGAGCAGTAAGTGGAAGGTTAAACCTACTTGCATCTCGGCTCATTAAACGCAGTTAAAGTGCAAATCCCCTCATTCTGACAGTAGTGATCACAAGGGTTCTCTTTCTGGTCACAGCGCTGACTTTTAAACCCCACAGAGCATCTGTAGAATTTCAGTAAAATACAGCTAAATAAAGTGACTGACTTTTTTTGCCAAATATGTTTCAAATATATTTCACACAGAGATAGTAACATATGAATAACATTTTTCTCCGGTGTGCTCACTTCTCTCATACACACTATCACATGTTACTCTGACGAAAGGGGAGGTGCAGAAAGCAGACTTGGATCTTACGTGGACGTCATCCTTCTAGTCAAGCAATGACAAAAGAAAATTCAAAATAGAGACCACATAAGCTGAAGGGTTTTATTTCAAGTTGTCCATTTGGACAATCAGCTATTTGGAAGGAGAAAATATTAAATTCAGATTTTCTCAGGAGTAGAGAATCTCCAATACTTTCCAAATGTTTAGAAACCCAGATTTGAGTTAATGGATTCCAAAGGAGGTAGGGGCTTAATAGGTTTATATAATACAGCACTCTAAACCTGATAAAAACATTAAATAGCATTATACACTTGAAAAGACACCTGAAATTCTTTGAAAAGAATGGCCTCAAGTACCAAAGTATTTGTAAATATGATTATGTCTGGGTTTCACATATCTGAACACGGTCAATAAAATTAGAACAATTTTCCCCAACATTTCCAAGTTCAAAGATATATGAATGTCTGAAATGAGTATGATGCTAAGAACTGAATGAGCTCTTCCTTATGAAATCACTAGCAAATTGATGAACGAGGAGATTTTGTCCTCCTGAAGGACAATACCTGATTAGAAATGTCCATGAAACATTCATCTAAAATGTATTACCCCCAAGAAAAGAGAATAGAGCAGAGATTCCATGTACATACAGAGTCATAGCATTAAATGCCCACAACGTTATAAAATACTCACAGGCACACAGGTACATTTGTCTCAGGGTCCAGCTGGCATGTGCCACCATTGTAACAGTAGCCATCACATAACTGACAGCTAGAGGCAATCTTTCCATTAGTGCAGCTGCAGCAACAGAGGAGAAAAAGATAACTTATTGTTACTGGCATAATTATTGTTGAAAGCGGATGTAAACTCACTGCAGATGATAATATTAGCTGTAGAGGAGTGATAACAGTGGCTGGCTAAAAATGTTTTCAGAAAGATTGACTTGCTGAAGGCAGATTACATATATATATATATGTATGTATNTATATATATATATATATATATATATATATATATATATAATGACGACACATAAATGTTTTCTTTTAGTAATTTTCAAATGTTCAACCCACTTGCTTAATATAAAAATTAAATACAGTTAGATATATGTGTGAAAAATATCATCTAATATGTATCATTTAAACTTCAGGGAGACATTAGCATCAATATCTTATTCCCTTTTCATATAATTATAATTTGGTGAGAGCAGTATGATTATAAGTCACATCATCAAATACTCTGGAAGCAAATGCTTCAGCTGTTCTTTCTAACCTGGAAAAACAGGTCCAAAGAACTGTTATGAGTTTTAGAGTCCACATTTTGTAAGAAATTATAGGATTATCCTGTAGACACTTGTATCTCATAATTTCTCTTTGAATATGCATTATAATGAATGTCAGACTCTTTTTATTCTAACAGAAAAAAACACATGGAGTAGTTCATTGGGAAAATAAACAGTACTGTTAGAATAACAATATGCAATACGGCAACAAAGTAATGAGATAGGCTTACTTTGTAAACTTATGAAAATTATTTTAATTTACAGCATATTACGTGTCTAGCATAATAATAAACACTATGGCTATTGCTATATGGGAAAACAAGCATAACAATAATAGGAAAATATACAAATTTCTTATTTGCCATGTTACATTTTTAAATACATATGTACAATTAGCTTGGACATTAAAAATTGTTGGGGGAACAGAGAAAAATGCATCAACATTCCAAATTATCAATGGACCTCTTCTATTAGAAGTATGGTAATAGAATCATACAAGCCTTGC
The DNA here is from genome assembly GCF_001890085.2 of Hipposideros armiger. Taxonomy (NCBI): domain Eukaryota; kingdom Metazoa; phylum Chordata; class Mammalia; order Chiroptera; family Hipposideridae; genus Hipposideros; species Hipposideros armiger. The sequence goes on along the minus strand of NW_017732500.1, from coordinate 193,214 downwards.
CCAAATCTGAATTACAATAGATCCTGCCAATGTTCTGATTATGAGATCATGTTAGTACTAGGTGCAATGAAGCAATCAATGGTATCACAATAACTGTGAACATAACCTTGACAAAGAAATCAGGCTGCAATATCATTGATTGATCACCCTGATCCTTCCCATGTTGGATGCCTATTGTAGTACATTCATCAAAGGGTAATTCCCAATGATAGGTTAGATGCCTAAAATAATTGGTTGGCAAGCCTATAGTTCACTTATTGCACATATTTATTTGACCTCATGTGACTGGTAGGGCTGCTAGAAATGCACTAAACTACTTATCACTTTTCCAGGTGTTTAATTTAAAGGTATTTTTAGGAGCTTGGATGTTAAAAAATCACATTTCTTTTCAAGATGAATAGAAGCACTAGATGTGGAACGGAGATATGTGAAAGCGGAACCAAACATGGGGAGGTAGGCAGTGGTTTAAAATTTCTGAGATTTAACAGAGAATATCACATCCTTTAAAATCTATAGAGGCATTCAAATACAGATGAGTCAAGTACACATTTAGTGGTATTGGTGTCTGACATGTTAAATGGCTCAGGGAGACTGTTTCTTGCCTTCCATGCCTAGCCTCCTTGAAAATCAATGAACAGAAAGTTATAGTTTCTTGTTCCATCAAAGGGACAACATCAGAGAGAAAAATTAGCTCATTATACATTAAATGATTTCCCACAAGAAAGAAAACTACACATGGAATATCAACTTTAAAAGAGAAAAAAGATTTTCATTATTAATTGCTTTTAAACTTCTACTTCCAAGAATAATAAAAGATGTTGCCTTTTTCCCCTAAAGGCTTTATTTGAATTGTAAATTGTGACAGAAATTTGTAGATATTTCAAATATGAAATAAGAATTATCCAAATAATTTAATGCATTGGAGTATAGTTCATATTTTAATGTAAGTTTTCATAATAATTTTGTTTCTTAGAGACATATGTGATACACACACACACACACGTGCACACACACACAGGTTGTAATATATCACTTTCCAAAGTTGTCTGGTACACAAAAAGAACTTCCATAACAATATCACAAAGGTATTATTTAGGCTATTCAAAATTATGATCAAGCCTTTCTTCATCAATATTTACTTAGATTTCCAGAAGAGAAAAAAGGATGTGATTAGCTCCATTTTAAAGATTATACTCATACCTGACAGAGTATCAATTATAGTTGACAGCTTATAGGCTGTGCATTAGAAATACAACTGATTATTGAGAAATGCAAGTATGCATAGTAGCATGAATTTTCCTATTTAAAAGATTTAGTTTAACTCAGCTGTGAGTTTGTTTTAGTATCAGTTCTTTATTTATGAAACAGAGATTCCAATATCACTGTAAACTTCACTTAATGCTAAGACGAAAAGTATCAAAGAAATGAAAACAAACTTGTCTATTAAGTTATAGAATATCCAAAGAATCCTGTTTGTATTGTCATGCTGATATGATTTTATATAGCCTATGGGATAAATTAAGTATTATACTCCTATTTTTAAAAATTCTACTATCTACTCATAGATAGTAAATATTATTTTTGCATATATTTTTTCAAAAAGATCTTTTAAGGGTCAAGACCTATGATGTTGAACCTCGGCAGCCTCCTCAGGTTACAGGCTCCGGTGTTTCTAGGTTAGCAAAGCCAATCTTCTCCATATAGCAGGCAGCACTGAGGACTTTAGGTCTTGATCTTCCTTCCTCAGATGTAATGGAAGCAGCATGTTTGTCTCTGCCTGAGATTTTCTAAGTAGGAAACTGCGGCTCACAGCCTTTCTTAGATGATGGTCCATGATTTCTTATGTGAAAGAAATGGGGCTGTAAAGAAGATTCTACAGAACATTCCTGATATGGTATACTGGATATAAAGGAAAATGTATGCCCACTAATTGAAATAAAGTTTTATCATGATAAAGTTTCATCACAAAGAACTCATGGCCTTAATAAACAAACACAATTTGGGGAGTTTATATGAAAATGCATTTGCTTTTACATTCTTATCAAAGGCACATATTTATAATTAGTCATATTTTCAATTACTTTATACTTAAAAAATAATGTACTTTCAAATGAACCAATTTGAGGGTTTGAGCAAATGTCATTTATAATGATAACACAAATCATATTTAGAGTAAATTCTAAAATGAGAGTAAATAAAAAAGGAAAAAAAGTTGATGATGTATGTAATAAAATTTTATTGGGCCTTGTTTTGCAAAGCAACATAACTCAGGGCCGGTACCCACTCTGAGCTGTTGCAGCATAAGCTGTGACATGAACACTTTACGCCACGCTTTTCTATCTCATATTATACTTCCGAGAGAGGCAAGTCATCAAGTCCAGTCTTTTATAAATCCTTCTTTTAAAAGGCTGTTAAAAGAAGTTTGGAGTGAGGATTGATCTCTAACCTCAGTGGCATAAGCTTGTTTCATGATAGAAACTGAAAATCATTCCCGTTTAGTGGCCATGTTCTATTTCCATTCACTTAACCTTGAAGCCAAAGGGCAAAAGACAATGTAACAGAAATGTAACTTGAACATTTTTGTTTTAGTTGCTTCCTAGGAAATATGATTCCTCCTCCTTATTTTGGACCATAATGTTCAAAATCAAATAAAAAAATTTAAAAAAAAGTTTGTTTCCACTAGACAGGTCTTTTGCTTCTCCCCAAAAGGATCATTTTCTAACAACAGAAAAGCAAACACTCACTGTTGATGCTAATAATGAAACAATTGAACGCCTTGGATAATTCTAACTTAGTAATATCACATATAGTTTTCTGAAGGTAGCATTTTACTATTTCTTTCTTACTATTGGCAATATTCTATACAGGGAATGATCTGACCATATTACATGCTGAATTTTCATGTTCCCCAGATGATGTATATAATAGGTGTTGAATAAGTGTGGATTTGATATAAATGAATTGAACTTCATTTCTACCAAAAAAAAAAAAAGACAGCAAAGAGGATGTAAAAGAGGATGTAATTGGGTCACTTTTAGAATAAACATAATTTACATTGTTTTCCCAGTTTATTGATGGACTGCTAAGCCCTATTGAGTTTAAATGCTTATATAAATTACGCTGGATGTCCACTTACTTGCAAAATATATCATCACTGTCTTTATTTACAATGCAGTGCCCCCCATGGCACCTTGTACATTTGTCAACCTCACATTTTGGTCCTTCATAGCGTGTTGGACAGACACATTCAACACTTCCATCATCCCTAATGGTACAGGATTCGGAATTCACACAGTAGTGGTGACACACATCTAGAAAGAATGCACAAGAGAAAAATAAAATTATATTACAAGATGTTTTTCTCTAGCCATTAAATGTTACCATTTTTAAAAATATTTAAAAAGGCTCATTCAATAGGTAGATTAATTTACAGAAACAGCTTGCAATTACACATAACTAGAATTCTCTAATAATGATATTGATTCCTCCTTTTGCCTGAGTTGGGCATCTTTTCACCTGGCTAAGAGGAGATGGTTTATATTGATATAATGCTAGCTGATAAATTCTCTTGGTTCTGAATTTTAAATTTTAAATTAACAAGTTTCCTTAGCGTTCTTTCTAGTAAGCAATATCACTGTTATCCTGAAATGACCAGGCATGCTCAATATTTCTTTAGCTGTCATTTATCATTGCCTCTCCCTGCCCCTGTTTTCATGCACAGAACAGGGTAGTGTGTGGCAAGTGGAAGACTCCTACCTCTGCACCAGGCCTTAGTGTGATGGAAAAAGACCTCCTTCTACATGATTCAGAACAAGACCTGGTATTTCCAAACACCTGGGCAGGTGAACAGACAATGTGTACATCTCATGAAACCCTAAGAGAAAAGTAGACTGGGAAACTCACTGATCCCTCATGGATGGGAAGTGATAACGTAAGTCTAGGCTATCACCTCCTCCTAGGTGAGAAGCTAGCCTCCCCATCAGTCAGAGGGAATACCTTCCTGTAGTCTGAGCCCTTTGTTTTGAAAGACATTTCTTACTGAGCATTACTTACAGTTTTCTCAGCTACAAAGGAAGAGTTCCTCAAATATCTATTTCTATACTTGAATGTGAGCAATAAAAGAAAGATTATTTAATATAATAACCACATTAACTCTGTAATTATACATTCTGCCTCAGTCTTCTCAAAAGCAGACCATTCTATATGCATGTTTATATATGAATATATTATAATTTACCACATTCAAAATATTAAAATTCATAATACAAACAATTTTAAGCACAATAACTGATTAAATCGATCCCAGACTTCACGTTTGGAAACTGCAATTTCCATTTAGCTATCTAATTGTTAAGCAATGTTAAATGAGATTACTTGAGATAAAAATCACAACTTATAAACTTTAACGTCCTGTAAGACAATCATAAGTTGATGAGGTAAATTGAAACATAATTTATTATTCTCCTGTTTTTATATTTATCTAGTCTGTTATTAAATCAGACAGAAATTAAATTTATCAACAGGCTTCTTCATATTTATGGAAATTTATTTCATGCAATTTCATGCTTGCTGTTGCATTATACCAAGTCCCACATTGAGATTCAATGCTTATATTTATTAATATGGGTTTTGGCTATATTTAAGAAAAATAGTACTTTCAAAGGGTGAGAGACTTGGAGATCTAAAAATTAAGTCAATGTGTGCATCTGTCCATTATGGTGTCTATTTGCAGTTGATCTATGCTTGGGAAGAAGAATGTATTAGCAATGGCCTATATGATCATCTAGTACCATCTCCTTTTAATGCAGAAATCTCTGAAGAACAATTTTCATTAGTCAGTTTGCTAGATACGTTTTATTTAAAAGGAATTCTTTTAATATTGCCCCATTGCCTTAAATGTCATCCTTTTGTCTTGGTTCAGCTGATGGGACATAGAAGTTGGCTGATGTCTCTTTCCAATATTTTCATATATATCCTTATTCAGAGATTTACATAGTGGGTATTTCATTAAATTCATGTTGGGGACTTTTTTACAAATGCAAATTCCAGTGCCCTTCCCTGTCGCCCACCACCCAACCCTAGATTCTAATTCATAAATCCAAAATTGGGCCCAGATGGTCCTCATGGAACTAATTGAGGAAATAGAATTTGGAAACTAGGAAGTGTAAGAAATGATTTGGAGATAATTGTATTGATTAGCAAAGAAACAACATTGTCTAATAATTGTAAATGAATTGGATTTGACTGGCACAGCTTATTTCTTGACTATATTTATGAGCCTTAACTAAAAAGTAATGTTTAATTTAAAATCTTGAACCACTTTGTTTTTATGCCATATTGGTGAAAAAGCCTGAGAAACTAGAAAAAAAATGGGGTTAACTTTCTGAGGGTTGATGATCGCTCTATACACTCTGTAGCAAGGAATAGTTCACTTATCTGGAGTACTAAAGGGCAAGGTTAAAAACATATCTATAATTTACTAATTATAAAGTCATTTTGATATATAAATTAAATCTGTTTTAGACTAAGATTCAAAAGATGTGAGAATATATACAGCTTCTAAATAATGAAGGCAATACTAATGAACTCTTCAAAGATACCATTGCACACCCGCCACACTGACCACAAATAACACAAACTCTCATACAACACTAGCTGGAATATAAATTGGTTCAACCAATGTGGAAAACAATTGACAGTATCCACTAAATTGGAACATGCCCACACCTTATACCCTATCATTTATACTCTTAATATATTGGGTTGTCGTAAAAATCATGATGCATTTTTGCAATGAAAAACATAGAAAAATACATCATGACTTTTCCGACAAACCAATATATGCAAGGGAAAAGTATACATATGTGCACAAAAACATGTACATAATATACACAGAGACATTTTAAGAAATAGCCAAAAAACCTGAAAATTATCCAAAGGTTCCTGACAAGAAGAATGGATAAACTGGGGTTCACTCAACATAAATATTACATAGATAAATAAATGAAAATGAAACATGGATTAATCACACAAAAATAATATTGAGAGAAAAAACTAGACACAAAAATAATATAGTACTTTTTTATTTATGTAAAGTTCAAAAGGCAAAATGAATTTATGGTTTTAGAAATCAAAAAAGAGATATCTTTGGGAAGAAGAGAAGGAATAGCGATGAAGAATATCAGGGGAAACCTGGGGTACTGATAATGTTTAGTCATGAACTGAATGTTGGTTGCGCTGGTGTGTAAATGTAGTGCTAATTTATTGAACTGTATATTTGTGATTTTAAACTTTTCTGTGCATTTTATATTCTCCAAAAAAAGTTTTATTTAACCCAATGACAAATAAGCTACAATTATAATATTTTAGTAATTCTGGAAAATTTGCTAACTAGGCAAAATAGTTTTTCTCTTTACAGACACTATTTTTGAAAGGATTTCATGTTCTATTTTCTATGCTTTAAAGGAAATTCATCACTCTTTAATTCACTCAATAATTTTTCATTGCATGTCAGATGCACATTATTTAATGCAGTTGATTGTCCTCATGGCATAAAAATAGAATCCAAAAAATGTAAAATAAATGTTTAAGAGAAAATTGTGAAATAAACAGATATTAGAGTCTAAACTTTAAAAAATAATTCTAATTGCATGCTGTTAAGCCATGATAATTTTTTTTTCCTTTTAAAAGAACACTTTCTCTATAAGTATTCAAATGGAAGACATTTCATTTTTCTTAATTCACATGCTTAGCACTCTATGCCAAGTCTAAGTTCAGGGGCAGGGAGTTGATCACTGTACTCTGATCATGCCAAAGTTCTTACTCAATTTGCCTTCCTATGAAAATGTTCTGACTATCTCCCACTGTTAGGCTTGAGATGTGGTGGCACTTATAGAAGTTGTTGTTATATGTTTGGCTGGATTGTTTTCTGTACCACTATTAGAATTTTAGTCCCCAACACTTTGACTGTATTGTATTCCATATTCCTTTCCTCCTTCCCTCCCTCTAGCCCTACCTCCTTCCCTCTCTCCTCCCTCTCTTCCTCTCTTTCTCCCGCCCCCTCCCCCGCCCCGCCCTTTCTTTTTTCCCTCCTTCCCTCCTTATTTCCTTCCTTCCTTCAAGGCTTCCCTATTTATTCAATTCCAACTCCAAGATTCCTGAATAGAAGAAAAGGTAGATCTTAATAAGGGACTTTGGCATGTGATTTTTAAACTACCATATAAGCATTGAAACTTGTAAATTGGAAGGCAAAATAATTCTTTCCAGTGATCTCTTTTTATTTCATGTTTAGTCATGACACATACTGTGTGCAAGTCCAGGAAAGAGTTGCAGACATCTGTTGGTGCTGCCTGTTTCTAAATTGGGTGACTCAACCAAAGTCCATGTTCTCTGCAACTCTCAATATCATGACAGCAATGCAACCCAATTTCTCTCTCATTCTCTTCTCAGCTATAAACCACTTAGAATTACAAGCATCTATGTATAATATACGCTATATTTTCATCAGTGTCACATCTCTATATCTCTCAATTACGTATTTACATTGTTAGTGTCTCTCCAGCTATTTATATAATGAAATGAATATTTTCATTAACATTTCTCAATCCAGCAGAAATCTAGCAAGAGATGAAGAGGAATAGTATATGAGAAGGCTCCTTTGGTATGCAGTTGTTTGCTTTGACTCTAAGGGATTCTGCCCTGATCTAATAAGCTCTGAAATAAACAGAGAAATTTAGTAGCCACTAGAAAAACACTTTTGAAATTGAAGAACACTGAAAAAAAAGTTGCCCCATAAAATTTACCAATTTAATCAGCAAGAAGGATTTAAAACTATTTTGAAAGCAATCTTTCTATAAGACAGGCACATTTTCTTAAATGAAACATATCAATATTTTTATTAATGACTCATTTTATTAATGACTCATTTATCACTATAGCTATCAATTATTTGTATGAACTTTGCAGAAGTTTTGTAGCTTTCAGCCTTTTATCGTATTCTACCTTTGACCAAGTGAAATATTCCTGATTATGAAGCAGTAGACAAATCTAAATATAAAACTTAATTGCTTCTGAAGGGGAAAAAGAGTTAGTGATGCTGTTGGTTAGTTAACACTGAGGTTTGCAGCAAAGGGATTGTCTTCTCTTTTCTGATACACACATAGGCACAGATACACACACGTGCACGCACACACACGCACACACACATCGTACACACAAACAGCCATTTATTTTTTTCTTCAAATTTTAAATTTGGCTTAATAGTTATTGGAACTGAAAGACAGTAAAAAAAAGTTGTAGAATAAAAGGAGACAGGTTTAAGTAAAATAGATGATAGGAGACTTTGATGGAAGGGGCGGAATAGGGAAAGGATTTAAATAGAAGAGAGGAATTAAAGACTGAAGATAAAAGAGTATAACCGGATTGGCTAGTAAGCATCAGCAGGGACAGTCTGAATGCATGGAGAAGAGAGCTGGTGGAACAACATGGTTGATTCTCACTTTGAACCACATGAGTACTTTAACCATGACAATAAAATAGGAGTGGTGGATCCATGACTGATTATTTGCTGTGGACATGTATGTGCCTAATGGTGTACTGGGAGCTGTGGGAAGAGTGCAGAAATAGAAGCAAGGACACCATCACTCAGACAGCGGACAACTCAGTTGAAAGGGTAAAACAAGAAGCAAAAAGTAACCAAACCTGATCTGAATAACGTCCACTGTGGCAAGAGCCTACGTATATTACTACCAACAAAATCTTCCTCCTATGGAACATTCTGTGTCATAAATTTGGAACATTTCACTGCCCTGAATAGCATAACAATTGGGATGCTCTGCATGTGATAGGAAGAAACAATAATGAAATGTAATTAATCTGTACTAAGAAAGCAGATTACCATGAAATTATATAATAGCATGCTATACTCACAATATAAAAATTGTTATAACCTCTATAGGATAATTACACTAAGAACTACACACATAGTAGCACCAACACAATCATGTAATCTAAAGGACAAGGATGATTATATAATTACATAGTATTCATATGGTAATTAGGTAGCAGTCACTGGAGAAAAAGTGCATGGCTATTTTCTGCAGCAGAGATGAAATGCTTTTCAAGGGAGATTACCATTACATTCTGTCTCTTTCTTTCTTTTTCTATCACTCCTTTTCAAGCAACCAGAAATACACAGGAATATGCCTTTCTTTAATCTTTTTACAGTATTTTAATAGGCTGCGTAAAAATATATGCATGCATGAGTATGAGCATACTTACAGATTTATGAATATTCAGGGGGAGCCAGATGTCTATAAAATCTCTAGCTGCATTTAATACCTTTCCCAAATATTTCTTTCTATTGAAAAGTAATTGCCAAGACTATTTAGCTATTAACTCATATTTGCCACTGTGCCACTCACAATATAATAGTTAATGAAGTGTGAAATATACGTAAAGAGAAGAAAACCAAGCTACAATAATACCACCTAAACAGGAGATGAAGATACTCGGTAAGAATAATGGAGAACCTCGAGAATCTTTAATTAGTAATACAGATTGGCTATACAGGGGAGACTAAATCTTACAATTACACATATGTCCATCAATTGTTCTACTTCACTGAGTTTTGACCTGACCTTTACAAAATTAAGTTCTGTGAATTGGCTTTAAGGTTAATAATTTAAGTAAGGATTTGATAATTTGGGACTGCACACACACAGCAAAACAATACATTAAAAGTAGGACAGGATAACTTTTCCAAAGAAGACTCAGTAAATTCCACAGTGCATACAGCCCTGGACATCCTGCAACTGACTCCAGCTTCAGCACAATTCACACTCCTCCTTGACTGTCTCTTAATTGTGTCCCAGGAGCAATAAATTCTATGAAATCTGCTAACCTTCTCCCAGCAGGGAGGTTTATAGCAGATTTTATGTATGAAATGTAGAACAATTTCCATGGCAGCCAACAGTATTTTATATACTTTTGATGAATGCTTATATCAGGGTGACATTATAAGAAAAACACGAAAACATTGGTGAAAATGTGAGGGTCTTGGAGGTTAAATTCAGTCCTTTCTCTGGCTAACGATGTGATCTCACTTGACTAATTTTTACAAAACACCCTTTGGCCATCTTTGAACAGAGGCAGCGTTACTAAACATACCTAAGAAAATGTTATGATTCCCTCCTCACCCACTGATCCTCAACAATGAGAAAAATGATGGAAAATATTATGCTGATGATAGTCATTTGTAGCTATCTTCTACATGCCAGACACATGTGTTTATAGTCTCTTGCATTACATGGGATTATCCTCATTATAAAGGTGACTAAATTGAGGCTCAGAGAGGCGAAACAACCTGCCAAAGATCACACAAGAATAAGTGGGAGAACTAAAACTCAAACCCAAATAAACCTCACTGTAGAGACTAAACTCTTATTTTTCTATTTTCAATAATTCACACATTTGCTCAGGGGAAAAAATCTAGAAAGTAATTTTGAATACCTTTGGTGTTCTCTTTCCTGTATGTGTATCTAAAACTGAACGTGTCCCCATTTACACAGATATCTAAGGTCTAATCCCCCAGTCAGGATATTAAAAGGACCCTGCAGCAGGCTCAGAGGGCCGACCTGATGCCACTATGACCTGCAATACACTAGAGCTCAGGAACTCTAGCCAGACTCACACTCCTCATCTATTTCACATTCACATGTCATTCTCAGCCTCTCATCCCAAACCAAGATGGTTATTTGCCTGTCTAGCCAGTGATGATTGTTCACAGCACTGGATTCTCTTTCTTAACCATCCATGTGATCTACTCATTATTAGGCAGGATCAACTATGGGTCCCTTCAGACAAATGACAGCAAAATAACAGACAAGACATCACAAAATAATACATGCCTGAAGTATTACCATTTACTGATGTCTACTTTAAAAGTTTCCTGGAAAAGTTCTAAGATTCTTTTTTCTTTTTTTTTTCTTTTCTTTTTTTAACAAGAGTGATTTTGGCCATTCCTTCTCTACAGTCCATTTTTCATCTAGCATGATTTAAAGAGATAAAGCAACTCACATAAATTTACTTACAAATTTATGATTGTCTTTGAAGGATTACATAAGAAAAAAGGAACACAGATTTAAGAAATATTAGAATTTATTCTTTTTTTACATTCCTCAAATGTTTTATACAGCCTAAGATATTTTAATAATTAAACTTATTGCATAGTCCTAAATATATCTTCCAATTTCAGAACTGAGTTTCATAAAGTAGGCAAATATTTAATCCAGTATGCCAATTAAATATTCACTAGGGAAAAAATGTGTGCAAAACTCTGATTAGGGCTGCTAAATTTTCATCAGGAAAACATGTCTAAGAAAATTAGCATTTTCTAGTTTATTACTAAAAATAGAACTATATTCCAAATATTTCTATAGAAAAAACTGAAAATATTTCCAGAATAAAATTGATTCTGAGCAAACAGTGCCATCTCTGAGAATCCAGGTAGAAGGAAAATGGAAAATTCAGAAAGCCAAGTTGTCAAAACTTTGATTTGAGTGAGACATATGGGGTGAGATTTAAAGATAATCAGCATTTAAATTTTTAACTGTCTGTTATTTCACAATGCCTATTAACAATATGGCATTGATAATTTTAGGAATACTAAAAAATTAACTCATAAAACTATCATGACAATGTTTTTGCAAAGATCATAGAAACCTATATAACTTTTGTTTATAAACAATGTTCTGAGTTGAGTGTTCCTCTATTTTTAAAGCAGTCAGCTATAAAAGGTTTTAGCAAGTAACTACACAGTGGTAATAATTTGAAGCTTATAAACAACGTGACTTGCTATATGTGGCTTATCAGAGAGGCTAACTGAAAACCACATAAGCGAATAAGCATAGATGGCTTAAAAACAGAATGAGACTAAAGCATGCACATATAGGTGGTATCTCTCTGACAATAAACAAGTCATTTACCATATTTAGGCTCTAATTTCTCTATGAGGACATTGACTATGCATTAAAATTCAATTAATTTAGCCTAATAAAATTTATTAATATCTACTATGTTAATAGTAGCTGTTGTGCTAATGTTGCTCAGAGTGCCCTCAAGGCTAATGTGGTTGGGGAAAAAATCAAGTACAATACAAGTTTTTAGTTTATTAATACATGGAACTAGTTTTTTAAAGGTCAATTCAGAGCATAAAGCAATAAGTCATTTTTAGAAAACGGGAGTTTCAGAAGTCATGGGAGATGAAGAATTCTGGATAGGAAGTAATCAGGGAAAAGAGCATCTCTGATGGGACTATCATGAAGGAAGTTATAGTCTTTATATTGTAGCCTAACTAGAGGGCAAGGGATGTCCCACCTCATCATACTGGGAGGATATCAGGCCATCCTAGACAAACCCATGTAGTTCCTATGTGCATAAACTTCTCTCTCTCTCTCTCTCTCTCTCTCTCTCTCTCTCTCCCCCCCCCTCCTTCCCTCTTTCCTTCTCTCTCTTCCCTCTTCTATTCTTCCATCCTTACTTCCTTCTTCCAAATTGTTCACTTCAAATATAAATGTCAAAGTAATGATTTCTGATATACTTAGATATACCTTACTTCTAGTCTTCCTTCAATATGTCACCTTGTAAAATACATACTATAAAAAGAGGGTGCCAAAAAATGTATATACATTTTAAGAAAAGAAAAAAAACTGTATTAAAGTTGTAATACAATGAATGACACCAGCATTCATTTGATTAACACCATCTTATGAGTGAACGTCACACTACACATTGCTACCCTAATTCAATTCAACTTTGAAAAGTAATACACAGATAACGTCTCTTAACATGTGTACATTTTTTGGCACCCCAATATGTATCTCCCTGTATCAATATATTGATATTGACATATAGATAGAGGTTTCTATACTGGTGTGATAGCAAGAAGAAAAATAGCAGATTGTTTAGAAGTAATTACTGTTTAATAGGAGTTCACTAAAACATTGAGAAAGTCACCTTGCAAAGGTTACCTGGCAGAGCAATACATAGAAAACTATAAAAGATTTCCCCTGGTCAAATGTACAAGTATCTTTTCAGTCAGACATGTATGAATAAAACAGATTATTGATATATAATAATTAGCTTCCCAGTTTATTAAGACTTTTACAATAATCCAAAGATTGCAGAGAATCACTTTACATTTATTAGTAGTTAGCAGGATTTAACCTTTACCATGATTAGAAGTATGTATTATATTCCTATAATTAATAAATAAAATCATTTAATCCAAGATGCTATTTAGGAAGATTTTCTTTGAAAAAAATTCTCATAAATTGTTTCAACCTTCAGGTGATGAGATTAAGCCATTACTCTTTTATGCACACAGAATACAAAAAATTCTGTATCGAGAAACGTTTGATATGATAACTAATGTGTTTTTGTTTCTGTAAGCCCTGACCCTCCTCCTCCATGCATACAGTAATTAGGTTCCTAATTTCCCCTGCTTTATTTTTCATCATCTCATTTCTCACCAGCTGACATCCAACATGTTTGTGTGTTATTTATAAATATTAAAAGGTACTATGAGAGCAGTTTTGTTTCATCCATGATTAAATTCTAAGCTTCAGTGGCTAGCACATATTAGATACTCTGTTAATATTTGTTGAATTAATGAATGAGCACGGCTCCTTGTAAAACAGAGCACTTCAGAAGGCAGAATACAAGAGTCATACTGTTGATTTTTTTTTAGTTTAAAACCCCAAAGGCAGTTATACATTTATGTAAATATGTGATCCGTCTAGACTAGTTTTACCTACTTCTGAAACAACCTGTTTTGCCAGTCTGTGTATGCATATGTTCAGATGGGGAGAGGAAGGTGGTAGATGGAAGATTAAAATTAGGCGGGAAGCAAAGATGGATACCCATCTTTGAAAAACCCTTGGATATCTGATGCCCGCATGAACCAACTATTAGACACTCTAAGCTGTCATGTGAATGAAAGATGTGACCTGCTAAATGCCCAGAAATGGGGTATTACATTGAGTTAAATTAAACTTTTCAGCTTCCAATAGGTTTAATTTTGTAGTTAGCCTAACCAGTATGTGGAATTAAACCTATTCAAGACACTTTTTTTTCCCAGTGGCCTGATCACTTCCTTTCATGTGACTCAATGTAGAATTTCATTCTAAAGTTATGGATCATTTCAAAGTCCAGAGTGCTAACCATTACACAATGGGGCCCGCTGGATCATTTCAGAAATTATTTTTTAAAAGTATCTCGGATCATATTCATGAATACTATAAAATTACTAGATTAATTTTTATTATTCAAACTATATATTATCTAAAATACTTATTATTACACATGTTATAAATGATAGGCATTCCAGATATCTATTAAAGTGAAAACTAAAAAAAAAATTAGTATTTGATTTTAAAATTTACAAAGGACTTTTCTTATAGATTATCTCACTTGAAACTCCCAACTATTAAGAAGCATATAGTTATAATTATCATTACTTTTGTTTACAAATAATGTAATTGGATTTTACTTGTGATGATGTAAATAATTTGAAAATCTAAAGTTGTAGGATACCATTTGTTAGCCACAAATTTTTACTTTATATAGTTCTAAATTATTTTGAATGCTTTAATTTCATATCATCACCTCTAAAACCCAGTATTTTTCTTCAAATTTGGATTCCAGCTTGACCAATTCCAGAAGAATAAGGTTAGAGTGTATATTCAATGAGGTTCCAGAAACCCACTAAAATTCTATACAAAACTTTTTATGTATTTGTTTTATTTAGATTAGAGATTCCTAAAAGGAACAGAAGCCTATATTATCATCCAATTTAAGGAGCACTGAAACCTGGATTGAAAAATTCTAGCTTAATTTCAGTTATTCATGGTCTGGAAGCTACCAAGGAAGTGGCCTAAATTCTTGGTCCTCATGAAAATTGAGTAGTCAAATAAGGTACCATTCATTACACGATCATATCTACACCAATTTGATTGTTTTTACCACTATGTTGATTATTTATATCAATTGATTTTCAAGGAAAGCTTGCCCTCAGATCACTGCAATATAGATTTTCTCAGTTCTCAAAACTAATAACTAAAGTGCAAATTATTTCATCAAATTGAAAATTAGATCATCCTACTACCATGGATTTAGCCATGGTTCTTTAAGAGATAATGAAGACCTAAAAATTCAAATTTAGCTATTTGACCTTTGGATTAATCCCTTAGTGTTATTCTGAAACAAGTGATTTTATGTTTCTCAATGTGCTATACTTAAGAGGTATCTGATTCTTTGGTGGCAACTCCCAATAAATAGGGTTTTCTCCTAATAGTTCTTTGTCATATAATTAAGCATCTTTGTTAAGACAAATTATTGGCTATCTCCCTTTTATTTAAACTTTGCTCTTTTTAGTGTTACTTTGTTAGAAATCAATGATTTTTAAAATATATTCATTTATTTAAATCAAACTTATAATTATATTTTTGCATTCATGAGAATAAAACTGAACAAATCAATATGATTATGAATGCACTGTTTGGTTTAAGCAAGATGTGCCCTTCTGTTTTTGGTGGGTTACATAACGATAGGGTAAATTATAAATTTTCCCTCCTTTCTTTGTTCTTTTGGACTCTGGGATTCAAAAGCTATGCATTTCAGTTTTGAAGTTTTTTTTTTTGTTGTTGTTGTTGTTGTTTTTTACCTCGAGAGCTGATGTGACTACTGACTCTCGCTATTTTTATCAATGATCAGGATAAAAACAAAATTTTTCTAGCTGAACATTAATTATCAAAAGAGGTTGTATCTTTTGCATGAAACAGAATAATAATACCAGTTTATAGTGATGAAATATTTAATAGTTAAACATGAAGGTTATCATGTTAACTATAAGCTAGGAATATTATTTTATTTTTTTCCATTTAAAGCATTTAAAGGTTCCTGACGTGACATTTTTTCAAAACATGTCAGTTAACATCCTGAATAAACATCTGAATAAAGCACTGTGTTTTAAAGTTACTGTTGAATTTACATTTGAGTTACTTTTTAAAAATGATGTTGGCAGATGCACTAACTAGAAACAAATTTTTTGGTTTGAGGTAAGCCTCAAGTAAATATTTTTGTTCAATGTGTGTGTCTATATGTGCATAATTTATGTACTATGCTGTTTTCATATACCCAATTCTGTTTGCAAATTATTATTTATGGATCTATTCAGTTTACTTAACACTGAAAAGAGCAGAATCACAGTCATGAATGGCTTCTATTCATGCAAAGCCTTGCTAGGTATTTATTTGTTTATTTATTTATTTATTTATTTATTATTGATAAGGGGTCCCAACCAGGCATGTTCAGTTTATTCCAATACAAAAACCTGTTTAGAGGTACTAACCATGAATTGTGTGACAGGTGATTGCCTACCTTTAATTAAACTGTTCAAAATCTGCCTTTCATTGTCTTTCATATCACTTTATATATTCACTCTTGATTAAGTTGAAAAAAAAAAGTGTAAATACCTATCGGTAGTGCTAATGTGGCACAACAGTAGAAGATGAAACCATTCACACTTGGCATGGTTAATGGGTGTGGCACTGTTTCAAGAGTACCGTGAGATTAGGGTTGTCTCAAAATCCATTGAATTGTCATGAAAAAAAGTTGCTGCTATCATGCCAGCAACAGTAATAAAGCATTCTTAAAGGATTTTTCTTTTAGTAATACTCATTGAAATTATTAAACATAATTACTAAAATTCCAAGTGTTAGTTACATGACATAGAAATAAAAGTTCATCCATAGTTAACTTTATAAACATGTCATTGGAATTTGAAACTTAATCATGTAGAAAAATAATGGTATGCTTCAAAGAGTATGGAATAAAATCCATTTCTGACTTTTCATGGGTTCTTCCTTACTACATATCTCTAAGTTGCAGCTTTGTCTGGCTTTTAATCTGAAAATGATATGCCATTTGGTTTTTTATTCACCAAAAATGATGTAGTGCAAGTGTCTTCAAAGAGCTTTGATATTGATGTATTCCCAAAGCCTAGAATAATAAATGATATCCATAAGTGTTCAATACATGTCAATTAAATAAAATAATTTTAATAATAAACAATGTACTTTGACTCACATATGAAAACTATCTACTTAGAAAGATTTATGTCAGTTTCCAATAAATCCTTTTTTACATAAGCACATTTTCCCTAAATCACTTATGCTTTTTACATTTCCTTTAAATGAAGGTATAACATTATAGTAAAAATCTATTTTAATAATTCTATTTTTACTACTATATCAAAACTGTCTTCAACAATAGTTTTAATAATTCTGAAAATGTCCTCTAAACCATGTAAAGTAAAATAGTGAAATTATTACATTTTCTTACCCTTAGCTCACCACTTGTTATTATGGTCGCATGAATGTATTTATTTTTCTTCACACATATTAATTCAAGCCTAATTCTATGTTTCCATTACTTTTTTTTTCCAAACTAAATACAAAAGAACAAAATTTCTCATGGAGTATGAATCTTAATGAACTGGTAATTAAAGGCGGTCCGGAACTCTGGCCCTGCCTTTGAGTGGGATCTTGTCAGAGCACAGAAAAAAACTTGGCCTTGCCAGCTGAAAGGAGGGTGCTTGTACTTTGTTTACATTCATTCACATATTTAATACTATTTACTAAGTCCAGGCAGTGAGTTAACTCCCAAGATTGATGAGGTATGCAAAACCCCATGCCTGTTTCGTATTCTAGAAGGATAGAGAATCAAGAACATGAGTGATGAATTTCCTAGCACAAATGGAAATTCAGAAGACAAAGTGGGGGAATTAGAGAAGCTTAGCAGGCATGGAGGACCATTGTAAAGAAAAATAAGAATGAACAATTAAAGATGGGCGCATTTTGGAGATGATGAACAAGTTTTCAAGGTTGGAAGGAAGAGTGCCTGAGGAATTGTGTTGTAGTAATTCAGGCAAGAGATAAGATCCTGAATGAAGGCAGTGCTTGTCTTCTCAACAAGAGAAAAAAAAATAATTGGGATGGGGCGGGGCACACAGGAGCCGGGGCTCCTAATGCTTTGCCAGTCAGTGTGTGAATGCTCAAAAAATCTTGAATACTTAAATACTCAAGAAATAGCTAGTCCTGAGTAATAATTTCATTTTTTTTAGTCACAATCCCTTCTGGGGGTTTTAGGCTCAGTTCTAAGTGACCTTCATACTAACAGGAGCACTGAAAAGATTCTATTCTATTTTCCATTCATTATTAAAGTCCTGTGAATCTCTTCTGCTTGGGCCTAACATAAGCTTCATCAGCTCAAAATAAAATTTGTATTAACACCTCTCCTCAATGGAGTAGAAACTTGCAATGACCAGGTAGATCCAGTGTGCCACCTGAGCTTTGCGCATTCTCCTAGTGAGTCTAAAAAGATGCAATGGAATGGGCAGGGTGCTAAATGACAGGATAATACTCCAGGGGAAGCTTACTTTTGGACTCAGACCCACAAGGCTACATATTATGACTCTAATCTGGCAGATTAGGGAGAAAGGCTTAATCTCATTTTTGGCACTTGCAAAGTTGGACTAATAAAACTAACCTTGCAGTGTTGTATGAGTATTTGTTAAACCATCATATATTCATATATCAGATAAAATGATGTATAACAGCATATATCTCTATGACCAATATTCTGTATATGTTCAGTAGTTGTTATTTCCCTTGTAAGACCTCCCACCAGGAAAAATCTAATGGAAACAGAAAGGATACATTTCAAAAGGCTTTCCTTTCTGGGACTTTGCAAATGCTGTTCATTCACTGTTTCCTCTCTTCACCAGGTTAGCTTCTTCTTTCTTCTGGTCTCATCTTAGATTTCACTTCCTTTAAGAACTATTTCTAATAGGCTGAATTCTGTGTTCTTTCCTGGGTTCTGGTAGCCTCTCTGTTTTATTAAACTGTCTCATAACAACTTGTTTTCTTTTCAGAATCATATATTAGACTGTAAGCCCTTTGAAGGCAGGACATATCTTGACACCTGTTAGGCACTGTTTCCTCAGTGCCTAACACAGTGACAGGCGCATTGCAAACAGCAAAACATGTTCACTGCCCATCTGACTAATGGAATAAAATTGCTCTGGGAGGCAAATGGTAAAAATAATCATCATGTCATCATACACAAGGTGTGGTCAAAGTGACCTAAGATACTAATTAGAAAAAATATATGCACCCCTATGTTTATTGCAGTGCTATTTACAATAGTCAAGACTTGGAAACAACTGAAATGCTCATTGGTAGACAGCTGGATTAAGAAACTGTGGTACATTTATACAATAGAGTATTACTCAGCTATAAAGAAGATTGAAATCGTACCATTTGCAACAATATGGATGGAACTAGAGACTATTATGTTAAGTGAAATAAGTCAGTTGGAGAAAGACAAATGCCATATGATCTCATTTAGATGTGAAATTTAAAGAACTGAATAAATGAGCAAAGTAAACAGAAATAGTCTCAGAGACACAGAGGAAAAACTGATGGTTGCTAGATGGGAGGGGGTGGGGAGGAGGGAGAAGGGGAAGGGACAAGATAACATAAATTGGTAACTTCAATATTGCCACAGGGACAGGAAAGACAGTTTGGGGAATATAATTAATAATGTTGTAAATATTTTGTAGGGTGTCAGATGGACACATGTCTTGTTAGGGAGACCACTTCATGGAAGGTGTAGAGGCTGAACAACGCATTGTATTTCTGAAGCTGATGCTGAATAATATTGTATGTCAATGATAATTATATATATATATATACACACACACACACACACACACACACACACACACACACACACACACACACATACTGCCATGGGATGTGGACTATAGTGTGGGGAATGGAGTCAATGGAATTGTAATAGATATCAGGGGGGTTGGTGGATTGGGGGAGAAGGGTTGTCACTTTGTGAGGGCTGAAAAGTATAGCTATTACATTGTTTTGTACACCTGAAACTAATAAAAAAAAAGAAGTTAGACAATTAAAAAGAAACATATGGTGAATGTTTAAATTAAAAAAAGATACTGCAGTAAAAGACATATTTCCATGAATCCCCCTCAAAATACTCCCCCTTGCTATGAACATATCCCATTGTTCTTGCCACTTTCTGAAGCAGTTCTGGAAGCCCTCTGTAGTGAGTGTCTTTAGTTGTGCTGTCGTGGCTGTCAATATCCTGAGTCATTTCAAAACATTTACCTTTCATGGTCAGTTTGACTTTGGGGAAGAGCCAGAAGTCTCATGGTTCCATATCCGGTGAGCAAGGTGGATGAGAACATACTATGATGTTTTTATTTTACACAAATTGCCATACTAGAAGTGATGTGCAGCATGGAGCCTTACCGTTGTGATCAACAAATGAATGCTACTGCTGAGTGCCAGTCAACAGAAAGGCAGGGATCTTCAATATGGGAAGTGGTGCGCCAAACCTTAGTAATAACATGTGACAAGTTTCAACTTGTTCAGTACAGTCAGTCGGGTGTGTACTATGGTTGAGAGAAGGTTTTTTTTAAAGTGTAAGTCATCCTCCATCATGACAATACCTCGTGTCACACATTGCTTCTAGTGCAGCAATTTATGTCAAATAAAAACATTATGGTGTGTCCTCATCCAACTTATTCATGGGATCTGGCACCATGCAACTTCTGGATCTCCGCAAAGTCAAAATGATTCAGGACATCGAGGCAGCCATGACAGCACAACTAAAGACACTCACAAAAGAGGACTTCCAGAACTGCGTCAGAAAGTGGCAAGAACGATGGGATAAGTGTGTTCAAAGTTAGGAGGAGTATTCTGAGGGGGGTTAATAGCAATGTGTCTTTTACTGTAATAATTTTTTTTTATTTAAACATTCACCATATTGTTTGATCATACCTCGTATATGGTAGGCTCATATCTATAGTTCATAACTTTTATAAGTTACGTGATAGATTATGGTTCTAATATCAATTACAAAAGATGATATGCTTGGATTACTGCCAGATGTTCCTAACTTTATAAACTTGAGATAGCACTTAATGTCTGTATAATAGTTACTGGAAGCAGTGGGAGTAAGCCATATAGGGATATTCCTAATAAACTGCGTTCTAATTGAAAGTATAAGATCACTAGAGGGCTTTGAAAATATCAAAGAGAGGACAGACAGATTGCATTTTGATTTGAAGACCTGGCTTTTGTACAGATTGAGCTAATCCTCATTGGCTCTTTTATGCTAATGTTATTACTATTTAATTACAAATAACCTCAGATATTGTTGACCTCACAGTTAACATCCAGATTTAAATGCAAAATGCCATGCTTATTTATGTATTTCATTTATTTATCTATTTTGATTTATTCTAGGAATCCTTATTCTAAAATAGTATGCAATGGAGCTATATTTGTTCTTGAACAACTTAAAGAATACTTAATTTTACTTTTGCCATTATTTATCTCTGTCTCTCCTCCCTGGGAGCTGCTGTTAAAATTAATTTGCATTTTAGACCTCAGGATTTTATATTGCCATTAGAGTTGTGAAATGTTTTTACTCAGCACAACTAAGAACTGATGTTTTACCTCCCACTAATGGACCTTTAATTAGGCACTGTAATGAACCATTCTGTCATTCCTTCATTTATATAGAGAAGGTTTTGTGTATGTAAGATACAATTTTGACAGAACACCCGGTCCACTGAACCTTGCCAACTCACATCTAATAGATCCTAAATTTATTATGCTTTTGTCAGCTGTTGGATTTATCATTTTAATGACACTGTCCACAGTCTTATTTTGCTGCCAAAGAACAGCCTCTCCGTGCTGCAGGAACGTTTGCCGACGTCTTGATCAACAACTCCAGGGGTCCGACTCTGACAATAATATTACTACTTCGGGACCTTGGGCAAGTTATTTAACCTCTGTCTAAGGATTAATTGGTTAATTTTAATAAGTGTTTTGCAGTAAAAGGTGGGAATCAGTCACTATGACTGCTAATAGTGATAATAAAATTATCATGCAAGCTTTTACAATGCATTCAGCTAGTTCAGACTGTGATTCTTCTATTAAGGTGCCAATTAAAACATAAGCTGCTAAATTTATTCTTTTTAAGAATTTAGATTGCTATAATGATGGCCACATAGTATTTTTAAAACTTATTTCAAAAATAATCAAGAATGGCAATGGTTCAACTTAAAAAAAAAAAAAGAGTGATGTTCTATGATGATGGACCAACTGAAAACTGAGAAATAGCTCTACACAAAAATACAGTTGTTCCGTGACTAAATGTAGCTTTGTACATTAAATTGATTGTTCTTTTATTAACTTGTCTCTAAACAGCTCTCATTCATTTATTTATGATTACTTATTTTTCCATCTATTTATTTGACAAATGCCATTGTTGGGTATAGTCTCAAAGAGGTCATTCTAGACAAGTAAAAAGAATGCATACAAGTAGTAACACTACCAGGTAAAAAAGAATAGAGCCAGAAAGAGGTAAAGAAGCAGAGAATTTAGAAGAGAAAGAGATTAACTCAAACTGGGGGTGTATGTGAACATCTTCTAAAAGGAAATGGTGTTAAGGGAGGAAGGTAGATAGAATTCGGCATGGAGAGATGAAGGTGAGGGGGAAAAGAAAGCACATTTTAGAGGAAAATAGCATGAAAAGTCGCAATACCAGGGAAGATGACATATGAAGAAACATGATCAGCGTGGCTTTACTAGACTAAAGAAGAGGCTGCAGAAACAGTTTGGATAGTAGGGATGATCTGCATCACACAGGATAGTAGTTGGTATTGGTCCTGATTTGCTTGGAAATCAGACAGTTGTGAGAACGGTGGAGGAGAAAAGATAAAAAGAAACAAAAGACAAAAAAAAGAGTTAGTAAATGCAAGTTGTGCTGGAATATTATGCTATGTTGAGTGGAGGGAGGTAAGAGGGCAATGAGGACGTGAATGGGGTTGCATATAGCTGGAATGTATTTGCCAAATAAACTCTGATGGCCTGTGATGCATATCACTTAAGAGGCAAGTGTAAATGGGCACTGCCTTAAGATAGTGGCATGTGCATATGCCAAGAAGAGGATGACCTAATATGAGGAGAATGTATACCTAGAAAAGGAAACACCACATTGAAACTGAAACTCTCTTTTTGCTGCAGCAGAAGTGGTCCCTGCTGTAACATCAGAGCCAAAATATTTAACAATACTCTTTATTCTCAAATAACAACTCAGTGCACATAGCTTGATTGTATGCTATTCTACATACTACTTTCTACAATGATATGTCCTAGGCCACCCTCCATGAGGTCCTCAATGATAGCAAACAATCTGGGGACCAGAATATTAAGTGGCTTTGAAGGATGTGAGCCCTGGAGCCGGGTTGCCTGTGTTTGAATCCTGGCTCTCCCGATCACTAACTGTGTGACCTTCAGGAGGCTCTTTATGCCTTCTTAGTAGCCTCCTCTATACAATGAGAATAAAAAACAACACCTTGTTCATCAGTTGAATTCAATAGATTAATAGAATTAACGCAAAGAAGGAAGAAATTACAAGAGTTTCCGAAGGTAGAGAGATGTCAGTAAACGTGGTTGAGATAAAAAACAACAAAACATTTTTTATTATGGATAAAACATACAACTGTTTATGTTGCTGCTCTTTTGTGAATAGATACAGAGGGTGCAGAGAGAAAGCATAAATTTAGTTGGTGATAATCCAGGTAAGAGATGTTGGTAGCTTCAATGAGGGTTGTGAGAATGCAGGTGGGGGAAGTGTTCAGATTCTGGGTAGATTTTAAAAGTAAAAGTGAGAATGAAAATGCGGTGTAAAAGAAAGAAGAAAAAAGTCAAGAACAATGCCACAATTTTTGGACCTGAACACTGAGTGTTTTGCTTTACAGACATAAGATAAGCTATGGTAGAGCCGTTTTGGGGTGAAAAAAATCAGATAAATTTTGAGCCAAGTCAAGCTGTTATATAGATGCTTAAGGATAAAAATCTGGGATCTAGAAGATAGGTTCAGCTGGAGACATAAATTTGGAGCTATTCATATTTGGATGGTATTACAAGCCACACAATTAGTTGAAATCGTCCAGGCAATGGGTCTGATTCTTGGGCACATATGTAAAACATCTAGAAAACTTTAAATAATATAGATGACCTATTACATGCTAAGAAAAGAAAAATCTTCAGAGGTGACATTTGGGAAACTGTATTTTATACAAGCTGTTGAAGCCATTCTAATGTGCAGAGTTATACAGAAGTCATAGGCTCAAGGAGTGAGTGTTTTAGAGAAGAAAAGAGATACAGGAACACAATCACAAGTCACTGCAATGTTTAAAAGGTCAGAAGAATAAGGAGTAATCAACAAAAGACACTGAGAAGAAGCAGCTAGTAAATTGGGAATGAAAGTAAGAGATTAAAAACAAGGGAAGAAGGTGTTTTAAGGACAGAGTGATTAATGTTGACTGTAGATGTAAAACAAAAATTGAGAATTGACCATTGGATATAAAAACATAGATGCCATTAAAATAAATTAATTAACTTGACTTTGATAAAAAAATGTTTCTGTAGAATAGTAAAGATAAAAACCTGACAAAGGTGGGGTAAAAAAAAAAAACAGAAAGAGAGGAATTGGAGAATATAATAACATTTTAGAGCAATACGATGGTTCAAAAAATGAGCAGTGAACTAAAGTTGTATCCAGAAAGGGATGTGGGCACAAGGTAAGGTTTTTTTGTTTGTTTTAAGAAAGTACTAGGTAAAGAGGGAAATATTGATAAAGCAGGAGAAAGAGGGGCAGTTTTAAGACATGTGTCCTTGAGTAGCTAAGAGGTAACCAATGCATGAGTGAGTAGCATAGCATGAGACGCAGTATGGCTTGCTTCCTAGTCATAAGAAAAAAGACAGAGTGTATTGGTATAGGATAAAGCAGTTTCAGGGGTATGGACTGGGAGCTTGTGGCAGTTCTCTTTGAAAGGCTTCTATTTTTATGAATAAAATAAGAAGCATGGTCTTTGACTAAGAATAAAGTTGGGGAGCAGGTTTTGGAGGATTGAAGAGAAAGAAGTATGAGATAGACATCTAGGTGAGATAATGGATTAGTGAAATATAGATGACATAGTAAGTGCCCTTTGGAAGTTAGTGATAAAAACTCAAGTGAGACCAGTCTACATAATTATGTTTTTGTTTTTGTGTTGTTTTTTTTCAGTTGCATTTAGCAATGGGGCACCAGTTCAGGGCCGATGGAGGAGTGAATTTAGCCATGGTTACAGTTTTCTAGGACAGAAAAATAGAAGGGAAGAGGGAGCAAAGGAATTGAGGATATGTACAAGGAAATGATTATGTTAGACTATGGAATCTAAGATGGAGAAGACAGAAACAGAATCTTTAAAATAAAAGAAGGATGAGGAACAATGTAAAGAATTATTGGAGTTTGGAATGACATAGGACGCAAAACTAAGGAACAAGGGGTGGCTGACACTGAGATAATTTAGGGCATGTAGATAGAGGTAATAAGACAATTTCATAAGGTTAACATCAAAGCATGCTGTCAGACAGACTGGTGGGTGGTGCTTTCACTTACAGTACTGACATCTGTCACCAGTGTGTTCAGGCTGGCAGTAGCAGTAAGGCTGGTTCCCAGCACTCACGCTGCACGTCCCTCCATTTTGACAAAAATCCTCACAAACTGTCTTACCACAGTTTGGTCCAGTGAACCCCAGTGCACAGCTGCAGGTGGGTCTCCCTATAAGAAAAAAAAAAGTAATAAAAAGAAAATTATTTGACTAAAATGGTTTAATTTGCATGGAATCCACTAGATAAGAATCAGGAAGTCATGATTTTGATCAAAGTTTGTCCACTATTTATGCTGTAACTTTAGGCAGCAACATGACCTCTTTGGGTCTCAGGTTCCCAATGTTCCAATGAAGCCCAGATTAGATGGTATCTCAAGGTCACATTGGGTAAAATAAGCAGAGCTCATTTTATGAATAATTACACATGCATACAAGTATATTATGCTTTACAGTGCTTGCATTATTCTCTGTACTTCTCTTTACATGTCCATTTGGGCTTTTCAATTATTTTTGCTCTCCTCATGTGGTAATGCAGATTGTAATGGCCATTAGAATATAAAACAAAGAAAATCACTTTTCCCAGTGTTTAATCATCATGTACCAACCACTGCCAAATCTACATAAAGCATGAACTTCGACTTACTATAAATATGTGTTTTAATAAGTTTAAAGTGGGTATGTCGTTTGAAACAAGATTTATGAACATTAATTATTTTATTAGATTTAAATACAAACACTGGATTTAGTATGTAAGTACTTATTAAGTCCTATTTTATTTCATTTTGGAATTTTTATTCATGGTCAAGGACTGTTTGTAATCTAGTAAGATGATTTAGAAGTCTAATGCTAACAGCACACAATAGCAAGTCAGATGGATCAAATTTAGGTATTTTTCTTTATTTGCTCTGTGGGAGCTAGTATCACACTGGAAGGTGAACAATCCTTTAAGGTGTTTTGAACATAACAGTTAACTGTTATATCAGGAATGAGTCTCTCTAACTGCCTGAGCTGTCAAGGACTGGGTAGAAAATTCAATAGAGAACTAGCTCTGTAGAAGAGGTGAAGAACAAAACAAAAATTAATGACTATCATTTGTAATGGGGAAAGAATGAGGTTGAGAGGTTAGACAAATGTAAAGAAATAACATGAAAGAGAATAAAAAAGAAATTGAATTATAGATCTCAATGAACTAGAATTCAGAAAATGCTACTCGGTTGGTAGCATCAGGGAATAATATCCAACCATCTCCTCTATCACCTTTGTAGACATGAAGCATACTTAGAATTGTCAGAAAAATGCATGAGTGTAAGACAAGACTTGAAGTGTGAAAATGATATGCTTTCTCTATTGCCATAGAGTCTACATTTTACATTGAGGACAATTCTACATTATTTTATTTATTTATTTATTTTTGCAAAAGCATTCTTAAGTGAATAAAATGCCTCCAAATAAAATCTAGCTGTATTTCCAAGAGAATGAGTAAATTGAAGTTTCACAATTTATATATTTATTTTAATTTGAAAGGGCTCCACACATTTTAAAAAGCTAGAGCTATTGCTTCTCAATGAAGAGAGTTATATACATTTTTTAGTTGATGCTTTAAACTGTTTGATATACAGTTCAATGCTTTAAAACTGATTTACAAATGCTACTAGTTTGGTGGCCGATAAATGGCTATTAATAGATTGAGAAAAAAAGGTAAGTTTTATATACATTAAAAGCTGATTAACCTCCTATTTTCCATTGTCAGAATATGGCTTTAAAACTTTTAGATAAAGATTTTTCTTATAATGGTAGTGAATTTTCTAGTTGTCGATTATATCAGGACAGCATATTTTCACTGGAATAAGGATGAGTGAAAAATAAAGACTCAAACTACAGAATAAATGGTGGTGGAAGATAAAGAGGTTCGACGGTTCTTGGAACACAGTTACAGGGAAACCAAAACCCTGTGCAAAAGTCATTCCTCTTCAGTCACAAGAACCACTGAATGACTTACAGAAAAACAGAATATATAAACAGGAACACAAATAACATAAGATGAATGTGAAACAGTACAGGAAGTACAGGAGAAATCAAATTGCATTAGAAAACCAGAAAAAGGGCCACATGGAGGCAGGACTTAAACACAGTAGATTTATGGTTTCCTCCATTACTTTCTAGGTTTCTTTTTTTTTCCCCCTTTTTTAAAACCTAAGAGTGAAAAAAAATGATAGATGTTTGAAAAAAACAAACACAACCTGTTAAGACCCTTGAAAACTCCTCTGTTCTAGTCACTCAGAGAAACAGCACCATGCTTTCATCTCATCTACAGGCTGTTTTGAAACTAGGGCAGAGTGACCAGGTTGTCCCCCAGCTGGCATATGTCTTGCATCATTTAGATTCTGGCTGAATTATTTTTAAAAAAGCTCCTATGTGTCTTCCTTTGAAGAGAAGATTTATTTTTGACAAGGAGAAATCTCTTCATAGTCAGGGGAATATTATCTAACTGGAAACTGTGTGATGGTACAGCAGATCTTTTGTTTGCTGATGAGGAATGAAACATCTGCTGCAGCATTTTATAATGGTCTCCATTTAATATTTTCCAGGAGCTCTCCGGGTGCACCCTAACAAGTTGCACTGGATTCATTTATAAAGATTTTTTTAGGTAGCTGAATTTGATTTTGACATTTGAAAAGGAAACGGCACTTTTACAACGACTAAGATATAGCAGTAATGTATCCAGGCAGCTGGGGTATTGACAGCCAACAGGGTAGTGCAATCAGGGAGAGCGTTGACCTGAGGAAGGAGGGGGAGCAGAACAGTTTGTTGGCTCTAATCAGTCTAGCTTCTACGGCGTTCTTAGCTGAGACCTTAAGAGTGTAGGTTGTCTGACTGCCTGGATTTGCAGACTATCTGTGCCAGTTACTGGCTATGAAACTATGGTCTCATATCCCCTCTCTGCTTACTTTCTCGTGTTTAAAACGAGGGCAGTAACAGTGCCTACCTCATACATAGGCCATTGTGCAGAATTACATAGAATACTTGAGATAATACATGCAAAGCTTTTCTAATTGTGCCAGGCACACAGAGAGCACTCAGCTACATTTTTGTTCTTATTATTATTCCTATTGAGTGAGTTACAACAAATATAGATGACTTACTCTGTGATTATATCTACAAAGGCACTGTAATTCTCCGAAAACTATTCTGAAAATTTCTTAAATTACACATTTTATATCCATTATTTATTTAAGATCAAATTAAATGTAAATTTGTTTGCATGCCAGTGATGGGATACAGCAGGCATTCTGGAATTCTCCATTAACTTTGCTCTCAGCCTCCAACATTTCAAACTTTTGAAGGATGGGTCCCTCTCTCTACTTTACCTTCTAAACATGCTTAATTCTACCCCTTAAAAGAAAGAACACACACACACACGCGCGCACACACACACACACACACACACACACACACCACACAACACACAACACAAATATAAATAAAAAAGCAAACCTAATATTTGCCAAGGACATATATAACTTCAAATTTTGGTATATCTTGAACTTTTTCAAAAGAAATTGATAGTCACTGCTTCCAATTTTACCAACATATGACAAACTAAAATCTTTGGTCATAAAGTCACATCCCAATCCTTCACTGGCTTTACAGTTTTTATTATTTTTTTAATATACAAAACAATGTGTATTAATCAATTACTTCTCTTTTCTCAGTGGAGAGGTCAGATACTTCAATATGTATGTACTGTTCATGTAACTCAATTCTGATTCCCTGGCAGTTAGAAAGGCTTAGGAATGAAGACGTTAACACGTGGTATTGTCTTTACTGTGTATTTATGTACTATTGCAAAGCTTACCTCTAATCTCTTAATCCTAAAATCCACTAATTTCTTCTCAATCATCATTCTCCTCAAATTTTCTCCATAATTTTACATTTTTAACACCTACACTTGAAAATTCTATCCACTTAGCTTTTAAGACACTAGTATTGTTGATTTCCCTATCATCTTTCTGACTGGTTTTTACCAATTGCTTTTATGTTTTGTCTCTCTCTCTCTCTCTCTCTCTCTCTCTCTCTCTCTCTCTCT
>NW_017732500.1:103368-162615 GCF_001890085.2 Hipposideros armiger | reverse complement strand
CCGGCTTCTGGACGGCCGCTCACTGCGGCTGCTGGCTACACACGGTAGCCCATGGTAACCCACTGCCACAGGGGCTGCAGCCTATGCCATCACTGGTGACTCACGGCAGCCCAGCTCCAAGTTGAGCTGCCGTTCAGCATCTTAGCTGTAGAGGGCAGTGTCACTGGCCCTCATATGTGGGATCTGAACCGGGGCCCTCTGGCTTCCCAAGCCAGTTCTTAACCATTGAGCCACTAGGCTGGCCCTGTCTTAAGAATATTTAATGGGAACTAAATACATTCAGCGCAAAGTTAAATTTTTTTCTTTCTTTCTTTTTGCATCAGGCAGAGCTGGGAATGAAATCTTATTAGATGTTTCTTAATTGTGTGGCTTTGGAAAACTTTGATTTCCTCACTGGATCTCATTGCACTTCTAATTCTATAAAATGGTAACAGTAATGCCTACCATGTGCTGGTAAAACACATGGCACATACCTACCACATTGCAAACATTCGGTATTGGTAGCCTTATAGTGATAGTAGTGCTGGTATTGTTATTATTATCAGTACTGTTAATAAACATATTATCAATTTAGGTTATTATTTAAACTTAAATGAGCACACATGCCTTAGTTAAGAAACTCCATTGGAATCCTGATGCACATTTTTCCTATATTTATTATTTTGGGCATAACATGCTCATAGTCAATCCATATATATCAGTTAAACATAATGTATTTTGAAATATAAAATATCAATAGAATCTATTGTATTGTATATTCAAGTAACTACATGGGTATAATATGATATATCATTAGTCCCTGTTAAATGAGCATTAAATTTATATGATTTGGCTATAGTTTACCTCTAGTTACATGGACGTACTTCACTCTATGTTATTTTTTTGTTATATAGCTACAGTCAGGGATTTCTCTTTATGGGCAGACAATAACACTGCTCATTTTCAGTGATAATAGGTAATATCTTAGAGCACTGATTTGGAACAATCTAGGTTCTCAGATTTTAGTTTTCTTAACCACTGTAGCTCATATCTGATGTATGCCACAATGCAAGCATCATATGGTGATAAGAATTAAATAAGGTAATATATCCAAGGAATTTACCAGAATTCTTGACATATATTAAGCACTCAAAATATAGTTGTCACTATAATAAAGGTAACACCTATTATGTTGGTAAAATTTCCAAAGTATTATAATTATTTAATATATATTTTGCAAAGTAATCACTACTTACTTGGTAATAATTTTAGAGTAAAATTTTCTGGGTAGCTTTTAGTCAAGTAATATATCAATTAAGATTGACCAATCAATATGCTTTCTCAAAAGCATATATTTTTTAGTATAATAAAAGTATATTTGTTGGCATTTTTAATAACTTCATATAATACTGGTATCTGTCTTTAAAAGCTAGATTTAATAAACAGTGTTTTAAAAACTGATCATATAAATGCTACTTATCAGTATGAACTAATCAATATTATACGACATTAAGTTGGTAAAATAACTTCTTTGCTCAATATTGGACAAATAAATTACTACCCTTTTCTATATAAATGCAATGCTCGAAAATGTGTGGTTGATTGCTAAGAAAAAATGAACTTCCTATGAGATAGTGACTATGCTTATTATTTCTAAGATGTAGATACCTGCTAGTGAACATCATTAATTGGTTCTCTTTTTAAGCAATTTATTTGAATTCATGCTCATTTGTCTCTGTGAACCATGCTGCTTACCCTGTTTAACTTGGTACTGGCTGAGTCAATCTGGTGCTCATAAATTTTTGTCCCTGGATATAGTATTTTATATCTAACCAGTCTTCTGTGTATATAGTCATTGTTCAGCTCAAATAGCCTGATAAGCACTCTGAGTCCAAGTAATAGCAGTGCTTAATTGACATTTAAACAGCAGGACATATGCACAAAAGTTTACATTTAATGTTCTGCTATGAAACTACTATCTAAGCATTATACACTCTTTACTCACAACATCTTTACTATTTGGACAAAAATCAGATTCTTGTTCCTTTATACAAATAAAAATGATAAGCTAAGAGACAAATCACCACAGCGTCGTTCTGTTATTAGACTGCAATCAGAAAGCCTATATCCTGACTTCTTACCCCCAACACTACTCTCCTTTGTGAAACCTGTTTTCACTCCTGACTTAGATTCAAGTAATACAAGTTTTGAATACTTATAAAAAGTGCTTGCCTTTTTGATAAAGAGATTTGACATTGTACTTTTTAACTTAATATAATATTGTCCTTGATGGAAAGTAAGTGCCCATTTATTCATAATTTTAGCAAGCTGACTGTAGCTGTCGGGTTGTCATAAGTATCATCATGATTACAGAGAACTATTCAGCAAATCCTGACAAAGAAAAGGAAGATTTGTGGGCTTTATCAACTCCCTCTCAGGTACAACTTAATATATTTTGACATGTTTCAAATTATAGGTCACAATCTATTTATACTTCTGGAAAAGTTCATTTTCAGCCAGCATTGTGGAAATGAGACTACAACATTTTTGTCTTTTCTTTGTATACAAGTAGGCCAACTCAAGCATTCTGACATTAGCCTAGAAAACCATAAGACTAAATATTGGGTTGTCGGAAAAGTCATGATGCATTTTTGCAATGAAAAACAGAAAAAAACATGCCATGACTTTTCTGACAACCCAATAGTTTAGTACTGTGCTTACCAAAGTGGTTCAAATGAACCAGTAACTGTCCTTCATGAAGCCAGTACCAGAATTATAGACAACCTTTCTTTCATTCTCTCATAGGTTTGTTGTGAAGATTTAGACCAAGAACAGTGCCTGGCACTTAGTAAGCAGTCCTATATATATTAATTTTCATGATCCTGACAATAATTATTATTGTTATTTTAATTTCTAATAATAATTATTATTTTGATTTCAGATTATAATAGTATTGCATGTTAATTGGAGAACATTTGGAAAATACAGAAGTATAAAGAAGGATCTATTTCCTAATATAGACACTTTATTCATGAATATTTCCCATTTGGGTTCATATTATATAACCAGTGTTATTTTTTGTCTTTTTAAACTTCAGCATACAATGTGAACACTTTTCTATATCATTATATGATCTGCAACTGTTATTATATTATGTAACATTCACCTTTTATATAATATATGCTATATTTTATATATTAACTGTTTGAATTCAAATTTTTACCTCCAATTTATAAGTAACACTAAACTGAACATTTTACATCTAAATATTTTGCTTTTTATTATTATGTAATCCTTGGAATATTTCTATAAGTGATATTATTTAGTTATAGAGCATTGAAACTTAATAAAATTCTTGCTGAGTATTTCAAAATTGCTTGTGGTAAGATCTGTACCATGAACATTTTCTTCCAGTCATGATTTCAGAATGCGGGTTTCATCTATGTTTCACTGGACTCCTCCTTTACTTCCTCCTTCTCAAACTCCTTCTCTCTCTTTTCCTCTTTTCCCTTCTTTTGTATATGTCTGTGTGCACATGTGTGTGAGACTAGTATTCTGCCATTTGCTCACTATACTTTCTGTTTATTTTCGACTTTATGTTTTCAATATTACATTTTCAACTGAATATTCTCTTGGGATTCTTAAAAAAGCAAGTACAACCAAATACCCAGCTTTTGGCACTCCCTAAACATAATCAATATCTATGTTAAGGGAGCTAGGACATCAAGCTTAATTTAAATTAAAAATAGCCCTCATTTAAATAAAAAGTGAAAGAAAAGCAAAGATTTTAAATATATGTTCACCTTTATCAAGACATTAATTAGGTGATTGGTACTTTACATCCCAGGTACATATGTGACTTGAAAGGCATCAGTACACAGGTTTTATCCCCCGTTCCATGATGTTTTGAGGGTGTTGAAAAGTTCCTAGCTTAACTTGACTTTGAGCAACCATTTTTGGGGTAGTCATATTTGATGGCAGTCATATATACCCATCATATTTGGGGCAGTGGCCTAGACAGAAAGATCTTGAATGAATGAGAAGGAAAATTCTCTCCATCTACTCACCTATTTATTATAAGGGCCCTTCCCATTGTAGTGAGATTTCATATATATACATATGTATATATATATATATATATATATATATATATATATATATATATATATACATATGTATATATATAATGAAAATTTTTTCCTCAATAGGGCCTTTTTATTCCTGCTTCATTTCTGAAAACAAAACTTCCACAGATTTTTTTATTTTTTTTTGGTACATACCCAGCAGAGGGATTGCTGGGTCATATAGTAACTATATTTTTAATTTTTAAAGAACCTCCATACTGCCTTCCATAGCATGTATGAGGGTTCCTTTTCCCCCACATCCTCTTCAATACTTGTTATTGTTTGTCTTATTGATGATAGCCATTCTAACAGGTTTGAGGTGATATCTCATTGTGGTTTTGATTTGCATTTCCCTAACAACTTGTGAAGTTGAGCATTTTGTCATATATCTATCTGTTGGCCGTTTGTATGTCTTTTCGGAAGTACTCCGATGTTCACTGCAGCATTATTTATGGTGGCCAAGACATGGAAACAACCAAAATATCCTTTGATAGATGAATGGATAAAGAAGATGAGGTATACACAATGGAATACTATTCTGCCATAAGAAAAGATGAAATACTGCATTTGCGATGACATGGATGGATCTTGAGATTATTATGCTAAGTGGAATAAGTCAGATGATAAAGTTGAGGATCATACAGTTTCACTCATATGTGGCATATAAAACTGAAAGCAACGAATGAACAAGACAAACAAACAAACAAAAACTCATTGATACAGACAACAGTTTAGTGGTTACCAGAGGGTAAATGGAAAGGGTGGGTGGTAGAAGAGAATAAAGGGGGTCAAATATATAGTGATGTAAGGAGAGTTGACTTTAGGTGTTAAATCCACAATGCGACATACAGATGATATATTATAGTACTGTACATTTGAAACATATAATTTTACTAACCAATGATGCCCCAATAAGTTTAATTAAAAAAGGGTACATTTAGTTGATTTTACAAGATGTAAAAAAAGAATAAATATTCATAAAAGTGAAGATTCACTGTAAATATAGTTAACTATATACATATACTAAATTATATCCATAATGAAAAAAATATAAATTAGTCTCTATTTTCTATAATAGAATGGCTGAATAATGCAATGCTTTATTCTCATTTGCAATATTTTGCCCAATGTAAACTTTATCTTTTATCTATCCTTCTATGAGCAGGTCATAGAAATGAATTACATGAACCCTTATTGATATAATCAATGTCAAACTATTTCATTTCATTTTGTAGCACTTTCCTCTATGAGTAGAGCTCATATACACATTTTATTTTAGCTTTCTTTATTAAAAAACTTAAGGAATGAGAAAAAACTCATTTCTACATGCAAAATTTTAATTATGCCTTTCAGACGTGTGCTTTTAATTAACTGGTGACATTTCCTTTGTTCAATTATTATAGTTCTACACAACTGTCAAAAACTTATAAATTTTAATTAAGGCTGCCCCAAACCCTAGTTATATAGTATCCACATAAAAATTTGCCAAAAGGCTTAACTGTAAGTAAACCAATGATTAATAAATCCATGAATTTCTCAACAGGATTTGTTTAACAAATTAACATTTATCTGGAGATAATGAGGTTCTACAGTCTGTAATACCAGACAATGTTTTACAAACCCTATTTTTAAAAGTGAAAAATGCTTTGTAAATAACTTTATTGGATATAATACTATTATGAATTATTAAATGCTTTAAGACAATAAACTACATGGATATTATTCAGGTTGAATTCATATGAGGACTTATTTATATTACTAATTTAAAATATAATTTGCTCTGAACCTACTGTCTATGTAGATCAATATCTAATAATCTGGGTGCATAAAGTTGATATAGTATAGATTTTAAGAATGCAGCAAGGTCTGAACAAATGATTTGAATAAAACATTACAAGTTGTGCTGTATCCATGTGTATAGTACAGAATCCATTAATAGGAAAGCAAATTCAGTGTTTCATAGGGATTTGTCCCTGTTGATCCGTTGCGGGTTGAACAGATAGCCATAGTTGAAGTGACAATCTCTTTAGTCAGCTTAAATATTTCCAAAGATTAACATACGTAATCTGGTTATAACCCAATGATTTTTATTATTATAATGAGAAAATTAAGTTAACAATTAAAGAATACAGTCCCTAAAAACTTGTTTGCATGAGAAAAGCTTTCCTAACAGATACGGTATCTGTGTTACCAAAATAATATTCCAGGTCATATCCTTTTAGAGCCCATTCATTGGATTCTCATTTGCACATTCAGTGAAAGTCCCATGTCTCCCACAGCAATTGAACATACTCTACTGTATGGACTAGCTTCCCTTAGGCAGAATGAAAATATGTAGTAAGACTCCTACTGCC
The DNA here is from genome assembly GCF_001890085.2 of Hipposideros armiger. Taxonomy (NCBI): domain Eukaryota; kingdom Metazoa; phylum Chordata; class Mammalia; order Chiroptera; family Hipposideridae; genus Hipposideros; species Hipposideros armiger. The sequence goes on along the minus strand of NW_017732500.1, from coordinate 156,158 downwards.
TTTTTTATTTCAATCAGCTGGTTAAATATTTTTATCAGAATTCGATTAAGTAGTTAGAATACCTTAATTATCAATTAATCACATATCAAAATATTTGTAGACATAAAACTGTCAAACTTAAAGAAATAGTTATGCATTTACTATTAGAATGCAAATCAGAAACAGCTTGGTTCCTCTGAACTCCATTGAAAATGCTTCTTAATGTGAGTCTTTCAGTTAGCATTATGCTAAATACTTCAAAGAATGGCATAAACAATAGAAGCAGTGAGAACTCCCAGTAAGACAGAAATTAATCATGTTGGGGATGTAAAGGTGATATAGATTGATTTTCCATTTCCCTAACTAAATTTGCATTTATGTAATAGAATTAAATGTGTATAGATTGCACTCTAATTTAGTTGCATAATGTCCTTTGCACCAAATACTGGGATCAGCAATTATATTTTTATTATGTATTGGGGTTAATTTTTTCCCATGGAAACATATTTAAATTTAATAAAAGTCAGCCAGAAATATGTTTCAATGTTTACTTGTGCTGTAGAAAACATTTTGTGCAAACATAGCTATTGCATAAATTAATAAGAATCTCAAGTATATCCTGACATGTAGTAACCTGATCATTATCAAAGCATATTATATAATACAAGTCAATGGAGTAGTTATGATTTTAGATGGGAATTACAATGCTATCAGATGTACTAATATCATATATTTTCACTTAAAATGAATGTAATTTTCAATAACAAATGATTTTGAGTATTAGGCAAACTGTTCAAAAAGCAAACCAAAAAACCCCCCAACTTTTCAAGTCAAACATATAAGATTTATAAAACTGGTTTCAGTCAATCATTCTAAGGCAGAGTCAGAACATCTATAAGCACTGAGCCCTGTCACACAGTGCACATTAAATACATGATCATGATCATTACGACTGTTAAATTTTGTGACCTGAACTTTGATATACTAAATTTAAAGCAAATGCCATTTATCATGTTAAATTAATTATTAAATTTAATTTGTGTTAATATACTCTTTATGAAGATACCAGCAATTGTATTTGCAACATTATATTCTTTATATTTTCACATGTAAGGAAAATTGCAAATTATTTGAATATACGACGACACTCAAATATTTACCCAAAGCTGATGGCACGCAAGTTCCTCCATTTTGACAGTAGTTGCTACAGTGGTTGACTTCACATCTGTCTCCTGAATAACTAGGCCAACAGTGACACCTCAAATCACCTTTCTCATTTAAAATGCACCTTCCCCCATTTTCACAAGTCAATTTGCATGAATCATCTGGTTATAAAAAGAAATGTATGAATTAGCATGCCATTTAGTGCATGGTAGAATTATTATAATTTAAACAGATAAAAAATAAATACTAGGGTTTACTTTTTTAAAAATAAATTTCCAAAAATAAATACTCTGAATATAAAAGAACACAATTATTTACAAATAGAAAAATAGATTTCAACTGTTGTTGAATGGTGAATACAAATGTTGAATTAACTTCTATTCTTCTTCAGGCTTAAAACATTACTAGTGATTTCTTATATTTGTTACAACAGTAAGCAAACCAACTGAAACTCCCTAAAAATAAAATATTTTCCAACCAATATGTATTTTTTTTAATAATATGAGCAATCATGACTTATTTTTTAGGAGCATTTGATATTAAACCAAACTGAAATATAGGTATAAGATATATGCATATATATTCATATTTTTCTATATTATATATATATATATATATATATATAATATTGTGTATATATATACATATAAATGTATGTATAATTTATAGTATAAGGACACTCTTAAATAAAAATATACTCTTTGATGTGCAAACTTATGAACCATATAGAAACATCTAAAAATAAGTCACATAGATTTGGTACAAGATAATTATAGAAGAGTGTCAAAAACATTTCCATATGTAAAATATCCATATGTAAAATGATTAGGCATAATCTGTCCATACATTTTGGGTGAGAATATGTAAGGATGGTCATTCTTTGGAATAGCAAAATTACTTTTAAAACTATGATGTCTAATTTATGATAAACATTGGTTTGAATCATTTTCCAGGTCATTTCCCCACATGGCCTTGCTCCATTAGAGGCCTTATTCCATTGGAAATGCTGCTTTACTTAGAGCAAGGCACAATGTCCAATGGAAAAAAAATATTGAGAATATTGTAAGAGACATTTTATTCTAAAATATGCCTTCTACTAAAGTCATGTTTCATAGTGAAATAGGTAAAGTAAAAATAGCCTGTATTCCTTACTCAAGATACAGTGCCCTATACAGAGCAGAAACTTGACTATATCACTGAAATAATCACAAGAGCTCCGTGAAGAGCCTCAGTGACTTAAAATGACACAACGATTCAAGTATTAATTAATATCCACTGTCATAAATAGAGACTATTTGTCAGCAGTGCCAGACAATTCAGAGACGTGTCTCATTGCAAGGGAAAGTTTCCAGTATTTTGCCATATAGGTAGACTTCAGGTTGGCATTACTAAAGTTTGCAATTGTAATATGAAGGACTCTCTCATGAAGCACTATATATGTATACATAGTACAAAGAAAATGGCAGTTGGTATAATGAGACTGGCGTTTAGGTCCTAGTTCTGCCACATACTAATCATATGAGTTAGCATATCTGAGCTTCTTTTACTTTAAAATGACCTTAATGACCAATGTACAACTTAACTCATAGATATGTTATGATTATTACATTAAATAAGTTTGAATTAAAAAGTTAAAATTACAAAACTTTAAATATTAAGTAAGAGGTATATACCATATATACATACACCTGAATGAGAATTTGACTTCTAGCCCATGTCTATCATATCTGGAATAGTAGAAGAGTGAAGAGCTGAAATCTGGGTCTACAGATGTGTTGTTAAACTTCAACAGGAAATTAAGTCACTTATTTGGTAAATTACCATGTCACATCAGCATTATTTACTGAGTGCCCGTAAGGTACACTATGTATCCATAGTTAAATGCCAGAAGTTGAGCATGGAGGAACTGATTGAAAGTCACTGTGACTGAGCCTGGGTTAGAGTGAGAAGGAAGGAACTGGAAGAGATGAGTGAGTTTGAAGAGATAAGCAGAGTACTAGGAGATCCTTGAATTTTGGACTTTGTCCCCAAAACAATGTTGAGTCTTCAGAGCCTAAAACATTCTGATAGTGACTGTACTTGGCTGGGTTTAAACTGAAAGCAGGGAGACGACTAGGACTCTGTTTAAAAATCCAATATCCAATATCCAAGCTAGATAAGATGATGGCCTAAAATAACAATTTTGTGGGATGGATAAATGTGGATATATCCTAAAGGTAACTGGAAGGTAAAAATTACATTGGTGCTACATAAAAAGGGCAAGAAAAAAAAAGGATCATTCTTCATTACTTGACACAAGGCAATAGGAACTGAAGGAATGATTTAGCTTTGGACATGTTAAATTTACACCTGTGTAAATGCAAGTGTGAATCTCCAGCAAAGAGTCAAATATAAAGGTCAGATTCTCAAGAAAGATCTAGAGTGGACATATGCTTGCTTAATTCATAATTCACCAAAACATTTATAACTCATTCAGTATGAAATAGCCTAAGTGGGGTTGTGAATGTGAACACTGAAGATAAATATTTACGTCTTTATGATCTCAGGATTATTGGGGGTAGGGGACTTATTTTCACCTGCAGACGTTCGATGTAAACTACATACTACATATATTATACTACATGTATACTACATATATTCAAAATCTTTACATGGTAACACATGCGCATTTCTATAATGTGTCTCATTAGGTATCATAATTTTAAAAATATAACACTGTCTGATGAAATGAAAGTAGAGTCACATTCCTTAAAAACCTAACTGTAATAGATGTATAGTGAAAAAGAAGGCTGCTTTTGTCAATAACTAAATCACTCCCAGAAGCCAAGTTCCAGCAATTATAATCAACTATAGTAAAGAGCAGGTGAATACTTCCCCAAGAATACATAACATTAGAATTTCAAATTTCTTATATAAAGATTAAAAATCTTCAGTATGCTCAATTGAATATTTAACAATAGCAGCTAGAGAAAGGCATGCAATTATAAAGAGCTGAAAAACGTGGCTATATCAAATATTAATGTAAGGAAAAAATTATCTACACTGATCAATAATTCTAATATCCATTTATATTCCTAACTGAGGTGGTCCAAGCTGTTATTACCAATGCTCATATGCACAGAGGCCAATGTGAATGCTTTTTTAACACTGATTATTTGAAATATAACATTTTCTTTTAAATTACAAAATTAACTTTGAGAAGGTTTCTGTAACCATGCCTTTCAAGCAGGGTTGAAAAGATAAAACTGAAATCTCTATAAAAGTTTTGCATTTTGGATGTGTGTATTTAGACAAACATGCTTCTTCCTTTCAAATACAAAACTATACAGCTTGTTTTACTTTCTTTGCTACTTCATGACAGATTTATTTTTGAGTGCTTTGCGTCTGCTTTTTGCTAGGCATTGTGCTAGGCACTTAATGTATGTTATTTCTCATATTTCCAATGACTCTGGACATGGGTATTGTGGGTGATATTGTGTGTAGAGTGTGGAATGCCTAGGTTCACCTTTGGACACCATCATTATTAAATAATGTCAGACATACAGTTAAGCCTCTCCATACTTCAATGTTATCTGTGAATATAGGAGTAATGGCAGCATAGTATCTCTGGGGTTTTATGAGCACTAATTGAAATTTTATATATACAGAGGATGCCAAAAAATGTATACACATTTTAAGAAAGGAAAAAAACTATTAAAATTGTAATATTCAATATACCGATAACAAAAGATGAACACAAGTCACCTTTGACTTCTGCAATTACAAGAGGTGCTCAAAGTGGTTTCCATTGGCATGCAGACACTTCTGATTATGGCAAACTACTGCTTGAGCAATGTTGACTAAAGTGTCCACTTGTATACATTTTTTGGCAGCGCTGGTGTGTGTGTGTGTGTGTGTGCGCGTGTGTGTGTGTATAACTTACAATATGTTTTGTTAATAAGCCTTCGAAATATCTGTTACTATTACTAGTAGTAATGTTCATTATTAATCAAATTTTATACAGTAGAAACTGAGACCGAGGGAGGTAAGACAAACACATTTGTTAAGTGGTTGATATGGGCCTAATCTAGAGCTTCCCTTTAGCCAAGTTCTACCTTCGTTTTTGTTAAATTTGGGTTATTGGATAAACAATTTTCACTAATCAAAGAGGAAAAAAAGAGGGTTATAGAAGAGACAGTGATGTCCAGTTATAAAGGAAAATCAATAAAAATTGCCTGCAACTTGAAAAAAAAAACACAAAAAAACCCTATTATAACATCTGAGCCAATGTAAAAGTCACATTGGTAGCATCAGTAGTGTACTTATGTGCAGAATCCTAACCTCTCTCCCAGAGGTCTCTCCCATCCAAACAACGGTATAAGTAGACATCATATAGAAGACGCCTATGAGAGCACTGGTTATGGGTGTGTGTGGAACAGGTGAAACTGAAATGCCTTCTACAAGGAAGAATTGGTTGACATTTTTTAAGAATCTGTTTCTGAGAGGTTAAGGAGCCATACATAGTTTAGCTACATGTCCATGTCAGAGCAGCAAGTGAATAATCTACCTGATAAAGTTTGAAAATGTTCATTTAATTATCTTAGTCTACTATCACAATTGAGATTGCAGCTACTCTGGTTGTGAAGATAATCGGTAAAGAAAAAAGGTACCTCCTAGTGCCAGTGACAGCATCCCTTTTCAATAACTGGCCTAAAGTACCCATCCAAAATACCAATCATGATTCACATTTAACTTTGTGTTAAGAACCTCCCAACCTTGCTACCCATAACAGCACTTCATATAATCTACATACTAACTGAAATGAATGACTCATTATTTTGTTGGCATGCCATGGTTTAATGAACCTTCAAAGAAATTTCTTCTGTGGGAATGTTCTGTTCCCTCATTTCTACTTAATCTAAATCCAATTTGTCCTTGCAGACCTTGTTTTAAAGTCATATTCTACAGAAGATTATAATCAATTCTCTAATTGGATAACCATCTAAATCTTCATAATAGTTTTAATTGTGTCTCTTTTGTGGCTTGTATCACTTATCCACATAAATATCTTTTTGATGTTTATGTCATTTATCATTTCATTTTGCAAACTCTTCTGCTTTGCATATCCAATGCAACTATCTTAAAAGAGTTACTATAAATTGGTATTGGCACATAGGAGTTATTCAATATAAATTTGTTGAATGAATAAATCGATTTTGGAGTCGGTTTTAAACTAATAGAATGGCATCGTCAAGAAATATCATTATCATAAGTGATACAAAAGCTATATAAATATCTTTTGATTAGGTGCTTGACTTCAAAGTTATTAAATACACAGTAAGTGCTCAATGCAGTTTTGTGAATAAATGTGGAATGAATTAACAGTCATCATCAGAAAGAATAGTTTATGCAGACATTTAAGAAGTAATGACATTAAGGCAACTAAATTGATGACTGAGTAGCTAATTCTGCTCAGTGTCAAGTTGTGAAAATTTATCATCCAGATGAATTCATTATTTACAGAAAAATGAAGTTTACCTACCTAACAGGCTGTCATCATTGCAGGTGCCATTAATCAAATATTTTCCTTCTGGGCACACACAGGTGGCCCCAAAAGGATTCAGCAAACAGAGGAATTCACATGTTAAATCCAAGCATGGATTGGGTACTGATTAAAACAAAACAATAAAAAACAAAGAAATGCATAACTGTAAATACAATAAATTTCAAAATCATAAAATTCAATAAGGTGAAATGATGAATTAGCAACACTGCAATTACATCAAATTTCTACTTGGAGTATTACATTTCAATGTCACCATTCTCCTTTTTAGGTGCAGAGAAACTACTACCCAACACCCATCATTACTAGGAAATTTACCCTAATTTATACTTTCCACAAGGGAGAATAAATTAATCAAACACATACTTTGTCATTCTTCCTTGTGAAGACTTGCTTTTTGACAAAAGAGTTGGTCTGAGACACTGGAGTGCAGTTTGGGGCTGTGTGTAAAAGTAAAGCCACCTGAAGTCTTCGGGGATCTAATCCTTGTTTTAGATGACTGTTTAGAACTATTTTAACAGACAGAAACATCTTCACCTGTATTTATGAAGGCTTAAAATCTATATGCATTTTTCTGTTGAAAATATGAATAAACAAAATACAAGACTTTTTTTTTTTTTTCTAAAAAACATGTTTAGCATGGCTTCCCTTCCATCAGGTAAGAGATTGTGTGCATGGGTAAATGTGTGCCACATTTAGTTTTGTCTAACTTTCTACCCAATCAGCATCCGTTGCAGTCATAACTGCTCCATGGCTCTCCATGAGAATCTGTCATTGGAATAAAACAGAAATGGCGACTAGGCAGTAAAATGATGACTATAAAAGTGTCTTTCATTCTGTTAGAACCACTACTCAAACACTTATTATATCCAGGACAGTCTTATTTATTTATTTTTTAAGAAGGTGGCAATAATTGACAATTATTAATAATATGAATCAAATGGAACAGGAGGATGAGAAGAAGTGTCCTCATATTAACCTTGGAACCATATATGTAAGATGATTGGTAAAGAGCAGCAAAACTTTGGATAGAATTACAGGAAGCTTTTAGGGAGCTATATGTTGTTTTAATCTGTTTCTAACATTAATTTGGAGAGATTACCAATTATTACCTTTGGATATGTACCAATTGTTACCTTTCCAGATCATTGCACCAAATGAGAATAAATCCCTTTCTATTTGCCATAAAAATAATTATGAATAAATCTTATACAGGTTCTTGGAGGACAAATTCATACATAAGGACAGATCATGGGAATTTTAGCCACATTTTTACTTTGTTCCTCAATATTTTTGACAGTTGTGTTTGAACTGTATCTTTCAAGATAATTAGATCATTTATTTACCAGTTCCCTTCTAGGAGGGAAAGTAACAGTAAAAATCATATACAATCAGAGAAAATACAACCCTTGGGAATAGTTCTCCTCAGATACTTTTAAGGATGAAATTGTTACTTGGTTATCAGTAACAAAAGTCAAAATGGCTAATGATAAACTTACTTACTTTTTTATAGATTCACAAAGTTTTAAGAATTTTAGAAAAACAGAATACTATATATTTTTTTAAAAAAACAAAGCCAATTCTAATATCAAGGAACAGACAAATTCTGAAATTTTCATAGTTCTTATGACAGAAATGGAAGCTTTTACTTTATTTATATCTTGACTTTGGCAATTTAAAAAGTCTGGTCATATAAAAATTAAAGTTACTTAAGTTATTGGGGATAAGACATTGTGATAGTAAAGATAGTTATAAATACTTTCTTTTGAGAGTCATAAGGAAGAAAATTCAACAATATAGACAACCATACAAAATATTATACTTACAATTTAGTTGTTTATAGCGATGGGATATCAAAACACCTTTTGTTTTATCAACATCTAAAGCTAGGTACTCTACTGAACCACGGCCAAATTTTTGTACTCGAAATACACCAGTTTTAGGTCCTGCTCCATATATATAATCTTCAAAGATATCAATCCTATGTGGATGTAACAAGCCTACAATTTTTAAAAGGTGGAGTTACAAAAGTTGCAATGTAAATACTCAGGCTTAAGAAAACTAACTTTAGCCAAGATCATATAGAAAATCGTAATAAAAAAGTTCTTTAAAAAATTTCACAATTAGAATATTTTTAATATTACCTGTAAAGTTATTAGAATGAATTCCTTTGCAATAGGAATATGTGAGATACTAAACATGCCATTCAGAACATAAAAAAAAAAGACATTTTCGTCATTACTTTAATCATCTTCATCCAGAAAGCATTTGTTCAGGGCTTATTATATGGAGAATCATCTTCTCTGCTGCACAGTTTGCTGACGAAAGAAAAGCCTACAGGCCAACCTTATCCATTGCACTAAAACAGGCAGTTCACAAAATTCTCAAACTGCGTTCTCGATCAAACTAATGATCAGAGTAGGTTTCCTGAATGACAGGTTTATCAAGTAATCATGAGTTGATTTTAAGGAGTAAAATCCAAAAAAAAAATTTGACATTACTATTGTCTGTTTTGGAAATGGGGAAAAAAAAACCCAAATAAACAAACAAAAAAAAACTGGCAACTGGTAATCATATATATAACCAGTTTGACTAAAATGAACTCAGGCCCTCATTTTTCACATTTTAGGAAATAGCTATTATTTTAAGGGTTATTACAAAATAATAATTAATCTAACTGTTGGTATTGAAATTTAAAGCAGGAAAATAACATTTATTTTTTAGTTATTATATACAGGTTGTAAAACATAAAATGTCTTTTAAACTTATAGATTTTTCTTCAATGTTTCTTGAAATAGTAAAATATTGGGTTGTCAGAAAAGTCATGACGAATTTTTGCGACAAAAAACATAGAAAAATACATCATGACTTTTCTGACAACTGAATATATACTTAAGCTGAAACAGGTTAACTTTATTGTAATCAGTTACAAAAATATGGAATTTTTTCCCATCCAGGTAACCATACAAAAAACACACTTTAAGCAAAGGCACAATGAAAGTTCAATTTAATTATCTTTTTTTCAATGTCTCTGCTTTTGTTAAAAACAAACAAACAAAACAAGAAGCAAAACTATATTCTTTAAATATAATATGTAAATATAAAAACTTCGAGTACATATTGTGGACATGTTGCAGTAAATAAGAGAAGGGGTTATGGTAGGAAAAGGAAAAAAAAAAGTAGACGATACATTAAATTCAGCAGAAAGAACAGAGATTGCCAGGCAAGGAAAGGGCACGGGATGGAAGGCAGCTAGAAAGGAAGAGTGTGAACTATAGGAGGTAGGCACAGAGGTGGAGATAACAAAGGATGTCACAGAAGAACATGAGTAGATTCTGCAGTCCCTGGTGGTAGAGGTAGGTTGTCATTTTTACACACTGCTTTCACTTGGATTAAGTATCCTTATCAGTTTCCTATAGTAACAGTACTTGTTATTGTCATGTTTTGCCATATACAATTAACTCCTTTCACTGCATTTGAAATAAAAAATTGGTCTTCACAGGCACTAATCTTGACTACTTGAAGTGTTCTGCTCAGAATGGAATACCCAAGAAAGCGAAAGTATGAATATTTTCTGAATCTGGGCAGTGATGAACCATGTCTGTCCTAGAGTCAAGAAGTGCTTCTGGCCCGGCCTCTTTGTTATTCTAGTAGGAATGAAAATTGTAATCAACAGCGAGAGTGACAAGGTGAAAGGAGAAACAACTCGAGGAAATCCAGAATGGAAAGCTTTCATACTTATATTTACATATCATTATTTAACACACTCCCAGTAATACTTAAAAGCAATAACCAAAGTTCTCCACAGACCTTGTTTGCTGCTGACAGAAATTACGGAATCAGAGCCATCATACAGAACACTGCCGATAAGGGAGAGCTCAAGGTCAGCCCAATATATCCGTTCACTAAAATGATCCACAGCCAGACCTGCAAAACCGACACACACAAATAACAGAAATAAATTTGATAATATTTAAAATTAGTTTTTGCTTCTTAATGTAAATTATGATTGATGTTTTTCTTCAAGCATCAGAGAAATTACATAATCTATATCATTGTACTGTACATAATTAGAAAAAGTGAAATAATTCAATCCTTACCTGAGATACATGTTTATAGACTACATAGAGTTTATTTAACAAGGTGTAGCAAAATTTTTACTTCATATAGGAAAAGCTATCCTAAATACCCTTCCTTTCCACACTGAATGATTTCTTAATTATGGCTATTTTCTAAATGACTTTTGCTTGATATTTTAGTTTTTATCTTTATTGTATATACAAAATTAGTTCATTGGTTAAATAACTTATTCAACCTTCATTTAAAATAATTCAGTATAATCAGTTATATTTTGAATCTCTTCATGAGGCTCATTTCTCAGTAAATAAAAGCTTCACGGGCTTAGTCATGAGATATTTTCGCCCATTTGGAGTTGGCCTGCAGTGTTGTGCGATACCGGTGGGCATGTTGAAGTTCAAATTGACTAACTATAGATGTTTATAGTAGAGATGAATGAATGGTAAGGTCTTTAAGGTTATAGTTGTGTTGAAATTTTTCTCTCTAATTGTTTACTTAATCATTAATTTGCTCTGAGGCGGCTTGTCTTCATTTTTATCATCCACACCTATTAGTGAATAACAATGGGCTAAAATAGTATGTGGTAAAAATAATGTTTTTCTATTTATTCAGTATTCAATTTTGTTTGATTTTATCATGTGACTGGAGTCCAGCCAGTATCTTTTTACAAAAACGTCATCAATGCACAGACTATCTTAATTAGTTCCTTCAATATAGAAAAGTAAGATCTATGACACATGGACTGTATAATAAATCCTCGCTGCTGTAGATATTTAATTTTTGTGACATAGCTAGTCTTTAGCTATGATGTAGTACATACTTTGACAGTACAATGCAAGTAAAATACCATTGGCATCTGAATGCTAAAGAGCTTTTCCAGTCAGAACATTCAATAAACAACTGAGGTACACCTCAATGGCGAGGCAATTGAATGAGAGGTATATTTGAGTTTGTGCTAATTGTATTTCTGTATAGATATACCAACATTTAACAATCATAATAAGAAAAAAAATCATGGTGAACATCATTTGGAACTAATTCTTTAATTAAGTAGATAGATCTAACTCAAATTTAATCAAACTGAATGAAAATATTGTTCCTCAAGTATGATACAAGATTGTAGTATGCCCAATCACATCTGATTAAAACAAATGCTCCATGGCTTACTAGTTTCTGCTTGGTGATTAATTGGTGATTCGGAGTAATGATAAGAGTCATGTTTTTGCTTCTTCATGTATAATTATGGATAACATGGACCATAAAATGACCCAGTGTCTTGCTGTTGCCATTATATTTCAAAACAGTTGTCTAATAGCACAGTGGTCAGGCATCTACACTATCCATGAAGTGGTCTCCTTAATAAGACAAGTGCTGAAGATGAATAATAATAATGAATGTCAACTATAATTTAATGCATGTATAGTCACAGGACATGGAGTACAGCATAGGAAATAGAGTCAATGGAATTGTAACAGCTACATACAATCTCAGAAAGGCAAGTAGATTGGGGAAGGGGAGCTATCACTCTGTGAGGGGTGTAAATGTCTAACTATTAAATTGTTTTGTACACCTGAAACTAATAAAAATAAAAAGCAAAGGAAAAAACAGTTGTCTAAGAAGGGTTAAAAACACCTTTCTTTCTCTTCCACCTGTGTAACACAATAAATAAGTAGACTAAAACAAAACTGTGCCCAACAAAATTGATCTTTTTATTTGTACATATTACACTTTGTAATTGTAGAAAAGAAGAAAACAATGGTGTCTAATCCAACTTAATTTCTAATATATTTCTTCAGATTCAGCAGCGGTAAAAAGTTCTCAAAAGTGTAATATGTTTCATTATTAGTCTAGGTTTGTCTAAGACATACCCATCTTTATCAGCTCTGGCCACATACTGTACTATTGAATTATATCTAGATAAAAATTATATAACAAAGCTGTTAGATGAGTAGGATTTAGACTCCAAAACATCCAGAAATCGATGCTTTTGATTTTCCTTAAACCTTTTAATAAAAGAGATAGTTTTGTAAATTAAAAAGTTAATAAAAGAATCAACTAACTTTTCTTGTTATAGAGATGAAAGTCAAGTTTATATGAAAAAAAAGTTCATTTCTAGCTTTAAAATATCACATCTCCTTTTTGTCTTAAATAAAGAACAAATAATAAAATTGAAAAAAATCAATTCCAAGAAAGTCATTCTTATCTGAACTGGGTTCAGATATGATGAATATTTGGAACCAAGTCAGTTTAAGTACAGAAAATTTAAAATAAAAAGCCACAGCTGTTCTAACAAAGCAGTACTGGAGTCACAATTTGAAGAACTTATAGATGATAAAGACACAGACTCACTAAGTTTTAGGAATGCATGATAATAACCCTAATCATGTAGTCATTCTCTTAATATCTCCCATGATACCAAAACTAGTTACATTTTGGGGGTTTCTAAATTTCACTTTTGTTGAACTCTGAAATTTTCTAAGATCCTTCCACTAGTTCCCCTATTTCTACAATTCAACAATTATCTAAAAAAAATATTATGTGAAATAACCATATTACCAGTGTAACATTTAACAGAGAAGACTTAGAGAGCAATACATTAAAATTACTCCATTTTCAGGTATAGAGCAAAAGATTATATACATTCTGTGTTAAAAGAAAAACAAGCACATGGGCTGGCCGAGTGGCGTGATGGTTAAGAACTGGCTTGGGACACCAGAGGGCCCGGTTCAGATCCCACATATGAGGGCCAGTGACACTGCCCTCCACAGTAAGATGCTGAACAACAGCTCAGCCTGGAGCTGGGCTGCTGTGAGTCGGTGGCAATGGCATAGGCTGCAGCCCCTGTGGCAGTGGGTTGCCATGGGCTACCATATGTAGCTGGCAGCCAGCGTGAGCCGCCAGCAGCCGCAGTGAGCGGCCATCCAAAACCTGGCTACTGATGTGCCTCGCCCGCCCAGGAAGAGCACAATGATGGTGCCAACTTGGGCCAGTGAAGCAACGTCCTCCACCACTAGACTGAAGAACAAAACGACAGCAACTTGTCTGTTCCCCTTCCCCCAATTCCCCAGCACTGTTCCCCTCCCCCCAATTCCCCAATTAAAAAAAAATCTTTAAAAACAAAACAAAAAAACAACAACAAAAAAAGAAAGACAAGCACACCAACAAGTATGTAGTACCATACTCTTGATTTAAGAGATGATAAGGGAGGTCCAAAAAAACTAAAGATATTTATCACTATATCAAATTTATTTGTAATAATTGTTAATATTTTTCGAGATAAGTTGCCTAAGTTACACTAAAGTTATTTTTCTACAAATATACACATATATGCACATATATATATATATATATATACACACACATATGCATTATACACATTTATGAATTTAGTAAAATAAATGCATCAAGGGAACACAAAATAGTCCTTAAGATTTTAGTAATTTTATTTAATTAGAGATCTTCTATTGGCCAAAGACAAAAAAAATTGCTGAATGAGTCAAATAATGACTAGTCCAGGGCCACTGTGTACTTCTTTATTCTCTCAGAAATTGCCACAATTTGGGGAGAGCTAAAGGCAACAAAAATAAGCTTCTAGATATTAAATAACATGGTACTGAAAACAAACTCATGTAATCCTACATACCCTCCTAATGGAGGGACTCCTGGAAAGTGTCCTTATCTGACACAGCCTTCATTAGCCCAACATATATTCATAAGGCACCTTTCTGGCCAAGTACACTGCCAAGTACTAGGCATGGAGCCTGGAACAAAACAGATCACATTCCTGCTGTCATGGAGCATGCTACTCAACCACCTTACAACTGATCGAATCGGAAGACAGATCATGCTTCTCATGTTTAATATAGTGCCCAATAAAAACCAAGGGTATCATTTGTTAAAAGAGGCCTTAAAACCATGCCATGGGTCAGAGTGTTACAAATTGTAGGCATTCATCTCTTCATTCAACTTATTATGATTTTCAAGCACTCTAATTACAGTGCCTTACCGGTCCCTTTTACAGATAAGAAAATTGATGCTCTAAAGTTTATGCAGGTTGCTCAACTTTAAGTCGATCCTATACAAGTGGAAAGCTAATGCTCTTTCCACCACCCCATATTTCCTCTACATAAGGTACTATGCTATGCCCAACAGGTTTTACCTTCTTTCTTTTGAAATGCTTCTTTCAGCTATAACGTCAGTGAATTCTGTTGCTTGGCTCCTATTGCTCACACAACTTTGTGGTGTTCACTTTTGATCTTTTCTAAATACACACATCTCACAAAATTTTACCCTAAGAAGGTGTGTGAATGGTAAAATGAAACTTTGAAGAGAATAACTTCATTTCTGAGATCCCACAGCTAATAAGTGATCTACAATTAAAAACCTGATGTATCTGACGCCAAAGAACACCTTTATAAACACTGCACCGTGATGGATTATCTGCCAAACTTTCAAATGTCTACCCATCCTTCAAGCACTATTTAAAGAGACACCTTTCACATTTTTTTTTCTTTTTGTACTAGAGATAATCTTTCATAACTCTGAACTTCAATAATATTATAAGGTATGTAACAATTCTCACATTTTGCAAAAACTATACTTCTGTTCATGCCTCGGTGTTTTGTTTTGTTTTTCTTCTCAAATGTAAACCCCATGGGAAAAGGGATTGTGATGTGCACATCATTAAATTACCCAGAGTGCTGAGAATGGCTAGACATGGAAGATATTCAATTCCTGAACCTTCAGTTAGCCCATTGTAGGAGGCACTGCAGTACCAAGCCCACATTTCCTTTACAAGGCAGGGGTACCCATCTCCCAGTTGCTGCTTTAGCAGCTAAGGACTCACACTTACTCTCCTTCTCCCAGAGTTGTGCTCAACTGACTGCAGTAGCCTTGCTTGGGGAGTTAGACTCCAAACGCCAACCGATGACTGATGGGACATGTAAAAAGCTGATCCCCTTGTTTCTCATGGAATTGATGGTCCAAAGCACACCCGCTGTGGCTTAAGCCAAGACTAGACTTTACCTGAGGCACAGTTTTTCTAGGATCTTTCCCTTTCTTTTACAGGTTTGTCCTGAAATATGCTCTTCATAAATAACCTTTGCAAGAATCCCTGTCTCAGGTTTTCTTCAAAGCTCTCCTTACAGACAAGACTATAAACTGCTGCCGAGTCATTCCTTAAAATGAAAATGTTACATATACAATGCTTATGAAGATGTGAACACCAGAGTAATGTTTTTAATTTGGCAATTTTTCTGTAAGTCTAAAAGCAGTTAAAAATAAAAAGTTAAGAAAAAGAAGTTCAAAGCTGTTTAGAGAATAAAAATAGTGCTTGGGCAGATCATGCCACTGTCAATACCCTCCAATGGCTCCCTTTAAAGCTAGACTGGAAGCCAGCGCTTATCAATGTGTACCATGCCCTGGGTGATCTGTCCTGGCCACCTTGCCACCCTTATCTCTACCACTGTCCTGAGCTGCTCATATGCTTCTAGGCACACTAACGGTCTTGCTATTTTTGACACTTGCTAAGCTCATTCCTAAATCAGAACTTGCTATTTTCTCTGCTTGGAAAGTTCTTTCCTCACATATTCACATGACTTGCTATCACTTTTTACTCAGTTAGCTCTTCAAATATCACCTGTCTAGAGATGTGTTCTCTGACAATCATAATAAAATGGTAACCCTGATAACTGCCCGTCCCTTAGCATGTTTTTCTATATAGCACTTATAACTGTCTGACATGATATAGGAAAAAAAATATATATATATATATATATATATATATATATATATATGTATATATGTAATATTCTCTACAGGAAGGTAAGTTTCATAGGAGTCGGACATTTTCACAAGGGTCGGAACTTATTTTTTCAGCATCTGGAGGAATTTCTGGCACCAGGTGGATGTTCAATTAGTATTTGTTAAATCATTTGAATGGAAACATGCTTACATAAATGAACTAAATCCCAAAGAATGCTCCTTCCTATAAAGAGTGAAAACAATCTAGTTGAAAAAAAAGGCATAAGGCACATTGAAACTTAATAAGAATATAGGTGCCAAATATAAATTTTCAACTACAAAAGCTATTACAAAAGCATAATTGTTAAATAGCACGTGCTATAAAAAATGCATTCTATTTTTTCAATGAGAAGGTAGTAGATGAGGGTCGGTGGCACAGAATTCCCGAGATGCCAGTGATTTGAAATTTTTTTCTTGAGGAGGAAGTGCTAAAGTTAGACCTTAAAAGATAGGTAAGCTACAGCAAGGTATACAGAAGTTGGAAGGGCATTCTAGATGGGAGGTTGGGAGAAATATAGATTGTGAGAAGGAAGAGGGAAGCAGGAAAGAAGTCTGACCCCTAAGCAGTATTGTGGGTTCAGAGTTTGGAGTGGTAGTTTATATGACATGGCTGGAGGGAGATTGAAGCCAAACTAAAAAGAGCTGCAAATGAAAAGGCAAGAGATCATCAAACTTGTCGTTCACAAAAAATTATTTATGTGTCCCAACTCTGTGATCATCTAGCTTCTCATCTTCTAATAACATTACCATCTATCCCAACATCATTAACATATATCTGTAAAAGTACCCTAATACATTGCTATAAACTCAAATTTTCATGCATGTGAAATTCTACTAATGGCCTTAAAATTTAGGCAATTTTCAAGCAATATTCCCATAATATCACTGGCAGTGTGATAAAGACTCGACTTTCAAGTTGGAAAAATACAACATGAAATGTTAATGAGTTTCATAAAGCTATAATATAAATTATTTTATCTGCTTGTAAAAATGGTTATATTGCTAACAAAACTAGAAAGACTTGTAAGACTAATATGCTTATCATACTGCTACTCATGTGAGACTGTGTCAGAAACTCATCATACCTGTGGGTCTCTGTAAATTCTTTTTTATTAAAATCCTTCTCAAAGTACCATCCATGGCTGCTTCTTCTATGTGGGAGTTGTCCCCAACGACAGTCCAATACATCATCCTGAAGAGATACGTCAAGTTGATTAGCCTGATTATAGTGCTGCTACAACCCAACTCTGCTCCAAAACAGTGTTTCTTCAGACTATGTGCATCAGAATCACCCCAGATCCCTGAAAATGCAGATTCTTGGACCCAATTCTAAGCCTCCTGAATAGGAACCTCCAATATAGCACCCCAGATATCAACATTTTAAACAATCTTACCTATGCACTAAAATTTGAGAGCCAATTTTTAATAGGATGCATTGTAGCTTATTATTTGATATCCAAAGATCAATTTTGAAAATTTCATTAACATTTTAGAAGAAAAGTATTTCTAACAGTTGAAATTATCCTCTTGCTGGGATGGAACATTCACTTTATTATGGACACCGCATCAATATGTTTTCTTTCTTTTTTGATTGAAAAATTAATTGTGTTCTCAGACATATTATTCTCTATTTAGAAGACACCACACTGCATAAATCTAGTAAGAAGTAAGTAAGTAAGTAAGTAAGTAAGTAAGTAAGTAAGTAAGTAACATTTGCTTCTTTTTTACTCAGGATCCAAGGGTCTACTTTATGGGTAGTTTAATTTAACATTTCCCCGTTTCCTTTTTGGTCATTACTTATAAATGAAAAAGGTAAGCGAGTGAAGAGAAAAAAAAAATCAAGTAAGAGAAAGGAAATGGTTGTGTTCAATTGTTAAAATTTGTTTTTTACATAATATGCCTTTCATTATCAGAAATCTTTTCTTATCAAAAATAGCTAAAAATACTAATACTCTACACCTAATATATTTAATATTATGTTTACTGTTACAAAAATTCAATATTCGATTCAACATAGTGGTTATGTGTTTATCATCAATTTAATTAGTCTGCAATACACACATAAAATGCACACTCATGCATGCACACACACACACACACACAGAATGTATAATATAGCAAATTGTCAGAAAAATATATGTGTATTTGCCCCACCATTTGGTGTAAAAAGATCAGGGACATACTTTTGTACAGAAAAAAAAGAGGGATTTTCAGGAGTCTTGTAAATCAACTGCGTGTTGAACACTCATTACAGAAACAAAACTGCAAAGCACAAGTGGAACAATCTCAAAAAATGGATACTCATATCAAGAAACATAAATAACCATAAATAAACATAAATAACCTACCCTCTTTTAGGATTTACAGCAATAGCATAGGGTTCTCCAGCCATATTTGTTAAGAGTCTGGTGCAGTTGGGGCCATTCAGCTGCCCTACATTGATAGAGTATCTCAGGCTGGTCCAGTGAGTGGTATAGTAACTGAACCAGTGCATTCTAGAATGATCGGTCCAATAAATATTTCCTGCAACCCAGTCAACTGCAATGTCCCTGGGCCTTTTAAATTCAGGACACTAAAAGAAAACAAAACAACAAATCACAGGATTTTCAAAAACAAATTCGTAGAGTTTTCTGTATCTATACATTGGTGTGTGGGAATCGTTAACATGGTCACTTGTTAATGTTACACAGATTTTAAAAATACATGAAATCTTTTTGTTATATTTACAGATGTATAATTTCACAAATTTTAAGTGCACAACTCAGTGGAGTTTTACTAATATCATTGACACTGTTTAACCACCACTCTGATAGACTATTTCTAGAATTATATAAGGTTCACCTGTGACCTCTGCCAGTCAGTTTTCCTCTAAGAGTAACCATAATTCTAATGTCTTAATGCCATAGATTAAACAAATCCATATAAATAGAAACATATTCTTCTAATGCTGATTTCTTTTATTCAACATCATGTCTGTGAAATTCATCTATGTTATTGTGAATGACAGTTATTAATACTTTTTATTAATAGATAGTATTTTATTTTATGAATAGGCCACAATTTGTTTACCATTTACTAATGATGTCCATTTACCTTGTTTACACTTTTAGGCCATTATAACTAAAGTCATGAATATTCTTGTACATATCTTTTGGTGGACACAAACACTCATTTCTGAGTATTTAACAAGGCCTAGAATTTGTAAGTGTTAAGGTATACATATGTTCAGTTTGAATAGATATTGCTATAATTTTTCTTCAAAGAGTTTATATCAATATATTCTTTTCAGCAATTTAAGGAAGTTCCATTTTCTCTGCATCCTCAACACTGTAATTTGATATTAAAATTGAAACAAAAAAGGTTAGTACAGATAGACACACTTAGCGAGATACTGCATGTAAGCATATTTTGAGGAAAATTAGAATCTCTGTCATTTGTACTGAATCTGATGGCTTGGATTTTTCTGCTTAATATTGTATTACTGAATTATTATGATTCAAAGGTACGAGAGGTCATTGGATGTAGACAGCAAGGAATAATGTATGCTCTGTGCCCTTCAATTAACTTGGTTACTTCGAGCAAGACTAGTGTAGTAGTTAATTTAACACGGTCACATTTGTTGTGCATAACCAAAGTGAGAAAAAAATTGCAGGGGCATTATTTCAAGAATGGAAACAATTATTTGAAGGTCATTATAACTAGACATGTAGTCAATGTGTAAAAACATCATTAGGACCTGGCAACCAGCAAAAATATGGGTTTTTCACACATGATAGTTTCTTGTTTGTTTTACTAGTGAACATGTCTTATGAAGAAGTGGGTTTAGGGCCGGCCGAGTGGCGCGCTGGTTAAGAGCTGGCTTGGGACGCCAGAGGGCCCCGGTTCAGATCCCACATATGAGGGCCAGTGACATTGCCCTCTACAGCTAATACTGAACAACAGCTCAACCTGGAGCTGGGCTGCCGTGAGTTACGACGGCATAGGCTGCAGCCCCTGCTGCAGTGAGTTGCCATGGGCTACCGTGTGTAGCCAGCAGCCAGCGAGCAGCCAGCGAGCAGCCAGCAGCAGCCAGCGTGAGCAGCCAGCAGCTGCCTGAGCAGCCCTCCAGAAGCCGGCGACTGATCTGCCTTGCCCGGGAAGAGCACAATGATGTTGCCAACTTGGGCCAATGAAGCAACGTTCTCCACAACTAGACTGAAGAACAAAAGGAGAGCAACTTGTCTGTTCCCTTCCCCCAATTCCCCAGCGCTGTTCCCATCCCCCAAGTCCTCAATAAAAATCTTAAAAAAAAAGGAAAAAGAAAAAAAAGAAATGGGTTTAGATTAAAAGAATAGAAACTGAACTTCTCAAAAAGAAAATGAGATGCCAGGAAACAGGGATTGCAAATCACTATCTGCTGTGTGATTACTGGGATCTCATGAAAGGAAAATATGGCTTGAACTAAACACAGAATCCAAGAAATTTCTCATGACCTTTATTATCAGCCTTTTTATGTATTGGTTTAAAAACTGAAATTATGAAATTTTACAGTACCCTATTTCTGAACTCTAACAAAAAATATTATCCATCTACCCAGTAATATCTCATAACTAACTGAAGTTAAATAAAAAGCACTCTGCAATACAACATGCTCTAGAAATGCCACATAAATAATATTTATAGGTGGATAGAATATAAAGATTAATCTTTGCCAAACCACAAATTTATTTTCACATATTCCACTATCATTTAAATTAACTGTGTATTTTTCCAGTATGGAGGCACTTAAAAGTAAATATATCAACAAATCTCATGGGCATGTCAGTGTAAGTCATAAATTTATAAACATGAGAGACAATGGGAAAAAAATAACCATTATGAGCTGTTTAGAGCCTGTTGGAGCATATTTATTATTTTCTAACACCAGCAGAGCAAAGCTTTAGCATGAAAAAAAAAATGACATCTGTTGTCTAGCATAAGCATAGAAAATTATCTACTTTCTCTTTATCAGATGTATATATACCCATAGTTTTCTACCACAATGATATCCTTTCTAAACTAGGACATACTTCATACAAAGTTCCACTTTTTTCAATTTAGGATTTTAATTTTATCTTACTCATGGTAAAACAAAACAAAACAAAATAAACAAAAACCAAAAAGAAAACAAAAGGCTGGATATCTTTCCATTCTCTCCTGCTAAACCTGGTCTACTGACAGTTAAGAGCCCAAACTCCTAATGTTCATAGAACATTCAGAAGTTAGACATAGTGATACTTTTTCTAGTAAGCAGACTTGTGAAGATTCTACTGATGGTGAATTATAGAAGAATAAATCAAATTTCAGTCACATTACTAGGGTAACAAATACTGCTTTGAGAAAGGGAAAAATGATACTTTTCAATGCTAAGCACGAGAGATACTAATGAGTTACAGAGTCATTTAAATTTAAACATTTATTCTCTGATTCCTTGATGAAGGAATTCCGAATGTCATTCCAGTATCAACTAAAGTAGTTACGGGGTAAAGGATGGTCACCTAATAAATTCAACCTAAAGTCATGAATCAGGGCTGACCGAGTGGCACGTTGGTTAAGAGCTGGCTTGGGACGCCAGCTTTGAGTAGCAGGGCCCAGGTTTGGATCCCACATGAGGGCCAGTGACACTGCCCTCTACAGCTAAGATGGTGAACAACAGCTCAACCTGGAGCTGGGCTGCTGTGAGTCTCTGACAATGGTGTAGGCTGCAGCCCCTGCTGCAGTGGCTGCCATAAGCTACTGTGAGTGGCTGGCAGCCAGTGTGAGCGGCTGGCAGCCAGTGTGAGCGGCTGGCAGCCGGCGTGAGCTGCAGTGAGCCACAGTGAGCGGCTGTCCAATGGCCGGCGAGCAACTGCCTCACCTGGGAAGAGCGTAATGATAATACCAACATGGGCAAGTGAAGTGATGTCCTCCACAACTAGACTGAAGAACAAAAGGACAGCAACTTGTCTGTTCCCTGTCCCTGATTCCCCAATGCTGTTCCCCTCCCCCAATTTCCCAATAAAAAATCTTAAAAAAAAAAGAGAGTCATGAATTATCAGTGACAAGATGATTCTCTCAGAGTAATGGCAACAGGGTGAAGCTGTTACCAGGTGTTCATCCTCAATGATTCATAACATACTAATTGCTCAATGATTTTCAACACTCGAGAGCAGAGTTGAACAGAAGAACAATACAACAGCAATAGGATGATCCTATTGTCAAGGAAACTATGGCCAAATTAGGAAATCACCCTTTGAAGCGAGGTTCATAGTGATGAAATAATCTCGCTTTCTTGCTCACAGTTTGAACAGAATTGTGAACAGCTTAAACCATAAAAAAGGGACTCATATTAATATTGGCTGGAAAGTGGAAGGCAGGAGTTCCTGTTGGATCTTGATATAATGACAGAAAATTTAAGAGAGTTTCAATACCAATCAGGTAAATACACAGAGAAAAAACACAAGAAAAATAAACTGAAGTTCTGGGAGTGAATGGAGTCTGACATGAGAAAACAAACTGGAAAACTAAGTCATTTGTTTCCAAAGAGGTTGAAAATAAATCAAATGCATCAAATTAAAAAGAAGAAGAAAATGCAAAACTCTCATTTGCCCTTTTGGGTAGCCCATTAAACAAGCCAATGAACTAGAGGTACTAATGCAATACAGAATGTTTAAGAGACTGCAGAGGCATATGGTTACCCCGACAACAAAAAGCACCACTCATATTGTTGCTCAAAGTAGACAACACGTTTTGACTGCTTTCTCCACACACCTGATTTCTTTTCTAATAAGCTCTCTAAATACACAGCCAAAGTTCTGAGGCCTAAGGTATTTTTGTACAACTATCTTAGTTAAATGAATGAAACACTTAAATCTTATAGAAAAATTGGCAGTTTGTAACAAAATTAGAAGTTACTGCTTTAAACTACTAATCCTCCACAGCTGTGGAATGTAAGGTATCAGCCGTAATTCCAGCTTCAGTAAACTAAAGATATAAGTTTCTGGAGACATTTGTTTTATTTAAGGAAATAGGAAAACCTATGAAAGAGGCATTCAAGCATTTGAGCCATGACAATATTATCTTCTTTTTTAACAAAATTCCTACAGTTAGCAATATATTTAAGAAAATATAGTTAACACAAAAATAGATTGAAGTGCTTTCATATTTTGTTTGTGATTTTTTGTCTTTGTGTAAATCTAGAAAAATTCAGTTCATTTTACTAATTATCTCCTAATGTAATGCTATTAAATTAATGATATAAAGCAAGTCTATAAAACGTGTGTGTGTTTTGTGTGTGTGTGTGTGTGTGTGTGCGCGCGCGCGCGTGCAGTGTATGTCACACTAAATGAAAGGCCATTTACATTTTTGACTCACAAAATATGAAGCAGATTAAATTCTCAGGCAGAAAATAGAGGTAAAATAATGGCAAATTCTGAACATTACTAAATTTTATGGCTTAGTGATATTATAAAATATCTAGATATTTATTATTTCAATCAAGAAGCTTATATAGCAATGGAGAAATACAAAAAGAATCAAGGAAAAGTTATATTTAGAGCTAGAATGTGTAAGAGGTCCAAAACCACTTCAGGGGTGAAATCCTTAGCTTATATCTATAATTTAGTTTGAAGAAAAGATTATTTCTATCTGAGTAATGTTAAAGCTATATTTATCTATATTTAGGACCATGTCAACATGGAATAAATTCCTATTAGGGGAAAAAGAAACCAAATAAAAGTATGTCATTCTCAAACAATTTCAAGAAAAGGTCCAAATTTGTTTTTGGATAACAGATTCAATATTTTCTATGTGATTTTAACATTTTTAAAGCATGTCCAGTGTCTTTAAACTTATTTCTTATGATTTACAACCGTACTGCCACAGGAAGGTTTTGAAGGTTCTCAAATCCTTCATTCACACTCTCAGGTAAACAAAAGATATAGAAAACTAGAAAGGACACTGCATTTGACATCAGAAACTGGGTTTAAGACCTAGTCCTAGCTTCTCTACAAATTGTGTGTGTATAAAATAAAGGCTTTGGTTTGATTATCTGTAAAGATATTTACCTTCTAAATACTATACTATCTTATATAACAGTTTAAAATATTATCCATTCTATGTAAGTCTGCATTTTAAATAGCCTTAAGCATGTAGCTAATGTTGATTATGAATTCCATGCATTAGTCTGTAAGTGAAAAATTTGTTGGTATTTAAGGGGAGTACTTTTGATATCATCCCCATATGTGAATGACCTGGAATTAAGGAATCAAGGTGACTTCTGACATTTACAGTTTAAACAAACATAACACTTGAGATGTAACGCAGAGTTATCTGAAAGCAGAGATTATAAAATGGTCAGCTGAGGACTAAATTTAAGTTAAAAAAAAACAAAACAAACAAAAAACCTTAAAGTAGATTCTAACTTTAAAATTAAAAATATATCACTTTAAAAATTCAATATTTGTTTTTTTCCTTAAAAATTAAAGATATATAAGATAGCGTATCAAAAGCAGGCAAACACTCCAGAATAGCAGAGTTCGCTGATTGCTGCCCCCTGATTTAACGGGACGTGGGTTCAGTTTACCCTTTTCACCTGGGTGCCTAATCTGTATTCAATCTGTTTTACTCATTTATCTTACCTATATAGCTGACTGGAAACTCATGCCTAAAAGCGGCAAAATAAGGTGACTTTAATGGAGAAATCATGTACCTACAAGAAAGGGTCTAAGACACAATAAACACATAGAAAAAGAAGAGTCAGAGGAGCAAATGTTGATAGCATGTCTCTGGAATCATTAGGTGAGCATCTTGTCGATGAACAGGAATTTTTGGTCTATGGAGCAGGTATGTATATGTATATAAATATGTACACATAAATTGGGCTTTTAGAGGTCAATATCTCTCATCCATCAAATTCATTTGGTTTGTGAGTGTGTGTGTATGTATGTATGAATGTGTGTGCATGTGTGTGCATGTGTGTGTGTGTATGTGTGTGTATAAGGGTTTTATATATTATTTTCTTGCCAGATTCATTGAAATGTGTTTCATATCATCTTATTACTCTCTAGATAAGCTAACAATACAATTTCCAAGTCTAAACAGAATCTGGAATATGAATGAGGTCACCTCATATGACATTTCCTGGGCATAAATTATACTTGACATTCTTTAGATAATAGTCCATCTTTCTGTGATCCTGTCCCTTCAAACAGTAGATAGGTTTTTGTGAGTCAAAAGTGGATAAAATGGAATATAGCTGGAGGTAAAAGTATTCAAACTTGAGATTAATTAAATACTGAGGAAGAAAATAATAACCTGCGAAAGATAACTTTCAAGATTGACATATGATTGTCATGTATCAAAGATTTACAATTAATTATATCTTCTAATAAAGAAAAAGTACCTACTTTATGACAAACTGTGTTCTAGATGTTAGGGTTATAGTAATGGTCAAAACAGCAAAAATCCCTACCATCTGGGAATTTATTTATACTAAGGTGAAGTAGACGATAGATAATAAACATAACAGATGAATAAATTATATGGCAGTTTAACAAAGTACTAAGGGAATAACAAAAAGCAGGTCATTGAGGATTCCAGGATGAGAGTAAGTCCAAAGATTGTAATTTTCAGTAAGATATGGATTCAGGAGATGGCATTTGAGCAAAAACTTAAGAGCTCAGAAATTGAGTTATGTAGGATCTCTGGCTGAAGAACATTTTGTGCCAAGAGAACATTCCTGGAAAGACCTTTATTATACTGTGTTTCCCCGAAAATAAGATCTAGCCAGAGAACAAGCCGCAGCATGATTCCTCCAGGATATGGAGGGCACACACCCTTCACATGAGGGATTTATGACCTGTTTCAGGGAGAAGGGGGTCTTTTCCACAAACTCCTTCAGCTTAAACTATTCAGTATGCCAAGGTGCCATATTTTGGCACCTAAAATCATGCTATGGCTTATTTTCCAGCTAGGTCTTATTTTTGGGGAAACAGGGTAGGTACTGATGGGTTTGAAAAATAGCAGAGCTTCCCCGGAGAAGAGTGAGTAAGGGGGAAAGCAAGGTGAGATGAAGTCAGAGAAATGACAGGAGATGAGATCTTTTAAACCCTTGTAAAACATTATGAGAAATTAGTCTTTTGCAGTGAGCAACTGCTGGATATTTTTTATCAGAGATATGATGTGATCATATTTATGTTTTAGATGGAGCATTCTGGCTACTATGTTGGGAATAAGAAGCGAAGCTAGGAGACCTGTTAGGAGGCTATCCTACTAATTAAGAAGAAAGATGATGGTGGTTCAAAACTAAGTACTTTCAGTCAAGCTGATGTAAGGTAGTCTGCTCCTGGATATCCCTTGAAGGTAGATTAAGTAGTATTGTCTGTTTTTGAAGTTATGAGAACAGAAGGGTCAATGATGACTCCAAGATTTTTACTTTGAGCATCTGGAAAATGGAGTTGCCATTAAATGGCTAGGAAAGCAGATTTTGTGGATCATATGTGGAGTTTATTTTTAGGTGTGCTGCTTTGGGGATTTTTTTTTTTAAAACATCCAAAAGGAAAAGCAAAGCAAGCAGTTGGACAGAGCCTAACATATACTAGGTGGTTGTTAGCATATGGATATATGTTAAACCATAAAACTGAAACTATATAAACTAAGGGAAGTGAAGAAAGACAGAAGAAGATCAAGTTCTGGGCCTGGGGGCATTTCAATATTAAGAGATGAGGAGAAAATAATCTAGCAAGAGATTGAAAAGCTGAGAAGAAAAACAAGACACCAATAAAAATATATATTGGTGTTTCATTTTATAAGCATTTTTTTTTTTTTTTTAGCTGAGCCATCCTGCTACCTGTTGGCAGCTCAGGGGTAGCTCAGCTCGGCCCAGGAATTGAACTGCTGTTGCTCAGAGTTCACACTCTTGAGTGAGCTCTTAACCAACTGAGCCACTCGGCCAGCCCTTATAAGCATTTTGTAATTTACAGCTATTATTACATGAAATAATGAAACAGAAACATCTATTTAAGGTTTGACTGGAGACACTGATATGTTTACTATATAGAGAAAGGGTTCTCAATACAAACACTGCTGACATTTTGGTTAGGATAATTCCTTCTTTGAGGTAACTAGCCTATGCACTGTAAGGTATTAAGCAGCCTTCCTGGCCTCTACTCATTTGATGCCAGCAGTACTCTCCTGTGAGGACAATTGAAAATATCTCCAGGCATTACCGAATGTCCCCTGGGGTGAGAGGTTGTCCCCACTTGAGAACCACTAATGTAGAACCACAGAGTGCTCTCTGAAGTCGTCTTCCTCAATGGCTCTCTGTCACCAAATTTATTGAACACTTATTTGTCCTCATTCCCAAACTCTTTCTTAAAATAGTCTTTTCTTCATTTCTGTGACTCTACATTTTCTCTGGATGAGCTGGCCACTCCTTGCTATCAATTTAATCTGGTTTAAGAGCTTTGTTCCAGTTTTTCTTTACTTCCATGTACTCTCTCCCAAGTAAGCTAATCTAGCTTCATGGTTTTAGAAATCTCCTCTATTCTTCGATTTCTTAGTGTATATCTCTAGTCCAGAGATCTAAGATCAAGCCTTGAATACAGCACTGTTTGACATCTCAAGTTGATCTCTTACAGCCATCTCAGACTTAACATGACTAAACCTGAACGCACAGTTTACCATCCCTCAGGACCCATCAAGCTGTATAATTGAGAAATATAGGTATCAGTCTTGAGCACTTCCTATCCTCATTGTTGACATTCATCCTATTTGCAAACAATTTCATTAAACTTCTATTCATTACCTGCCATTCCCCTGAGGCTATAGTCGTGCAACTTACAACCTTTTCTAACTTGGAACACAATCCTCAGATGTGGTCCCCCTTCTCCTCTAGCTTTTTCTCCCACCAATCCACCCTCTACATACAGAGTAAATTAGTTGTTTTAGATATAAACATGATCTTCCTTCCTTCTCATCTCTTAGGTCTTAGATCAAATATTTTCTCCTCGAATGGGTCTTTACTGGTCATCCTATCCAAAGAAGACTTACAACACCTGAGTGTTTCATACTTAGATCATTATTTCCTTCAACATACTTTTCAAAACTGAAATTTTTTACTGTTTATTTCTGCGTTCACTTGACTTTGTCTTTGTTCCCTAGGAAACTAAACTGTAGGAGACAAGACTCCGTGTTATCATTATTGTAGCCCAAGAACACAGCACCAAACCTAACAAACAGAACTCATTAAATAAAGCTTTGGGTATGAATGAATAAAACGTCTCATTCTCTTAAAATGCTATACAGTCTAATCAACAATTACGTCAGGATTATTAATTATAGAATATGTTTTATATTGCCTTACAAAATGTATGTTCAGTAAAATTTTGAATATTGATAACAATTGTTGCAGAACAACTTAACTTTAATCAGTACGTATTGTTGAGTGTCTGCCTTAGGCAATCTACAACAAACAAGCCACAAAAATAGTAATAATGTAATGATCTGATAGTTTAAGATTACTTGCAAAGTAGTCATAACAAATGATTATAGTTGTGGACTGGTTTGAAGGAACATAGATGGTTTTAAAAAGTATTCTTGCTAAGCAAATATATGGATAGTTTCAATTTAGAATTATGATTACAATAAATTCAAAATAATAAAGAAAAAATTAAAAACAGAATGAAAAAAGAAACTATCCATTTTTACCAGTACTCAAATGTTCTAAATTAAGTCTGAAGTTTTTGCTAAAACTTATGTACATACATATACTTAAATGTGGGTACATATACATGCCTAAACACTTAAGTGTGTGTGTGTGTGTGTGTGTGTGTGTGTGTGTGTGTGTGTGTGTGTGTGATATATCACAGACCTATATATCAGGTGTGAGGGTTTAGCTAGGGCTTCAATTAAAAATTGAAACCTATTAAAAGATAACTTAATTGAATATATTCTTAAAAGCTTTTCAGGAAAAAAAAATTCAGATTTTCAGGCCTAATCAACTTTTTGAAGAAAATATATGATTATTAATGAATGAAATTATAAGCATGTTCATTAGAACATTCTCTTTGCATAATAAAAAAATATGCCAAAAATGGTATCTCATATTCACCTCTCAAAATCAGGTAGATCAAATGAACCATTTGTTTTGCTCAGGAATATTTAGTTCTTGAATGGTAAAAATTTAATCTGTATTTCTAGTCATTTGAATTTTTACAAGCATTGACCTACTTTATAGTGCATACTATCATGTACTTTTCCATACAACATTTCATACTAGAAATGATAAATTGCCAGAAAGTATGTACAATAGTTGCATAATGCTATCATATTGTGTTCTGATACTAAAATTCAGAAACCTCATTATGCTTTACATATAGATTGAATCATGTCAGTCTTTTGAGTTTTAAATTATTTAAGGAAAAAAATCCATTTCATTTTGTATAGCCAAGAGGTTTATAAAATCATAAGCATTTCTATCTATAAATAACTTAGTCTGCATTTGAAATTTCAATTTGTAATCATAATTAGTTTTCCAACCATTTTCACAGATTACAGAAGAGTATTTCCTTCAAGACTTCCAAAAAATGGATCATATCAAAAATTACCTTTCTTTGGAATGAACTTCAGATAACATTTAGTTGTCTGAGTAATCTTCTTCTGGTTTCTGATACAACAGATTTTCTGTCCTTTACTGGGATAGAAATATTCCAATATTTTCAGTATCTATGAATATGCTTTCAAGATAGCCTATCACATAGCTAACTTCTTCCACTTGGTTCATTGATAATGGGGTTACAAATACTAGTTTGATTTGAGTTTTTCTTTCTTTCAGCAACTGATTCAGACAAAGAAATTAATTTTCTATATTCAGCTTAGGGAAAAGTCTTGAGTTTCATTTTTTTAGGGGCAGGGAATTCTCAGGTCAGTATCATTTAATATTTGTGTTAAAACATAGATAAAATAGATTGCATGCTCATTAAACTAATGAATGACTAGCTGGTGACCATAAAAGAGCAAATACAATACAAGGCAGAGTAATTCATCAGGGTAGAAAATCAATTCTTTATATACAAGATAGATTTCAGAGCAAAAAATACAAATTATACAGGTAAAAACTGAATAGACATAAATTACGTCACACATCTTTTGGAAATCATATATATTGGGTTGTCAGAAAAGTCAGGATGCATTTTTACAACAAAAAACATAGAAAAAATACATCATGACTTTTCCGACAACCCAATATTTACGATTTAAAAATTGTCTGCTTCAATACTATAGTTATTTTTCAGATGAGTAAGCCAAGACTCAGAGATGTAACAAGTTCCTCAAGTTAAAGTCTAAATTTTGTCACATTATAGCTGCATGGCCGTAGGTAAGTCATTTAATTGCTCTATAATGCATAGTGCTTATTAAATTAAGGCGTTAAGCATGGTTTTATTCCATATATATAATATTGAAATATTGAAATATTGGGATTATAAAAAGATTTAGGAAGAAAAGTTAAACAATTGCCCTCATCAGTGGAACCTTAAGTACTTTAAAAAAAATATATAGGTTGAATTTTCTTTGGAATGCTTAATGGCTTAGAAGATGGTACTAAAACTTATGGCTCAGAGGTTCCAACCTTATAACCATGACATTTTAGTAAGCTATACTGGACTCCTAGAAACTGTACTCTACTGTTACCCACTTGTCTTCCTAGTGAATACTGTTAGTCATGGGCAAGTACAAGAAGAGAGAGAGAAAAAATAACAACAATAAAGAAACAGGAAGACTAGATGATATGACACAGATAATCACTACCATTAAAAGACTAAATAAAGTTTCATATCTTATTAGAAATAGGCTAATCAATAGCATTGCCATTGGTTACAAAATATTCTATATCACATTAATGAAATAAAAATTAAAATATGTGAAATATATGCATGCAAATAAATATATAATATACAATGAAATCAATACATTTATATCTTGTGTGTAAAAATAAAAACTTAGGTACCAAACATTAAACAAATTTTGCCTTTGACCTACAATAAACAGTATTCACTAGAAGACACTGATTATATATCATCAAACTCCCCAGGATAAAAATCAAAATAATTATCAAATCATTTTCACTGAAAATTTATATTAAAAATAATTATAGATTTAAGTATTTTTAGCAACTATAAAATTCAGACAAGAGTAAATTGCAAATAATTTTTAATGTGATAAGATGTATCATAGAGAACATCTTGTCAATCATCTCATCAAAAACATCGTTGTCATCAGCATCAATGCCATTATCCTTATCATTCGGTTAATAGCAGGCACCTAGATGGTACTTACTATGTGCCAAGAACAGTTAACACTATTCTACATATATTATATATTCCTCACTAAAACTTTATGAACTAAAAGAGCACACAGAGGCCAATAAGCCAGTAAGCAACAGGAACAAGGTTAAAATACAGGCAGTGTAACTCCATGGTATCCACTCTTTATCACTTCATTAATAAGAGATAAAATAATACCATAGGAGCAATGTTTTTGCAAGGCAGACTTCTGTTTTAGAGATAAAGAAAGCTAAAACTAGCCAACACTCTTAGTTTGCCTTTTGGTCTGATAAAGCAAAAGTAGATTATATGTGAGTGATGGAGGTCAGTGTGACCTACTAAATTTCTTGGTTCTGAGATTGTTCTTAATAGAACTAAAGCTGTTGTGTAACATTGTGTATGAGGAGGAGGAAATGAAGAAACACCTCTGATATATATGGATTTTTACTCACAGTTAATTTAATCACACCTAAATTTGAAAGCTAATATTGTATCTTTTAAAATCAATTTCTTGTTGTGTACTACTGATAAAAATATGTTCCAGATTTTTATCAAATGGTATTCATGTCGTTCAAATCTTTATGGTAGATCCCACTGCAAAGGGTAGTGAGGGCTTTCAGATATGTACATCTGATTCGTTTCAAATGCAAAGCTTCAATTACATCCTACTGTGATTGCACTTGACTTTTTGGTCCAATGGGAATGTGCCAGGATCCATAAAAATCTGTCATTTTTCTCCAGGTTACTTCAAAATATAAAATACACAATTAAATGGCATGCATTAAAACAAAAAAAAGAGAGTCTATGATCACAAATCTAAACAAATGTTCTAGTTTACTTTTCTCAAAAGAAGTAACCATGATAATCAACATGTCCAATACACACCAGCAAATAATATTGCTCTGTTTGGATGTTCTCTAAACTACAGTTATCAAGCGTCAGAAGAAACGGTTCCACTATGGAGCTGATCTCTTGCCCTAGAAGATGAATATTTCTCACGTTGTTAAAACTGAAAGAATTTTCTCTCCATGCATATTTTTTTAAACAACAAGATTACAAGATTATATATATATATATATATATATATATATATATATATATATATATATATATATATATATATATACACAAACATAATGTAGGAAAGATGGTTTTTAAGGCAAATGGGTAGGTGGAAAAGGAAGCACCTATAAACATTCCGACATACCATGACTACAGAAAAACTTGTCCAGAGCTTGGGTCAGGGGATGAGACCAGGAATAGCTGTTGATATGCAGCTGTTTTGTCCTCTACTGTAGGGTGTCACAAATGCAATGTAGTTCTGAACTGGGCTCATCTGCCTCTTAAACACACACACACACACACACACACACACACACACACACACACAGAGGCAATTCACATACAACACTACATACA
Organism: Hipposideros armiger; assembly: GCF_001890085.2. NCBI lineage: Eukaryota > Metazoa > Chordata > Mammalia > Chiroptera > Hipposideridae > Hipposideros > Hipposideros armiger. The sequence continues at coordinate 122,855 of NW_017732500.1, read as the reverse complement.
CACACTCCTGAGGTGTGATCCTCTGGCTAGCTGTAGGAAGATTGTAGGTAAAATGTCACTCATGGGGCTAAGCCCCTTTTTAGTGTTAAAGGGCATTCATGGTTGAAAACTTGGGTTTCTTTGCCTACTCATTCTGTGGGTGGAGACATAAGCTGACAGAATGTTGACACTGGGTGGTGTGATTTCAAATCAGAAAAGTACTATGTAAAATGGGAAGTGGTTCTTCCAGGGGACCAGCGGAGACTCGAAAATGACAGCCTAGGGAGGAGGTATGGTGTCCATAGGCTCCGAGTTGTCAACAGGGTTTGCAGAGGTGCTGTTTGCTGGAGCATGGGCGACTGCATAATTCATGAGAAGCTGGTTGCTGCTAACTGCAGCAGTGGTGACAGAGGTTTTCTTTTTCCGACCACCACAGGTCCCTGACGTGGGCTGAGGGGTGCTTTGGGGGCCACCTGCATAGCACGGTGCAAGCTGCAGGTACTTCGATGCAGGTGGACTGGTGAGAAGACAACTGAGTTTGGAGGGTTTTTCACCTAGCAGTAGCCTCGGGGATGTGTGTGAGATCTCTTAAAGCGGCATGGGAGAACCGTGAATATCAAAACATCTGAAGGTGGAGTAGCGTCCATGTCAGTGACATCAGGATTTACATATTGCTGACCGGTCAGGTTGGCAGATATAATGGAGAAGGTTGAGGTCATAGCAGGTGTAGAGAGGTCAGAAATTGATGTTGTAGCTGTGACTGAATGTAAACGACCACCATTCTTATTATTTGGAATTCCCAAAATGTGATTAGAAGTAAGAGGTGAAAGAGAAAAAGCGCATTTAGGAAGAGATAAGTGAGGGACTGTGTGTCCTTTTTTCTGATCAATATTTTGTTTTAGAGGAGGTGTAGGGACAGACAAGTTCGGAGGCCAGGCAGATAGGTCAGCTGAGTTGGCAGTAGCTGGGACCCGCCCAGCGTGAGTAGCCTGGGGCAGGGAGTCTGCAGCCACCCCAGGTGGGGTAAAAGAAGGGGCAGACTGAGTGTCACTGCTGTCTGCTATGACCTTCGTTTTATCTTCCACAATCTTATTCCACTGACAAGCAGCGTTCTTCGAGGTGTCAGGGTTTTTGTCAATAGCTAAGCAAGGGAGCTTATGTGGTACCAGCAGCTCCCCTTGATCCCACATCAGTGGTGGCAGGGGTAGCGAAAGTGGCATGGAATCTTGCGCTGGTGGAGCCTGCTGCTGGTGGATGCCCATGAAGAAGAGCTCACTGATGGGATATCTTCAGACTTTTCACTGTGCATCTCCTTACCCGACATGAGTGAGTCTGGATGGATCTGCGCATGGTCTTCACCCAGCACTTCCTTTGTGAATCTCTCTGGCAGCAGGGAGCAGCCTGGGTTTGGGGCAGAGAGCACTGCTGCTTCTGAATCAGGTTTTGGAGGCGGCAGGCTATCTCCAGCAGGGCTGCCTGACCTCATGACCACCTGGCTTTCAGAGGAGGAACTCACTGGAGACACCGGGGCATTCTCACTCAAGCTGCATTCTGGGTGCTTCGGACTGCCGTCCAGAGAGGCCCAGGACTACCCTTGTCAGAAATGACAGCTCCATTGGTCTTCAGTAGATCCCCACTACTATGGTGGCTGTTCTGATCGTCCTGTCCATTGGTCTCCATGCGATTCTCTTCATTTTTTACAAGCAATTTCTTTCGTTTTTCTTGGATCTTCACTTCTATGTCCTTTGAGCCAGGAAATGGGTGGTACTGCATGGTATCGGCTTCATAGATTTGACTACCTGCTCGGGTGGAAAACGTCAGTGAGTAAAATTTCGCACTGGAGGAGGGATCCTTATGGTTCCTGAGGGTCTGAACAGCCTGGATAGTGACTGAACAGTCTTCTTTGGAGGGTCTTTCCAGTTCACCAATGGCGGCAGGCTCCCCACAGAGGAATATAGGCCCTGCGGGAAAAGATACACCCTCCTCTACTGGATGTGCAACGTGGTGGGTAACCACACATGATTCAGGTGGCTGAGACCAGGGCGGAGGGGAGGGCACACGCTGGAGCAGCAGGTTGGTTCTGGTCAGGTGGGCCATCGTTGCTGCGAGGAGGGAAAATCACCAGGCGATGGCCACCAGGCAAGGTGTGACGGCAGAAAAGGCAGTGGAATAGGAGCAGAAAATTGCTAAGTAAATTGCCCATCTAGAGCCAGTTGTGCGCCAAACGAACCCGAGAACAGAGTAGGAAACTTGGAGCACTTCTCCTAGCTTCTCTGTCTTGCTCAAGGTCTAGCATGCTCTGAACTAACTGTCCAGCCAGGCATTTATGAAGTCTCCCTGGAACACGTCACAGAGAAAGCTGCCCACACAAGTCCAACATGTGAAGAGAGGACATAAAAGATCAAAGGGTGAGGCCTCAATGGCCAGCTAACCCTTCTGGACTTCCCAGAGGCTGAGACTTCCTGCAGTGGGTTACAGGTGTTTGGCACCAGATGGGTCACCCTGCGGGGACCATTCAGAGGCCCCATCTACCACTGAGGCGCCATCCACCAGAGCTCACTCCGCCTGGGCAATGTCTCTGTGGGCCTTCCCCAGGTCTGGGAGGCTGCAGCCTGATCAAAGGCAAGGGCTGGAGTGACCCAGATCCAGCACAAGTGTGGCCCACCTCCTCCGGGCACCTCCCCGGCTCCTATGTGAGGACTGAAGCCAAGTGCACTTTCTCCATGGCTGCCTTGCCTGCCAGCTTCACCAGCCAGGTGCAGAGGTTTCTGAGGCATGGACAGGAAGTCCTGACCTGACTGGGTGCTGCATTTCACGACATCCCTTCCTGGAAGACAGGTTCTTTCTTCACTTCTTTTTAGAAACTTGGTAAAATAACATTTAAACAGGCCATTACCCAAGTCATACAGTTGGTAGTGGCTTAGCCAGGATTCAAGCCCAGCTTGTGTGATCACAGTGTTTCCTAATCCCATATCCAACATGTGTTATCATTTTTTCTTCCTCCCTCTCTACTTCCCTCCCTCCTTCCCCCCTCTCTTACCTTTTTACCCCTTCACCTGGCCTGGATATCTCAGGGGAAGTGCTTATTTCTCTAGTTACTAGTTCCCCATAATGTGCCAAGTTATACCCCTACATAGGGATGTTCTTGCAGCCTAGAAAGCTTTCCTCCCTCTTTGAATCAATTCAATCTTCACTTTCTCAGGCAACTCTTCACTATGTCAAAATTCCATTATGGGCTCTCATCCTTACTAGGTATCTTCTGTTAGCAGCTCTGATACCATGTACAATGATCAGATGCTATATTGCCAGACAAAATTAACCTGCAGGAAAAACAATTGTTTGATCTTAGAATTCTTGGGAGGAAACTACTTTTTATATTTATATGTGTTGATATTATTAGCAAAGATGCACTTGTGACTTTAAGAATGTAACAGAAAATGAATTAAATAGAAACTATACAAGAAATCATCAAAAAGAAAAAAACACAAACTTCCCTGCATATATTATACCAGCCACAATTTAGTCATTAAACTATAATTTTTTTTTTCATTTTCCCTGTACTAAGCTGGCTTACTTGGAATAGGCGAAATATACAGCCTCAAAAGGCATATTAGAAACTGTAGGGGATGGACACTCCAGTTTGTTTCCTGGTAAGAAATATCCCTCACTCTGGAAATCACTGTGAAGAGACAAGGTTTCTGAGGAGATTATGCTGCCTACCTCAGGAATGTTAGGGCTGACATAGGTTGAAAACTATTGGTATTGCCATTATAAAGGAACTCCCTCAACTTAGGTCCCTGCAACTAAAGGCAAAATATCTGTAGCATTTTCATTTTTACAACTTTCCTTAAGAAGGTCCCAAATGGGACTTTTGATTGCTTCTATATCTAGGGGTTGCTTCTCAGGTCCATTTTGGGAGGAATTACACGCCTGTAAATTTCTTCTCTGAAAAATATTTAAGTAAGCTAATGGCTAATATCCAGTTAAATTACTTCATTAACATCTTCTACAGAGGTTACACAAACTATCTTACTTTTTTTGAATTAAAATTTGTTTGTTTGGAAAAGGGCACGGTTAAAAAAAAACCAAACTAATAAAAAATTAGCTGTTTAAAAGATACTGATATGCTCTTCATTTTAATAAAGTTCTGGCAAACCCAACATATCTCTGACTACTTTTCCCAAACAGCTCCTACAAAGTAGTCAAACTATAGAATGCTGTCTACAGTGTTGGTTGAAAAACAGTATATTTCTAGATCAAATGAGAATATCAAAAAGCAGCATACTTGGGTCATGAAAGAATGCTTTTATGAGTTGTATTTTGGCATTGTCCTATGGATTACATTTAAAAATGCTAGCACAGCCTTTCAAAGTTCATTATTGCATTTACTCAAAGGATAAGGCAATGGACTGTTCACTAGATCATTCAGTGGTCCTCATTTAAAACCCAGAAAGTACATTTCCTTTAAATTAAGGGCTAGGAAAAGCTTTTCTACTCCTAAGAAAATTTAGTATTTCCCCCTCACCCCTCACACTCCCCCCACACACTTAAGGACTCCATTTATCTCAGTGTTTCTCTGCAGGGTGTTATGGCATTTTGGGAAGAACAATTCTTGGCATGTGGGATGTCCCCTCCCCCACCTCCCCCCCATGACAGCCATTTAGTATCCTGGCCTCCAGACATTAATGCCAGTTGGACACTCAGTCGCTGTGACCACCCATACTGCCCACACACATTTCCAAATGCACTAGTTGAGAAAACATGAAATACACTGTTTATTTCCTTTGAAAGTCAATCAATTTTGTCATTAAAAGAATATCTGGGTGACAACATTATGTCCTATATATATGCATTCTAACTTTCTCTCCCCGTCTTGAAATTGCAGTTTAGTTTATATTTTCCTTCCTGAATTTCATTTTGTATTCTGATTTTATTGCTAAGATAATCCAAATCCTATGTTGAATCAGCTAAGGTACAAATAAATGAAGAGAGTGTGACAGTTCAGAGGCATCTTTCCTCCTTCATTCTTAAAAGTAATATGGCCGCAGGGATAGAAAAAGACAGAACGAGGAATACAATAAATAATGTTGTAAGCATTTCTTAGGGGGCCAAATGGACCCATGTCCTTTTGGGGAGTCCACTTCATAGTTGATGTAGAGGCCTGACCACCGCATTGTATTTTTGAAACTGATGTTGAATAATACTGTATGTCAGCTATAATTATATATACATATAACCTCGGGACATGGAGTAGAGTGCGGGAAAGGATTCAATGGAATTGTAATAGATAAGCACGATATCGGGAGTGGGAGGGCAGTGGATGGGGGGAGGGGGGTTGTTACTTTGTGAGGGTGAAAAGGGTAACTATTGCATTGTTCTGTACACCTGAAACTAACAATAAAAAATAAATAAAAAATAATAAAAGTAGTACTAACTTGAAAGAAAGTACCACCATTTTATACAGTATGCATTTTTAACTCCTGCACATAAAAAGGTAGGAAAACTACTTCTGAGAATTAGCTGTTAGGAATTAACGTAGGATAATATGCCAAAGAGAAGTAATATTTTTTTAAACTTTTATGAAAGTGACTATGTGTAAATATCACATTTATATAAAGCCTTATTTCTGTACAACAGTTTTAAATGAGAAGAATCCATGGGAAGTGTTTATTACTTTTAACATAAAATTTCTTTCACTAAAAAAATAAATTTTAGATGAAGCTAGTTTGAGTCTGTCTTCATTTTAGATGAAAAATGTGAAGATATCTAATCATACACTTTTCTTTTTCCATATGAGCAGAAGCGGTTTTGGTTCTGATTTAACTGCATGAGTTCCACAGATTCCTCATTTTTGGCAAACCTATTAAGCAAGTCAAGATTATTACATTTAGATATCGATTTGTCTTTTAGTATAAAATATCTTTAGTGACAACAGTGCGACCCAAAGTGTTCTGTTTTCTGTACTATTTGTATGTCTCCTATAATCTTAGTAGCTACTTTTGCGGGAGTACTTAAAGAAGATAGTATTAACTTCTGTGAAAATGAGATAAAAACTGAAGATGACATTACCTTACATGCTTCTTACCTTAGAATTGTAAAGGGCTATGTTAGCAGGAAGCTGGGAAAACTGATTCAATTCAAATACGTCATGTGCTGCCCATTGGCTCATGTGATTTTCAGCTTTGCTTGATCCAATCACATTCTGGTTTGAGTGAATGTAAGCCACTTCCTGAACACCATATAAAAATGTATTCATTGATATCTGCTCTTGATTGACAACTCTCTCATTTGAAAATTTCATTGCTTTTCTTGGTATACAAAAGTGCTATTTTTCTTATGGCTAGGCAATTTTGAAGATAAATCGATTCTATCTTTTATAGTTTTTGGTCTATGTCTCTATATAGAGAAACTGATGTGGCTAACAGAAAAATCATCATCTGAGGATGAAAAGTCATCACTAGCCTGAGAGTTGCAATCTTTGTCTGTTGCACACAGTTGGCTTGCTTTCTTCATTGTTTTAGGAAAAGTGTCAAGTTCCCTTTCATGTTCCTTTCTCCTCTTGAACTTCAAAGAACTAGTAGCTTTTTGTTTTCTTACTCGTGACTTGGAGGAAATTTCAATGTCATCAGACTCACCACTAATATCACTACTGCCTTTTCTTTTCATAATAGATTTCAGGATGATGTTCTCAGGATTTAAGTGTTTTGAAATTAGTCTATTTCCTCTGACATCCATCTTTCTATCATCACCATTATCCCTTATTTTTACAGGGTTTTCTGTTTCAGAATTTTCAGATCCATCCATGGGGGGGGGCTGAAACCCTATACTATCTTAGGGAATTTCTCAGCTGTTTATTGTGTGGGAAAGATGACATCACTATCTTCTGATTCTGTGGCATTCTGTAAAATGCAGTGGTGGTCAGCTGTATTTTTAAATTCTTTTCTCATCATCAGACTCGGAAGAGTCTGCTCCAAAATCTTCTCACTTTTATCAAAAATACAGTTTTTATTTGGATTTAGGATGTTAGCTAATTTTTGATGTTTTGAAGTACCAACAGAGTCTTGACTTTTCTGACAACCAACCTCTTTGGTTTCTGTTGAAAGGCACATGGGCTGTTCATCAGAACTTTCATCGTCAGATGCAATGTTTTCCTCACTATCCTCAACTGATTTATATTTTGTCTCAAGCAATTTAAAGAAGCCACAATGGAGTAAGGTAAGCTGTCCAGGAGACCCTGAAGCTTTACTTGAGTCAGATGCTTTGTTTTTAGCAGTCTTCACTCTTGAGTTTTTCACTGATTCATCATCGCTAAGATCATTGCAGAGACCACATGATTCTTTTGCCAGTGGTTCTGCAGATTGTTCTGGACCTCTGTGTTCTTGATAATCAGGCTTTCTAGGTGTTTCTAGCTTGTGTCCTGGAGGCTCCTCTTTCAACCATGTTGTAGCCATCAAGATTCTTGCTTCCACTTGGCCTTCTCTCTCCAGGATGTCCTTCATGAGACAAGACCCTTGGGACCTTAATCTGAAGAGATTAGAGAGCCCAAAAAGCTCTCCTCAATGCTCTTTTGATCCTTGAACTGCTTCAAAATATCACTTGGCATTTTCACTTCCAACCACCACACAGTGAAGTTGCTGCTTGTATACCTGTCATAAGTATATGATCTAATCCACAGTTCTCAAGGATATCAGCCTAAACATTTTCACTTCCCTGCATTGTCCAATCCTGTATGCTCTGTCAATGCTTTGAAGATCATTGGCTGGAGTCCAAGTAGGATCAAACAATGCAACAACACTGGCACCAACAAAATTGAGGCCTAGTCCACCAGCCATTGTGGAGACAAGGAAAATGTCAACATCTTGTGTACTGTTGAACTCTTTTACAATCTTAATTCTTTCCTCTGATTTTGTACTTCCATCAAGTCATTGGTAATCAAGCCCAGATGCCACACAGTATTGCTGCAGCACATCAAGCAACTTGGTGGAGAAGGAGAAGAGAAGAACTTTATCTTTGTTTTTCCTACAATGGCTTAAAACCTGCTGAAGGACCTTCATTTTTCCACTGTATTTTGGGTCAGAAAGTGTTTGAAAGGCTACATCTTTGCTTTTCTGCACAAAATCTGGGAATCTGGAAAATACCTGATCAGTGTTCCCTGTTGTTTGGAGATCCTTGCAGCCTGCAGTAATGCGACGTGGTTAGCTACCTTCTGAAAGACAGAAAGGTAACTAAACACAAGGTTTTCACTGTTCCACCATGTGAATTGGTCTTATAACAACAATTCCTCCTTTTTCGGCTACTGTTGCAGGTACAAGGATCAGAGGATTGAAGTATCAAAGTCACATCTTCTGTTTCTAATGCTGTTTGATACACAGCTTTCTTAAAATCTGTCAGAGAACAATACAGCATCCGGTCTTCTTTGTTAGGCAGCTGATCCTTGGTTAGAGTCTTAGTATGCCTCAGAAACCATCCAGACATCTTTTTTGCAAGCCTCTGCATGGCTTTTCGGCCAATAGATCGTTCTCTTTTTTTGCTGTGTGTCTCTGACCATGTTCTACTGGATCAGAAAACTGCTTCTTGAACTGGATCCTGCTACTTAATAGTCCTGGCACAGCCCAGTCCATAACACACCACAGTTCCTTCATGTTCTTCTGAAGAATGGTTCCAGTGAGGCCAATGCAAACATTACATTTTAGAGCTTTCATAACTTCTGTTACTCTAGCCTTTGGATTCATGATTCTGTGAGCTTCATCCACAATGACAGCTGACCATTCCAAGCTGTTAAGTTCATCCAGACGTAAGTGCAGTGTTACATAAGTTGTTAGAGCAATTTCACATTTCCTCTGCTTTACACGAATCAGTTCATTGTCTTTTTTGTTATCATGTAATATAATGACTCTGAAACAACCCCAGGTGTCCAATTCATCGCTCCAGTTGTACAGGACAGAAAGAGGAGCAACTATTAAGAACATCATTTTTGCTAGAGAAGAAGTGTTTCCTTTTTCAGGCTTATTAGTAAAAACTCTGGCAAGTTATATTCAATATCCTCTTGAGTTCTTTCCATGCAAAACTGCAGCCAAAAATGAAATAACCTGTACTGTTTTTCTAAGTCCCATATCATCACCAAGAATACACTCTCTTCCTTAGATAAAGTGTCCATAAAGAAACTGGGCTCCTTCCCTTTGATACTCTCGCCAAATATCTATTAATAGTATAAGGAATGGAGTCTCTACCTTCAGATAATTGAAAAACAACGGCAGATGATGGAAATTTTTGGTCTGGGAAATAAGGTTTTTCTAAATCTTCATCATCAACTATGAAATTCCTGGAGTAATCTTTAAGGATTTTACTTCTTGAAGTCTTTTCAGAGGTACTTCCCTTTCTTGACAATCTGAATATAAGACAACTGCAAATGACTTCCTATTTTCATCCACTATGATAGATTTTATGCTTGCTTCATAAAGTTTTTCATTATCTGGAGAAGAGACAAGACATCCTTCTCCTGGAGGCCATGTGTCTTCGCCGGCGGATTCCGCGAGGAGCTTTGGAGCAGAGAGATCCATCTGGCCAGCGGGATGGGCCTGGTAGCCTGGTTCCTTTTAATACCCAGCAAGCAGCGGAGGACGGCGAGGAGGCGGTGAGCAGGCATGGAGCAGGCAGATCACGGCCAACACCACTTCCCGCCGCCCTCCGCACAGCGCCTCCCTAGAGCCACAGCCACTGGGGTGAGAGGAAACAAAGGTTCTGCCTAAGGCGGTCCAGGGTGTAGGGATCGTGCCGTCGAGGCAGCCGCAGAGCTCAAGGGCGCTGTGGAGGCTGACAAGGCGGCGCTCTCCTAGCCGTCTTGGACTCCGCCGCAGCCGAGGGAGGACTGCAGGCGGGCATGCAGACCCCTACTCCTCCCACTCAGGGTTGGGCCTCCTTCTATGGCCCAATGCAATTTCTAACCCTGACTCGGGAAATCCTGTGTGAACCTCTCCATATTTTTGACAGTTTATTGTTTAAGAGAAAAACAATTGACGGTTCCTAATCTCATCTCATGATGAAAGAAACCTCATGTTCATGATATAGTGTTAAACATTGTAAATGCAAAAATGTTCTAGAAATGTTTGGTATCATTCATTACCATTCGTATATAGCTAAGTCAATACATTAAAACAAAAACATAGCAGCATGCAATTAAAAACAAATAAAATCCAGGTATGAGAATAAATGAGTAGAGAAATGTTTTATTTCTATATAGGGAGAATACAGAGGAATAATTGGATATGTTGATTACCTCCTATAATCAGATTGTGATTGATAGATTAAAATAAAACTGGAAATTGGGAAGGTGTTAGCCTTCAGATAATCAATGTTATTTACTTACAATCAAGCCACTGTTTGCTTGCCTTTTTTCTCTGTCATGGACCCTTTTGTAGAAAATGCCTCCTGGATTAAACTGAGTACTCCAAATAATCATATCTCTTTGATAATACACATCCATCCCTGTTATCCTTGAATTATGTTCAATATGAGAAATTTGTTGATGATCACCACTGTAGTTGAATGGATATATAAAACCCAGGATATCAGTGTCATTAGCAATGTAGAGAACTTGATCTTCAGAGCCTGGAGATTATTATAATAAAATACAAAAATAAAGTAAATTTCAACTAATGTAAAATTAATGATTGTTCTGTTAAATTATCTTGAATTCTTAACACAGTTTCTTGCTCAATAAAAATGAACCAACTTTATACATTCAATCTTCATGACATTTTTTAAGTTAAATTTATTGGAGTGACAATGGTTAGTAAAATTACATAGGCTTCAAGTGTACAATTCTGTAATACATCATCTATATATCACGTTGTGTGCTCACCATCCAGAGTCAGCTCTCCTTCCATCACCATATATCTGACACTCTTTACCCTCTTGTACCACCCCTCTCCCCCCTTACCCTCTGGTAACCACTAAACTATTGTCTATGAGTTTTTGTTTGTTTGTTTATCTTGTTCCTTTGTTGCTTTCAGTTTTATATCCCACATATGAATGAAGTCAATATGGTTCTAAACTTGTCCTGTCACCATATCCAAAATTTACTCAAAATGGATCAAAGACATAAACATAAGACCTGAAACAATAAACTGCATAGAAGAAAGCATAGGTGCTAAACTTATAGACCTTGGGTTCAAGGAGGATTTTATGAATTTGACCTCAAAGGCAAGAGAAGTAAAAGCTAAAGTAAATGAATGGGATTATATCAAACTAAAAAGCTTCTTCACAGCAAAAGAAACCACCAACAAAACAAAGTGGCAACCAACCAAATGGGAGAAGATATTTGCAAACAATGCCTCCAATAAGGGGCTAATATCCAAAATACAGAGGGTGCAAAAAAATGTATACACATTTTAAGAAAGGAAAAAACTATTAAAATTGTAACACTCAATATATACTGATAACAAAAGATGAATACAAGTCATGTGTATACATTTTTTGAGGCACCCCTACTATATAAAGAATTTATACAACTCAACAACAGAAAAACAAACAATCCAATTCAAAAATGGGCAGAGGATCTGATCATGATATTTTTAATATACAGTTACCTAAGCATTTCTAAGAGTTATTAATGTAGGCTTTCCTAGGGCACAGCTTATCTTATGGCTAGAAATTAGGTATTTATAGGAGACATACTTTGTGTGAAGAGGGGTTTCTATTTGATAAGTCATAATACATTATGTTCTAATGATTTCTCAATATGCAGATGCTATATAGTATTCTTATTAAGCTTCAAACATTTCTGAGCATTTAGTTTATGCACTAGAGAGGGCATCACCTTAGGCTAACAAATGAAAATTAAGATATGAAGAACATTCTTCCAATATTCATATATCTTAAATGATCTTTTATTTTTATTATACAAAGATATCAATATTTATTACATTAAAGTGCCACCATCTCAATATTATCTAGAAGCTTGCTAAGTAGAACTCTCTGGTCTAATGTTTTGACACCTACGATACAATACTGATGCCATGTGTACACTGAGACAAGTAAAACCCAAAAGTAAATCCTGAAAGTATTAAAATATTAACAAAACCATAAAGATTGAATTGCATGTATAATATCTGCAAATTTACAAAAATAATATATGAGGTGTAGTTCGCGCTATAGGTTTAATAGCTCTCAGTGAATGTTGACTATGTGGCAGGCACTGTGATTATCTCCTCCTCATACAACAACTGTGGGAAATAGGTATTACTGGTCCCATTTTACAGATGTGGAGCTGAGGATCAGCGAGTTAAATAATTTCCCAAGGCCACCCAGAAAAGTGTAATGCTGGGATTCAAATATAAGTACATCTAACTTCATAGCCCATGCTTGATCCACTTCATCATGCTGTCTTCCTCTTGTGAGAACTATTTTATTAACATTGTGCAATAATGGCCTATAGCTAACAATATTTAAGTCAAAATATTATTTAGTAAAACATACGAGCACTAAAATCCATATCTAAAAACGTCTGAAATCCATATCTGTCATTTAATTTTAAAAAATGATATTCTTAAGTGGAGGTTGTCTGAATTGGAAAGCATGAATTTATTTTAAAAACCTTTTGAAGTCTTACTCAAAAGTCCATTCTCCTTATAATGATCACCTTTAACCTGCTATATTTACCCCATGGTGTAATTTCTCAAATATGCTGAGAGTGGGCCATAAAGAAAGATACTTCATATTCTATCACATTGGCTTTTAAAGTTTTACACCCTCCTGACAAAATTATTTGGACAGTAATCATGTATTTGACAGTCATGTTTATTAGCCATCCCAAATTAGATTAATTAAGAATAATAAGAATCCAACTAGCAAAATTCGTCAGCATTAAAAAGGGACTTATTTTATATTATGAGGCATGAAGCTAATGCTAAAATATAACAGGGTCCTTTTTTTTTTTGTCCCCATAAGATGTTTATAGCAACATTACACTAGCATTTGAAATAATTGTTATAACTTACCTTTTGCTATGCATGTGTTATTTCTTTCTTGAAAATTTTGGTCACATACACATTTATATGATCCTTCCGTATTTATACATTGTTGGGAACATGTACCAAAGACCAAACATTCATTAAGGTCTGAAAAGAAGAGTTCAAGATAGCATCATAATACCCCCAATTAGTATTTCCATTCCCTCTACATTTCAAAAATGACAAATTTCTTTTGTCTTTTTTAAACTTCTTATTTCTAATTTTTTTGTTGTCCTTTCAAACCCTGGTCTGTGATGTGTGTAATATATTTAGGCCATAATAATGTTTTTACAATATTTTCACTATAATATTTTATCAGTTGTTTGTATATTCGTTGTTAATCCACTTAACATATTGAAACATCCATTTCAAACTTTCCTAGTATTAGCATTCACTCAAATAAACAGGTTTTGAGGTTTCCTTTTCAGCTTGTTTCTCATTCCCAAACTCTATGCCTTTGCACGTGTCATATACTGCTCCTTTGTCCTATAATGTCTTTGTTCCCCTTTACACAAAGAATTTCTACTCATCTTTCAAGATGCACCTGACATGAAGCCTTCCTTGGTTTCCACTGATGTATAGTAGTGACTGTCCGTCCCATAGTTTCCACACTCTGTGCTGTTTTGGTATTTTTCTCTTACAGCATTGTTCACACTATATTTCACATAGATGGCTATATATTTAAATCTACTACTTGACTGGCAGTCACTTGAGGGCATAAGTTATGATTTATTCATTTTTTATTGCCAGCATTTTGCACAACACCTGGCAGAGAATGAAGATGTGGATGGATCTCTAACACATCTCTGGATTCATATAGATGAAGTGACTATGTAACAAGAAGGACTAGGTGAGTTAAACAAGAAACTAGATGTCTGTATATAAATAAATACATAAATCGTAAGTAATAAATAAACAAATCACAGGCAATATTCTGTGTCTTAGCACATGCCTCTAATTTTAATGGCTTGAGCAGGTCCAGGGTTGAGGTTAGCTGACTCTGGTGAATTATCCACTTTGTCTCTTTTCCTCCTCTTCTTTTACTTTCTATCAGCATAATTCCTCTGCCCTAATTATGTGGTAAATCTGTGAGATAAATCCTTCCCTTGGATTAGAGAATTTAAGGATAAGTGCAGTCATAATAACTATCTTTTGTCTAGAAGTCTACAGTGTTCCAAAGGCTTCTGGTAGAGACAAGGGCTTTCCCAGTGACACGTGTAAATGATGGTGCCGAGGCTCTCTGATTCTGTTGTCTCTATTATGATACTGTGCCCAAGGGGAACTTTAGCACTCTCATGACAATTCACTAATGTTTGAAATGTAGGGTAAAGAGATTTTTTTTAAAAATGTATTTACTTGTTTTAATGAATACTATGCCAGGAATCAAGTAAAATACGTATGATCAGCACTTAACTATCCAAAAGTATTACAACAAATATTTTTTTTATTTGTTTGGAATCTGTAATTTTAAACAGGAAGTTAATTGTTAGTATGGTTTTCCTTTGATATGAAATCAAAATAAGCACAAATCTGTATAATTTGATAAAATCTCAGCTCCCTCACATGGCCCTGTGATGGCCAGGATCACCACTTTCTCTTTATCTCTGTAATAATGTCTGTATCACCAGCTTTTGAAGAGAATGGAGGAATCCCACACATGTCCAATATCTAGATCAGTGTCTTCCACACAGCAACTGTTATTCCCTTTCTATATTTCTTCTGCTATTCCATTTTTTTCTTTCCTTTAGACATTACAATTGAAGTGTTTCAGTTTTTATATTAAATATCAACATCTTAAGGTTTGGGTTTTTTTGAGCTATATAAAGGAAGAGCACAAATTCAAATTATTTGGATTGCAATCAAATGAATGCCTATCTTCTCCACACCAAATCAAAACTCCTTTTCTTTACTATTAAATTCCATTTGTTAAATAAAGATGAAAATTATATTTTTCATAAGTTACTCATTTGCACAACAAAAGTTTATAAAAATAGTGGATTCATAGCTATTTCCCTCAGAGTGTAACATGTAGGTTATATTTTCCATGAAATATAATTAAAAATAAAGAACATTTTGAGACTAAGATTTCTAAATTTAGTAAGTATACACAGGAAATAAAGCCCACTATTCCAAATAAATATGAGCAAATTAATGTTATTTGAAATTAAAATCTTGAAGAGATTGTGTGTGTGTGTGTGTGTGTGTGATATGTGTATGTTTATATACAATTGATGAAAAATGTCTAGGAAACAAGAAATATTCTAGTCTTGAGAAATAACTTGCTTTCTTCTTAAAATAGAGAAAACAAGTTGCCAGTTTTCAGTGTTTCCTTTTAATGGAGAAATAAAATGTCATGAATAATCCAAGCAAGTATACTGCTCAAAATGTACATAAATATGACATGGATACACTTCTTTCCCTTTAGGCTGAGTATAATTAATTTATTTCAATGATTCCAATTTGACTGACGTGATATAGAATCACTTTTTTTTTTCTCAAGAATAACATATAGAGACAGTAGAAAAGGAAGCGGGTAGGTGAAAGCATTTTAGAACTTGAATTTATGCTAGATATGCCAGACTTAGATAATTTAGGTTTGGCTCTAATCCAATAATATCATTTTAGTGGAGAAACGAATAGAAAGTACATATAGGTCTGCATTTTGTGGCTCTATAATTAAAGCCCTGATTTAAATTATATTTACATATAACTTACATATTTTCTGGCTATTCTACATGCTCAATTTTTAAATGATCGCAAGTACTCATAAGTTGACAGCAATTTATTTAAATCTTGTCTTTGAATTTTAAAAGACAATTCTTGGTAATACAAAGCACTGTTGTAGACATGGTGTTAGAACAAAGGCCCCCAATTCTCCAAAAGCAAAGTGCCTATTGCAGGATTGCAAATGCCACAACTGAAGAGAAACGGGTCATCATAAACATGTTCTTTCATGAAGTACCACTAATTCTCTAATTGTTCCTGAACCAGCAATTTCATTATTCCTATTTCAAAAGAGAACTGTAACAATACGATTGAAATTCCTGGAGGTATGAATCAGCTGCAGGAAAGGCTCTATAGCCTCTGACCATTATCTTAGCCTTAAAAATAAACAGGGTCTTGACCCCAGGGACTTTCACTCTCATAAGTACACAGGTATCCCATAGATACACAACATTTTGATGAAAATCAATCTTGTGTCATCGCACAATTTTGCAGCTTTGGGAGTCTTTTAAAACCTAAAGATTTAAGAGCAAGCTGTTGAGGAAATGTACTATACCTTCACAAAGTCTGTTTTTCATGTTTCTCTGAAATCCAGGCTTACAGCGACAGAAAACAGATGTTTTTATTTGATTACAATATGCATCATCTCCACATGGGTTCACATGATCTTCACAGGTATATTTCATTGGAGCTGGGATTTAAAAATATGATAAAAACCAATATAATTCTAATTCCTGAAGTGGGAGTTCATTTATTCATTTAGCTTAATTTTAAATTATATGTATTTTACCATAAATGACTCTTCGAATACATAAAATTATGGTGGTCTCTCCATATAAGCCCTTATTTTTTTATAGAGGTATAGAAGAAGATAAAAAATGAATTCATTTACATTGAATATAGTTTAGATCAAACTGCCAACAGCTGATATTTATAGCTGTTACAAAGATATGCTGCTTTCTAAAAGGAAACAACGTATCAATGATTCAAATGACAAGCTAGCTTTATGATGTTATGATGTATGCATACTGCACCATTCTCTAAGAACAAAAACATCTCCTAGAAACTACCTAGGGATGAGGCATTTATTGTCAACCTAACTTCAGTATTCAGGAATACAACCAAAGGTGCTACCATGTTACGCAGAGCAGGTAGGCTCAATGAGCAGCTCTTAAACTTTTATAGACTGAACATGCGTCTGAGAATTGAATGTGTAGCATGTTACAATGGTCATGAGCTGCGACACAGGTTAGGAAGGACTTTGAGTTATATGTAGTCCCAGCATAGTTGTTAGAATTGCATTCCTTTATCTCCCATTCAGCAAAACATTGTAGTATGCAAATAAATGAAGGGGAATTATTATAAGGGCAACATTAAATTAACTTTATTTTACCTAAACAAATCAAATTATTGAGAAAAAGGAGAACTTTCATTAGGAGAATTGGGACCATTATTAATCGCTACTAACTCTTGAATATTTTACAATTAATTAAAATACACCAGTAGAATTATAGTATGAATGAGATATATCCTGAATCTCATTGCTTCATCATCCAGTGGGGAAAAACTTAGATGCATAATAAGAAAAAAAAAAAGACTTAAAAGCAGTAAGTATTCAGTGGCTTTTATAAGCAACCTTAATTTAGGGTTACAGTTCAATTATTTCCTTAATATAGAAAAGCAAATATCAAGCACTATCTAAACACCAAATTCTTAACAGTCAAGGTCTAGTAACTCAAGAACCATAACACTCTAACTGAATAAAACAATGATGGTTTCTTTAAGAATAATTTGACAGCAGATTAAAATTTTAAAACATTAATTATTAAGACCTTCATCATCATTCAACAAATATCAATGTTTGTGAAATTCAAAAAGTATTAAAATTATGTTTTAGAAACTAAAATATTAAGGGGTATAGATTTCTTTGCTGACATCAAAGTCTGCATTAGGATATTGAGTTCTCAGCTCTAGCTGTAATGAGGGTGCTCATAGCAAAATCAACCTTTCCCACCTCATGCTTTCTGATACTATGTGATGTTCAACTCAGCTTTGGCAAAAGCTTTAACAAAGTTATTCTTTAAGCACTTTATGAAGTGCAATTTTTTCTCACAGCAGTAAAGAAAAGTTTAGTCATACTGAAGCGTACATTGGACTTCGTGTGTCACTGCACTTTAACAGAAAACAAACTCACTTATTCTGCAGCCTTGTTCATCTGAACCATCTCCACAGTCGTCAAGCTGATCACACTGGAGGTCCATGGGGATACATTTTTTATTATTGCAAGCAAATTCATCTTTTTTACAAGGTCTTGCTTTATATGTAAGCTTACCTACACAGAGTCATTAAACATGATTAGTGTGTCACCAAATCAAAACAATTTTATTTAGCACATAACATGTCCAAAATTGTACTAAACGCTATGAAATACATGGGTCCACAATCCTTTATTTGAAGCTCTTAGGGACAAATTTTAAAATTATGAAATGCTTGTTTTTTTTATTTTTTAAAATAACAATACATTTACCTTATAGTAAATACCATCTTATTTCTATAGGAAAATGTTTGGGTATTTATCCTGAGTGTAATTTGTTTTAATGTAAACTGCCTCAAGCCAGATCAAGTCAGGGTTTGTCACCAAATAATTTTGCCACATAATTTAATAAAGTCTTTGGTTTTGAGAGTTCTTTTAATTTCAGAATTGTGAAAAAAGGACTGTGTACACACACATATATAAGCCCAATCCACCCCCAGGAACTATTAAACAGAGAACATTTTTAAACCACCATGTTATTTATCTCATGCAACATTTTCTTTAATAAGGTGCCTATATCCAAGAGATTTACAGACTAGCAGAGTTCCTGGAGAAAGCTGAAGAGGTCTACCACACAAATGAAATGTTAGCCGATTATTTTCTTACCCTGTTAGAAGATCAAGTGCCTGAAAACAACACCCTCAGATATACACATGAAAAAATGTTTAAAAAAATTTTTTGCGCTCTGAAATAATATTATTGTATAACTGCCACTGAATCAATCATTTCACATTAAATGAATTTACCACCGCAGAGATCTTCATCTGAGTTGTCCCCACAGTCATCGATCCCATTGCACGTTTGTTCAGGCTGCACACATATTCTGTTATTTCTGCATCTGTGAGGTCTTGTGGGTGGGCACAGAAATTTGACTGAAAAAAAAAAAGAAAAACCAAAGCAGTTCCTTTGAGGACACTGACTAAGGAAGAACCATACGTTTTTGTCTTTGTTTTTGTTTTTTTCTTCCTTTCTTTTGAAATCTATAATCTAGATTTTCTGAATATCGTTTGTTGTGGAAATTGCCTACATATAATAGATAAGAGAAAAATGTGTGATAATAGAAGCTTGTGATTTTAGTTATTTATATTAACTACAGAAAAGAGTGCACAGCTGTAAAGCTGAATGAAATAAGAAAAAGCCAGATTTCATGGTCTCATTTCCAGATGCCTTATTTTAGCCGCCTTCACTTGGTGTACCAAATTAATTTATGCCTACGGTTTATACAACATGGCAGGACACTTAGCTATCTGAAGGAGCAATTTCACACAGAACAGAGCTTGAGAAAGCATATGCTGCAAGCCTAAACTTGAAAATAGGCGATCCAGTGAAAAGAATATTTCAACAATATTACAGCTGGGTTTTTTACTCTACGTCTCTGTAAACAGATGTGTAGCTATGTATCTCAGGTGCATAAGGTTATGTTAGTTATTCATTTTTAATGTGTATGAGAGAGGGGGGGG
>NW_017732500.1:101918-103286 GCF_001890085.2 Hipposideros armiger | reverse complement strand
GAGAGAGAGAGAGAGAGAGAGAGAGAGAGAGAGAGAGAGACTTAAAGAGCTAACAATGGAAGCTAGGAAATTTTATACTCATCCTTTCCATCACTACCTTATCAGAAGCCTTCCACCCCTAAAGTAGGAAACATCTTGAATGACTCTTCATCCTCACAATTGGAATATTACAGGGTTCTATCCTTGGTCCTCTGACGTTCTCATTCTTAAATTCTCTGCTTACATTTTCTCACTCATTGTCAAGAGTTTACTTGACTGTATAACCTTAATACTTTCAACTCTATCTAATTATAACATCTCACAATTAATTATAGACTATTCCCTCAGGAATTTTAAATTCAACAAATTCAAAACTTAATTTCTTATCATGTTTCCTTGAGTCCCTTACCCCAAACATAAGATGTGTCTTATTTTCATAGTTCTGTTAGAGGCACATTATAGCCACAAGACTGGGATTATTCTAAATGCATTCCTCTCATTGACCTTCAGCTGTGATTAGTCAGCAAATTCAGCTGATATTGCCCCCAAGCTACCCTCCTCTTTCCATGCATACCAATTAGAATCCCAATAACTTGGCACTTCATTATCTCCTACAGAGATGACTTTAGTAGACTTCTAAATGTCTCAGTTTTATCGCCCAACCTAAGAGCCTTCAAAAGCCACCAGAATAATCCACCTAACACATTAATCTGACCAGCTGTTCCATAGCTATTCAGAATAAAATTTAAAATACTTCAAATGGCATAATAGACTTACCGTTACCTTGTCCATTCCACTCCCACACTCTTCCCTTGTCACTTGTAATATTCTAGCAATACGACTTTATTAGTTCCTTAAATATGCCATACTTCTTTTTGCCTGACCTCCTTGCTTTAATTGAAATGTGTCTGTTACTAAGACCACAATTCCTCCCCCTTAGGTTTTTTAGGAATGTCTCTTAAGTTGCTCAAACCTCATGTTATTTCATGTTTGAAGATATCCTGGTTTCAGACAATAGAACATACTACAAGGCTACAAGTAATCAACACAGCATGGTACTGGCATAAAAACAGGCACATAGATCAATGGAACAGAATAGAGGGCCCAGAATTAAATCCGGCATATACGGGCAGTTAGTCTATGACAAGGGAAGCAAGAATTTACACTGGGGTAAAGATAGTCTATTTACTAAATGGTGCTGGGAAAATTGGACTGACACATGCAAAAAATGAAACTGGACTACCTGCTTACGCCACTTACAATAACAAACTCAAAATGGATTAAAGACTTAAATATAAGACCTGAGACCATAAAATTCCTAGAAGAAAATATGGGGCCTAAATTTGCAGACATTACCCTGAGCAATATTTTTTACTGATACATCCCCAC
>NW_017732500.1:52067-101406 GCF_001890085.2 Hipposideros armiger | reverse complement strand
GGGAAAAGGGAACCCTGGTGCACTGTTGGTGGGACTGCAGATTGGTGCAGCCATTATGGAAATCAGTATGGAGGTATCTCAAAAAACTGGGAATGAAACTGCCCTATGACCTAGCAATTCCACTCTTAGGTATTTATCCAAAAAAACCCAAGACATTAATCAGAAAAAAATATATGCACCCCTATGTTCATTGCGGCGCTATTCACAATAGCTAAAACTTGGAAACAACCGAAATGCCCATTGGTAGATGACTGGATTAAGAAACTATTTACACAATGGAGTATTACTCAGCTATAAAGAAGAAGGAAATAGTACCATTTGCAACAATATGGATGGAACTAGACAACATTATGCCAAGTGAAATAAGTGAGTCAGAGAAAGACAAATACCATATGATGTCACTTATACATGGATTCTAAAGAACTGAATAAATGAGAAATGTAAACAGAAATAGTCTCAGAGACACAGAGGAAAAACAGAGTTGCTAGTTGGGAGAGGGTAAGGATGAAGGAGAAGGGGTGAGACATTACAAATTGGTAACTACAATATGGCCTCTGAAATAGAAAAGACAGTTTGGGGAATATAATCAATAATGTTATAAATATTTTATGGGGCCTGATGGACTCATGTCTCGTTAGGGAGACCACTTCATAGTTGCTGTAGGGGCCTAACCACCACACTGTATTTCTGAAGGTGATGTTGAATAATATTGTATGGCAACTATAATTATACATACATGTAGTCACAGGATGTGAAGTAGAGTGTGGGAATGGAGTCAGTGGAATTGTAATAGATAAGCATGATATTGGGGGTGGGAGGGCAGTAGATGGGGGAGGGGGGTTGTTTCTGTGCGAAGGGTGAAAGGATAACTATTGCATTGTTCTGTACACCTGAAACTAACAATAAAAAAATAATTATAAAAAGATATAGTTTCCTACTACTGCTTCCAAAACTTTGTAACCACACCTTCATATGACATTATTTAAAATAAACGGAAAACCAAAAAGTGCTACTTTGAGGGTCAAGCATTTGATAATGCCTCTTTCTTATTTCTATTTTCTCATCAACTTCATTAATATCACTCCCTCCTTAAATTCACTGAAGATTGTAGCACCTGCTCTCAGTGTTATTTTTCCTCATTCAAATTCATTCCACCATCCTAGATGGTTTCAACATCCAAATGAGCAAACGAATCATTAACTGAGCCTTTCAGGTCCTTGAATTTCTCATATCCAATATCCTTTTACTCTAAATCACCTAGGCCACCCTCTCTTCTAGGAGGCTGTGGCCATTGGTTGATTTGAACAAATTTCTCTTAATTCAATCTTTGACAGTTCCTGATGCTTGCAGATAGGAACACTAATTGGTACACATGGGGGCAGCTGTATTTGCTATTTCCTCCAGTTGCTTCATTTCCAAAGCCAGTAGTTTGAGTGCTCCAAATTCTGATCACATTCTCCTACTTTTGCATCTTTTTAATTCAGCCACTCTCATTAAGACCCTTCCTCAGCCTTAGCTGAAATATAACGCTGAAACCTCAGCCTTAACCCAGTCACAGTTACCTTTGACCTATTTACCAATGCCTTTTTTGTCTTTACTTCTCTATTGACATTAGATTCCATTTCCCATCTTCTAATAAAAAATCATTTGATAAATAATTATTGGTAACCTATCTTATGCTATACACTGCATCTGGGAAATTCAGAAATTTTACAGGTCATCATAACACCAGGCTAAGTGATACTACAAATATAATTATTTATAAGTGCCAAATGGGCCCTGAATATTCTTGTAAATTGCAAATCATATATATCTGCATCCATGTCACTCTTACTTTTTGCAATGATTCAAATATACGTGTATGCATTTCTTTCAAACCTCTATAACACCAACCTTCCACATTTTCTATATGAATGTGCTTCCTACTGCATACATTAAAGAAAATAGAAATAAAAAGATGGGAAATTTGTTAACATCTTATTACATGACTGCACATCTACCTGAATCTACACATAGTCTATCAACTCTTTCAACTCATTTCAACATTTTTTAATAACAGAGAAGTGGGTCACTATTCTTATCTAAAACTAGTTTTTTTACCTGTGCTAAAACTCATTTTCCCCAGCTTCTTCAGAAACCATTCCATCTTCCTTGAAACATTTTCTTTTTCTTTTTCTTTTTTTTTTTTTTAAAGACTTTTATTGGAGAATTGGAGGACGGGAACAGCGCTGGGGAATTGGGGGAAGGGTAACACACAAGTTGCTGTCCTTTCGTCCTTCAGTCTAGTTGTGGAGGACAGCTCACGCTGGCTGCCGGCTATACACGGGTGCCCATGGCAACTCACTGCAGCAGGGGCTGCAGCCTATACCACCCGTGAGTGACTCACTGCAGCCCAGCTCCAGGTTGAGCTGTTGTTCAGCATCTTAGCTGTAGAGGTCAGTGTCACTGGCCCTCATATGTGGGATTCGAACCAGGGCCCTCTGGCGTCCCAAGCCAGCTCTTAACCAATGTGCCACTCTGCCGGCCTGAAACATTTTCTTACCTTGGCATTTCTTTTGATGCACTATTTTGCTGTTGTTGTTTTGCTAATTCTTTTATGGTCATTCACATAAGTCTTTTCTGACTTCTCATATTTATTTAGATTCTTGGTATCCCTCAGTATGCTATCCTAATCCCTTCTCTAATGCTTTACGCCCACCCGGCCTCACTCTCACACATTTCATAGTGTTTATTATCACATTTTATACTAACTCTCAAACTTAGCAACTCCTCAAACTCCTCAAATGCATCTCAAACCAGGCTTTAAATCTTACTTGCAAAACTGTTCCCCTTCCTATGTTCTCCATCTAATTCAATTGTGCAAGCAAAAAACACCCTATAAATTACATTTGGCAACTTCCTCTCCCTTGCTTCCTATACACCATCCATTATGTAATCCAATTAATTTTGCCTTTTAAATCACCTTCAAATCTGTGTATACTTTGCCATCATGTGCTGTCATTATTTTAAGTTATCACTGTAGCTCGCTTACAGTCATGCAATTGTCTTAACTAGCCTTGTTCCTTTCTAGCCAATATTTGTAAAATATACATGTAAATATTACCATGTACTTTCTCCGGTTAAAATTATTTAGTATTCTTAATCACTTTTAGAGTAATAATAAAAATCCCTTCCAAAACTCACAAGGTTTCGGGTATCTCTCTTGTCTCTTCAGTTTCATCCTAAGCCAATGCCTATCTCGTTCTGTTCCTCCAGTAAGAGAGGGTTTGCTCTGCCTCAGGGCCTTTCCTTTTCCTACAGTGTTGTGTCATACGTATACACACACACACACACACACACACACACACACACACACACACACACACATCCCTTTCACCTTCTTGGCTCTCAGTCTCAAACTATAGTGTTATTTCTCACTCCAGATTGAATAAAATCTTTCCATTCTACATGTTTACAATTTACCATACTTTTACGTCAATGTGTGTATCATAGTTTGTGCCTACATATTTTTGTGATCAGTTTCACTCTTCCACTAGATTTTCAGCAGTGTGAAGTTGGGGCCCATGTTCGTTTCCCTCATCATTTATCACCAAAAATAACCACAATATCTAGCTACTAAATATTTACTTAATGAGTAAATACTTTTTCTCCACACTATTCACTATGCCTATGGTGCCTTTTAGTATAGGTCCTTCAGAACTGTAGTTTTCTGAATTCCCCTTTAGGCAGAGTTCATCTCATGCCATTCTGCCTTGTCTGTACCTTTTACTTAATCCTGCCACTGCTGGAAATACAATGTATGGAAAATATATTTATCTAACCAGAATTATATCTCCTTGCCAAAAAGAACCATGTGCTGTTCACTTTTTTATCAGAAATACTTAGCACAGTTGCTGGTACATAATAGTTTGACTTGATGTTGACACTGATGACTGAGAGGAATGCAAAAATCATTCAGAGAATCAAGCTTGACATATTTTTACAAATTTCCCAGCAGTTGTATGGCATGTCACTGAGAATCATTTCCAGGCCCTGGAAGTGGTCCTGGGGGGTGTGGCTCTGAAGACTCCTATGGTTAATTAGTTACCAAAACATTTCCTATTCTATCCACTAGTTTTATGCTGAAGTGGAACCAAGAATAGAAAAAAAAAATCCAAAACCAAAAAACATATCTCATAAAAATAATAGGTACTGGTTTGATCTAGCTAAATAAACTAATATTTTTTCATGTATAGTTGTCTGGTGATTTTCTAGAGTCCACTTTATAAGACTATGTAAAGAACTGAAACTGAAACTTAGTTATAATCTCCCATCAGTTGTACCTACAGAGAACATTCTCCAAATACATTTTTAAATTTTAAATGTTTTTTTTTTTTAAAAAGCTGCTTTCATGGACTTCTTATTTAACTGTAACCATCATCTATATTGGTTTAACTTGATGTATCAAACAGAACAAAGAATTTAAGTACATACATTCATGCTGTTTTCTTTAATTTACCTGATGTGCTATTAAGTTATATCTGAAGTAGTGGCAGCTTTAAATTAGAGGAGAAATTACATACCTTTCTTGCTGAAATTAGATACAAATGATGAGAATAGGGACTAAAAATATTTTCCAAATATATGACATCTTTTATTTTGATTATCTAAAATTATACATTTATAGTTGTTGGCTGCATACATGTTCAGTCAAGAGTATCCTGAATTAGAATCAATAACTTTTTTAAAGATTTTCAGATTTAAATATTAAATAATTCCTAATTTTATTCATTTGCCAATCATTTGTATTATGTATCTATATCTTTACATCAATATTTTGTGACATTTGGAACTACTAAAGCACCAATCTGGTAGGAAGCCAAAGTTCTTATATGAACCTTACTCAATTCAAAAGGTCACTTGCTCTAACTCCTCTCAGACAGACCATAATCTAATAGTGTTGACATGTGGAAGTTCGGATGAAGGAGGACTCTCTATAAAGTCATAAACTTTGAACAGAGTATCTTTTACAACCTGAACAAAACCTGTACCTGTGGTTATATTTGATATACTTAAGCCCAGAACTGTAGAATTTGTGGTTCATCTCATGGGTCATCTCACTTGATCCATGCCAACACCTTAGATAAGGAGATGAGAGCACAATACAGGGACACATGAAATGTCATACCGCACATCTCAGGGGCTTCATCGGAGTTGTCTCCACAGTCGTCTTCTCCATCACACACCCAGAAATGTAGTTTACAAAGGGAATTATTGCAAAGGAACTCATCTGCTCTACATATATTTCCTCCTTTAATTCAAAACAAAAAAAGAGAAATAGAGATATCGCATAAAGTCAGTCAGCATGACACATACTCCTCTAATTCTTAGCAAAGAATAAATATATAAGTGTGTGTGTGTGTGTGTATATATATATATATATATATATATATATATATATATACACATTTTTTTTTCTGTACTAGGGACAGGTAATGTCCAAATTGTTTCTATAAAGGTATTCATGGTTGATTTTTCAAAACAATCTGACATTACCATTATGTATGTCATACTTTGTTTAAAGAATATTGATGAAATGGTTGAAGAAAGTTTTGTCAAATCAAAAGTTTTTCCACATATGTTTTATGTTACCAAGTGTAAGGAAACTTCAATTTTTAAATGTATAAATTTTCAGTATTAAAAATTGTATTGTTCTGTATAGAAAAGACACCAAAAATTTAGATAATTCAGCTGTATCTATAAACTGTCAAACTGAGTTATTGAAAGCAGAATACCAGTAAAAAGTTTTGGTAGTCAAAAAAAAAAACCAATTCATTTTCTAATGAAAGGGAGAAATTGTCAATATGGTAAAACAGTAGAGTTATTCTTATAAGAATAGTACAATAGTTTACTCTATTTTTTTGTATTTTTTAAACGTTTGCATTTTTCCTCTTTTCACAGTTAAATAGCATCAAGAATACAGGGATATTCTAACTTAAAATTAAGTACATTTACTACATGCAAAGGACACAAAGTACTAATAAGTGTTACTTATATGTCTAGATATGTAGCAATATACAGTGGAAACTGCAATGGTTGGGGCATTAGGAACTTGCTTTGTTTAGCTTTGGACAAGTCTATTAATTTCTCTGGAACTCAATGTCCTCATATATTACAAATGAGATTTGTTTAAGGTGATTTATAAGGTCATATCTGCAAGCTGTGCCTGGGGAAACAACACAAAGAAACTTGATGGAAATTTAGAATTAATATAAATAAGATTGCTGTAAAAAAATTACATTATCTATGTAAAGCTCATACATAAGATAAGAAGCATGGTTTCTACAATGGCTAGATGATGATTGAAGGTATTGACATATCTTAAAAGGATATGTTCATTAAAACATGGGGATGGAGAGTGATAGTGCTCATGCTTTCAAGCCTAGAAAATACCTAGGAAAAGCAGTGCTCATCTTGTGAATGCTCTTTAGAGGGAATAATGAACCTAGATTTGTGAGGGTCAAATAACTCTTGTTTTGAATTTTGACTTGCACACAAATCTCTAATAATTCACTTCCAGTAGCAAAGATCTAACTTAGGGAATGACAGAATCAGATTTGGATTTTAGAATGATTAACAGTAGCTATAGTGTGGAAACCAAGATACGAAGAGTAAAGACAATATTGGAGAAAAAAAAAAAAAGACCAATTTGTATGGTGGTTGCAGCAATCCAGAAAATAATTGATGGTAATATGACTTAGAGTAGCTATATTTGAGAGCTCTTCAGGACATAGAATCCTTAGGATCTGATAGCTAAATAGATAAGTGTGGCAACGGAGAGCAGAGTCAAACAATACTCAATTTTTTGTTTATTTGGACAATTTGATGAATGTTGGTGTTGTTCAATACATAAAGAAACACAGCAGGGGGAGTAGAATTAACCGAAATAATGGCAATTCGCTTAAGGTACTGCCAAGACAACCATGTGGTGATATTTAGCAGATTAGTGGATAAATATGTCTGAAATATGGGATAAGTTTCTAAGCTGTAAATGTAGATTTGGAAATGATCAAATGTTGTTATTATTTGAAGTTTAGAAGAGAACACAGAGATAATCAGTATTTAAATAAAGGATGCATAAAGAGGAGTTCATAAGAGTAGAAGTAGCCAGAGCAGTTGGAGAAACACCTGAAAAGTGTTCTAACTAGAAGGCCATGGTAGGCTCTTTATAATAATGCTAACAGGGTAGTTTTAGTGAAGTGGTGGTGGATATAGGAAATAATTGTTGTTTGTTATTGTCAGGTAAAGAAGTAGTAGTGAGCACAGTAATATCTTTCCAGATGTTTGGCCTTAAAGGAAGAAAAGAAGGAGAAAATTTGGGTGGGTAAGAGCGTAGTTACTTGTATGAAGGAAAACAAGTATCTGAACACATTTAAATGCTTCTGAAAATAATTCGATGCACAAAGTAAGGTTGAGGATATGGGAGAAAACAGGTAATTGATATAATGAGTTCCTTGAGAATTCAGAAATTGTGAAGAATTTGAGATCTAAAGCAAAATAAAAAGATTATCCTTAAAATAAAGGTGAGACATGTCTTCCATTTCAGTAAGAAGGTAGGAGGAATGGCTAGGCACAGCTCTAGGTATCTTTGTTAATTTGGTTGCCAGATTTTGAAAAAAGGTCATGATTTATTATTGCTGTGAAATAGAAGATAAGAAAGAAAGCAAACTCATTAAAAATCTGATATGGTTAAAGGGAGGTGATTAAAGAAACACAGGTAGATTGCTTAGAATCTTGAGTGATAATCAAAGCTGAGACTAATAAATTAGTGTTATCAGTCAGAACAGTTGTAAGATTTTCTGCAAAAATGCTTAACAGAACTGGCACATCTTACACAGGCATTTCTGAAGACTAACAGACTCTCAGGTACAGATACAGGAAGGTCTTTGTTGAGAACATAAGGGTGAACTGAATATCACCATGTGAGACTTCTAACAGTAGAATATCTGGCATCGGGGTGCCCCTTTCTTTCAAACATCTACAATGTTCATCTCCAAAATGCCCTAATTCTAAAAATAATATCAATTACCAGAACCCACACAATAAAATATATTACTACTTAACAATTTTCTGTCTGAAAACAATAACAAAGATAAAATGTGCAGTCTTCAGTTCTAAAGAACCTTAAGATATGAATGTTGGCTTAATTCAATATCAAAATCAATAGACTATAAAGAAGACTTGTGTTCTTTTAGATTAAAGATTCTACTGTTTAAATCTCATTGCATGTTCCATTCTACAACAGATTACATACAAACAAAATTTTTGAACTCAACATCTTCTGATTATTTTAGAAAACTCTTATTTGTAGCACATCAGTATTGTTGACAGGAAAAAAAATGAGTTTACTAAAGTATCACATTAGATGACAGGTTTTTTTTCTCATGAGAGTTTGGATGTGCCACTATTTTATTAAGAAGAGACATAGAGACGAAATCATAATTGTAACAGAAAGGTAAAGGTTATATGATAACCTACTAAAGGCTTCCTATTGTACTATAAAGAATTTGTATTTCAAAAAAATGCACCATGGTGGCCACCATGACCTCCTGAATCTAACTTAAAATGCTTATTTTGAAATGGCATGAAGCAAGTATAAACAATAAAAAAGGTGTAATTTAAAAGAGATTGGCTGAACCAAAATCCCAGTTTCCTAGTCATTTTCTTGATCAGGTCTACAGGAGGTTTATTAGAATATAAAAACATATATTAATGAACAATAACCTATGTTTAAATATACATGAGCCCTTGGCATGTTCATAAAAATCTGGGCAAGTGCACCACTACAGAAAATAAGCATCTGGAATTCTCATCCTAATGTGGGTTGACAGAAGCTGTAATATATGATAATATTTTATAATTTCCATACATAATGTACACATTTTTAAGCTGATGATTACTAAAAAGAGCAATCTTTTCCACCAAAATTGCCATAAGGAGTAAAGTTTGGGACCTCAAGCCAAAAGGAACACAAAGTTGCCTGAGGCAACATGTTTCATCTTTAAAAATGTAAATACTGCTTTTAATTCCATAGTATTTGGGGTTTTAGTCTTTTTAAAGTAAACCAGTAAAACTGCTTCACTTGGAAAATGTTCCATGCTTATCTAGCCCCTAACACTCAGCCCTGGTTAGCTCATAGTTCTAGATTTGAGATGAATGGAAGTTAGAGTTAATGGAAGAGGTATTTATTCATGCATTCCATTTTCTTAATGCCTTGATATGCATTTATTTAATACCCAAACCACTTCCCAGACATAAATTAAATACTAGAAATATGAACTTGACCATGCCTTAAGGTACATCAGTGCAGGATCAAATACTTTAACCACCAAGATATTTCACTGGAATGTAATTAGTCAGCAGGAGAAAAAAAAACAACAAAGTAAAAGCACCAACAAAAACTCAAGAAAAGTTAGAGGTATGAGTAGAGAAGGAAGGGAAGCTTTGACACATTTCAAAATGATTGAATTAAAGACTCTCAACTCACAATTCAATAACTTTAAATATTTAATAGAATAATTTTAAATCTAAAAGACACTTTAGATTTCATATAGTATAATGTTTAGTTTTTTTTACTGTATTGTTTGATTCTTTTTTTTAACCTGGGTTCCTTTGTCCAAACAGTTCTTATGAAATCCAATTATTTAAAAAAATATAGATAAATCCTGACGAGACTGTCCCCCTCCCCAGACACACATACATACTCACTTTCTTGATATTCCTACAGCTCTTGAAGGCATTTCATTGTGGTTGGCTTTGATAATATGAAAAAATGAGCACAGAAAGGTTCGTGAAGATAAGAAAAGAAACTAGATCTCCTGATTCCCATTTCAGTAAATTCTCTGTGCTATTGCATAGTACAAATCCTATCAACACATTTATATATTTTTAAAAATATATTTGAAGATTCTTTAAAAGCCTTGAAAAACTTGTCATTATGCTTGATATTAAAACCAAGTATTATAGCATAAATCTTCAGTTACTGTGGTTCTAAAAAGCTAAACTGTCCCTCACCTCTGTGAGTTTGTAAATAAGGATTCCCTGTCTGAAATGTCGTTCCTTGTTCTGTTCGCATACCTAATCACTGGCATCAAGAAACTCACATTCCAACAGAGGAAACTTAGTCAAGTAATACAGAAGTCATTATAATACAACGAAGACTATGATACCACACATGCAATCAGAGAGTGGCTAGGGACATTGGAAAAAAACACGACAATTTGGTTGAAGTCAGTAGCAATCGAGATGAACTTAAAAGGATAGATAGCATTTTACTAGCGAAGGTATTGATCGAGGTGGTGGAAATAACAGAAGAATCAGGAAACATGTTGAAAGCATGTAGGGTGTTGCTAGAATATTTCCAGTTTGGCTAGGATATATGATACATAAAGAGCAGTAGTGAAATACAAGACTGTGGAGATAAAATGGCATCCATCTCATGTAAATCTGACTACCAGGGTGAGTTATTTGTATATAACCAGGAAGGAAGAACTTTGAGTCAAGATTGGCATAATCAGAGTTACACATAAATATAATAAGATGAATCTAGTAACAATGAGTAGAATGTATTGATGAAAGAAGCAAAGGGAGAAAGAAATACTGATGACAGTGACTGAAGTTGAGGGGGTGGAGCTTACTAGCTAGGAAATGGAAAAAGAGGAATAACTTAATTTTTTGTCTCAAAGTCTTTGTGCATTAGACTACATAAGATTGTTAGTGACAGACTATCCACAAAGTTTGCTGTCTCTAGAGTGACCAGTTATAGAAAGTGAATGTGACAAATTAACCAAAAGTAGAAATAGCTATTATGGAAGTTTAGCCTTTTCTGGCTTTCTATAATGTACCGCAGATTCCAAATGAGAACTAGGATTTTCTCTTCTGTATATAGCAATACTTTATCAGGTTTAGGAACAGAAATATTACCAAATTATAAAGATTTGATGTAATATTAGAGAAAGTAGAAAATATTTTTCCCTGAGTGACTAAATATTTACAGAAATACATATTTTAGATACATTTAAAACCATATACACCCTGAGTGCCTGTTCCAATGCCTTGCAACATATGCCAATATCTGGTATCATCTCTGTTGATATTCAAAATATTCAAAATATAAAGTCCATTGAGATACTTTTGCAAGCAGGTTAAATATTTTTTACTTAAATGATATATTTAACATTATGAAAACAATAAGAATTATGTAACTTCTGGTCATTATGAGTTTCACCACACAATTTCTTCGCTTTCATTTCATTAATTCTAAAGCAGTAACAATTACTGCTTTTAATGTGGTGACTTAAAACTAAAAAAATTGTTAACTGTCAGGAAATACTTTCACCTAGCTGGAAAATAATATACTACATAACCCACAGTTGTCTTCCAGACTGATAAAAAAATGTAGGTCATTTTCTCAACCATATGGCAAAAAGGAAATCTGGGACACAACCTATAACCTACATATGAACTAGCACATTAGTATGTGTAATATAGTATGCCATATGCTGTTTTTATTCACTCAGAATAAGGCAAGCGATGTAGAAGTGTACTCTAAAAACACTTTTGTCATTGGCTCTAGTGCCCACGTTCCCTGTGTTCTTCTAGTATCCCTATCCCTGACCTAGCAGCTAATCAAAAGTCACACTCATGGTGGGCACTCAATAGACACTTGCATTTTGGTTGCCGCTGGTGTATAAAGATTGACGTTCTACTCTGATGATCCAGATTTTGCTTATTTAGAAAAAGAATAAATAGAAGCAGTTAATGATCCTCTCCTCTGCCTCTAACATACCACATATTCTCTACAGCACCTTAACTGCCATTCTCTTATTTACGGCGCGTGCGCGCGCGCACACACACACACACACACACACACACACACACACACACACACACGCAGATACCTTACCTCTGTCACAGTTCTCTTCATCACTGCCATCCACACAATCATGAATTCCATCACACAGCCATCTAATTGGGATACAGTGGGCTCTATTTTTGCATTGGAATTGATCTTCCTTACATTCAGTCACACAGTCCATCTGTGCAAATACAAAAGGCACTGCAGTTTTTATTAATGATAACGATACAATCACAGGCAAAATAAACATGCAGCTGACAATACTGGAGATTTATGATACTGTGGGCTTTCTTTTATTTTGAATTAATGACTACAACCTCTACAAATGACAATGGGGTTTAGTATACAGACAGCATGAAGTTTCACGTGCTTGTGGAAATTACTGTATTTAATGTACTTGTCCTAAGATTTTAGACAGCGCTGAGAATCCAGATTCTGTCTCTTTATTTTTATTATGTTTGCTTTCCCAAATCGAATTCATGTAATTCAGAGACTTTAACCAAATTATAGATCTTACCTCATCGGAACCGTCAGCACAATCATATTCTCCATTACATTTCAAAGATGCTGAAATACATCCTCCGCTGGTACATATATATTCACTTGATGAACAAGTAGGAGATGCTGAATGTAATTATAAGTGGAGATTTAGATTCAGTGAAAAGCATGACTGGTTTGATAAAAACATATATAAGCATATCAAATGTTATGGATAGTAATGAAGATAGTTTATATCATTTCAACTATATTCAACATTTGATAGTAAATATTTGTTTAAAATGTGCTTTATATTATTGTTGCATTGCATTAAATATGCCGCAATGATACAATAGCCTGTTCAGTAAGAATTAAACTCACTCATCTAAAGAAAAAAGGAAAATGAAAACCTCCTTATCCTCCTTCTCTTTGAGTTTGAAGAGTTAAATACATTTTTCATAATTTTAGATTAAATTATTTAAAAGATAATAGCCTTATATTATTTTCAAAAGTGTAATAGGATTTATCCATACTGGGGAATGTTAATTCATATATGCATTATATAAATCTAAAAGTGGGAATCTTGGCAGGGTCTCCTAGACACTGTGATATCTACTTGGTTATGTTGACATAAATATCATATCTGTATCAGTTTCAAGAGGGATATTTGTTTTGGTGTTTTCAATATGAATATATTGGGTTGTCAGAAAAGTCATGATGCATTTTGCAACAAAAAATATACAAAAAATAAGTCATGACTCTTCCGACAACCCAATACGTATAATTAAGAGTCAAATTGTAATAGATAAGCATGATATCGGGGGTGAGAGGGCAGTGGATAGGGGGAGGGGGATTGTTACTTTGTGAGGGATGAAAAAGATAATGATTGCATTGTTCTGTACACCTGAAACTAACAATAAAAGAATCTACAGAATTTGAAATATTCCTTTATGATATAGAAAATAAAAATAACAAGTAGATAAATAAGATCTTCCCAGTGCCCAATCTAATTAACAGCTATACGAATTATCAGGTTTGAGTTTGTCAGGCTTCCATTCAAACCTCTGGGGTTCTTGGCCTTATATTAGGCCATTAGTTAGCCAAATCTGCTCGATGACTTTGTGGTCTGACTTGCTCATCCCAGGGATGTTAAAAAGATTTTTCCTTTTGTTTTAATTTCTGTAAATTGACAATGTTTGCCTAGGGATTTGCAGTATTAAGGAGTCTGAAAATCCGTCTGGATTAAGTAAGAGGAAAGATCTGATCAATTAGCTGTATGGGAATGAGCATGGTACTGGAGCATGTTAATGTGTGTGCCTTGAATCTGCTATTTTGACCGAGTCTCTCAAAATAATGCTTTCATGGTTATACACAAATTATAGTATAATTTCCCTAGTGATTTCTTTCTATGAGGTAATGTTTTTAAAATATCTAAGGATAAAAATTAAGTTTTAATAAGCATATTTACAGGCCATATTTAAGAAATAGAAATGCATAGATTGGGTGTTTTTTTCCTGTACTCTGGTTTTGCTTTCTAATTTTATTTTGATTTTGGACCAAGATGTAAGTAAAAATAATACACTTCTGCTTTTTCTTAGTTGGTATCATGTTGAAATTACTACATTCTGTTTCATAATTTTAATTTCCCTAATTGAAAATCCTTACTTTTGTCATAGTTACAGTTTCATCATATTTCATTTTGATGTCTTGAATAAATAACCCCAAATGTTATGGAAAGGTATAGAAACCAGAAAATCAAATTTAGGAAGACTGCTTGGATCTTGAACACAATAACAATCTTATCTACTGAAACACTTTCAAAACATATGAAGGGCACACCAATTAATCTATGTACAGATATTTTAGATTATTTCTAAAAAACAGAAATCTGTGCATGCATGTGCCACCATTTTCTGAATATCATTATTCACACCTATATTCTATCAAGTTGAAATATCAACTAAATTTAATATCACCTCAATTATTTTACCTGGTTCACAGTTTTTCTCATCTTCTCCATATTTACAGTCTTCATGACCATCACATTTCCATTTTGCCGATATACACTGACCATTGGAACACCTGAACTGATCTTTAGAACAACTTGCTTCACAATTTCTCTATAAGAAACAACACATATATAGTTAAAAATACATTGTTAGACAAATGTAACTCAAGTGGCAACTAGAAACCTCATGCATAGAAACTTGGAAGGATAGAAACAATGTCTACAACATATATGAAGCTCAAATGATCATATGTAAGCACAGTGCTATATAACATAATTATAACAATTTTCCACTTTCATTTTTTTCTGTTAGTCATAATGAAACATAGAAACAAAAAAAGAACGTAAGTCCCATGGCTTCATCATGCAAATTAAATTGCTCTGAGTGTATTCATTTTCAAAAGACAGTTATGGGTAATGCCATTTTAATAACTGCAGGACAGAATGAAGATATGTAGGGGAAAAGAAGTTAAAAAATTATTTCTAAGAAAGTACATCCAGTTCATTAGCAATCGGGTCAGAGGATGGAATGTGAAACAAACAAGAACCCTAAAGCAGATCTCCTTTGCATTGGCAAAACTTCTCTAGCGTTCATTCCTTCCTCTTCTTCCCATGTCTTTCCCTCGGTACCTGTCCTTTTACAGCTTGGTTTGCTGGTCATAATCCTTCTCTCTTCCAACATCTGTTCCTAAATGGCTGTGAAATGAACTGTCACAACTGTCATTGCTGCTAGCTCATGTATAGATTTTATTTGGAAGTCAAACAAGATAGTAGGTATACCTTTGGGGATCTTTCAGCTTTTTATCTGAGATCAATGAAATAGATCCAGTAGACAACTATCTCCCGTGGGGTCTGACCATTCTGGTTGAAATGTGATGGTCCAGTGAAATGTTTTGCTGGGGTGATATTCTTCTGTTAAGGAATTTCTATTGCCAGAATGTACTTGTTTGTTCTTTCCACAAAAGGTACAACATTTTCATAGCTTGTGAAACTCCCAGTGAATGAAACATCTTTAACTATGACTCCCTACTTCTTCCCAGTTTCACCCCCATGTAAGAAAGGAGAGTTTAGTTTCTAAATTCCTGTAATTTTCTCATTGTTGATGGCAGTTGAATTAGACCGTCTGCTGTATAAATGATTTTCTTCTTTCCTGCCTTTCCTAAATATTGAGGGTTTACTGTTTACCAGGTAGTTACTTAATTAAGAATACAAGGAAAACTAAGATTTACTCCCTGTATTTGATAAACTCATAGATTAATAGGAAAGATCAGCACCTAAACCAACAACTGCAATAAAATTAACTGTCAAAATAAATGGATACAGTTTTAAAGATATACACTCTTACAGTTTTTAGGAAAGGCTTTACAGAAAAAGTTTAAATATAAATGGAGCTACCAAAGAAAAGGCTTTTAATGTAGAAGATAATTAGAAATATGCTGTATCTGTGGGGTAAACTATGTAACAGTGAGTGGTATAAGATACATTGGAGAAATGAACCATGTGTTGATCATGAGAAAGGGATTTTATGTATAGATACATATATATATATGTATATATATATGTATATATATATATATATATATATATATATATATATATATATATATATATAATTTTACTACCTACTCTCCAAGCTCAGTATTGTGCCTGGGGCACAGTAAGAATTCAATAAAAACTGCTGAGTGAATAAGTGAATGAATGAATGAAATAGCAAATGTAGAAAATAAGAAATATACATGCAAGGTGAAATCATAAACATTAAAAAATATATTCCGGGCCAGCCAGGTGGCTCAGTTGGTTAAGAGCTCGCTCAAGAGTGAGAGCTCTGAGCAACAGTGGTTTGAGTCCTGGCCCCTGCTGAGCTGCCAACAGGTGGCAGGATGGCTCAGCTAAAAAAAAATTAAAAAAAATAAAAAATAAAAAATATATTCCCTCCTCTTGATGTTTCGCAGATTAAACAGGGTGGGTAGAAAATGCTTTTTAAAGAAAACAAAACATTTTCATGGTATGAATGAGTTTATGTAAACTGTGTTTTCCTGACTAGGGAATGTTTAATATAATTTTTGAATAAATGATCCAAAGCAAATATGTACTGGGCAATGTAAGAATTTAAGTCCCATGTGGATTTTTTTTTTTTAATTTTGTTTTAAGTTACTTTGTGAATAGCCCAGAGACATTTGAAACTTCAAGGTTTAGGTCTTCCGGCCTTTAAGTGAGTCGTTACATGCATTTTTTCTAAAATCCAGGTGCCTGAATGTGATGAAGGGAATTTTTCAAGATAGTGAGGGAATGGAAAATTGTCTGATCCTGATAAAAATGCACGAAGACTGGGGGGGGGGAAACTAGTTTGTGTGGGTTCTACAAACAGTAAAGAACTTCAGTATCTCTCAAAGAGGCAGTAAATCAGTGGATATTTCAGGAAGTTAGACCTGAAATACAGAAACCTCTAGAGCAGCAGAGAAGATTGTCCCTGGCCCAGCTTACAGTTGGTTGAAGGTCCTTCATGAGGGGTAAGCACATATGCGAGTCAACCGCAATAGCAGAACTGAAGGGATCATTGTTCCCCCGAAGGAACCATGGTGGCCACTGAGGACCGAAGGCCTCATTTTTCCTTCATCTCTGACTGGATTTGATTGCACAAGTGCTGTGTTCCTCATATTCACATGGAAAGTCATTAACAGAGAAAATCAGGAAAAGTGACATTGTTGAACTTCTCCCTGATATTGGAAGTGAGGACTTGGGGTCATTTTAGATTAGACTGAGGAAAAAACATCACCACGTCATGTATTATGTTTAAAGCATCATGGAGTAATTAATAACTGAAACACCAATACACAGATTCATAAATAATGAATTGTGTGAAGTATTATAAATGTTAGCACAATCTAAGTTTAGAGAATTATCCAGAGAAATTCTAAACTGTTTCCACTTAATCTGTGTTTACTCAGGCCTTATTATAAATGGATTGTGATTCATCATCTAAACACAGCTGAACCTGTGGTTTCATGAAAATTGATGATCCACATCGATGTCTCTGAGACTATATCTATTGAAGAAAGAGACTGGGGACAAGAAACTGTTTAAAATGCTTAAAAAATTATTAGTCCTGACTATAAATACTGCAGAAAATTTATGAACAAATTCACAGATGCAAGGGCATCAGCTATAGGGAATAAGGTTTCCAAACATCGTATTCCCAACCCAACCATTCACCACTTGAGGTAAAACAGACTATAAAATTAACTGTCAATAGCATCACAAGAGCTATTCCCTGTGCTCGGTGTGTGCAGCACAGAGCATAGATAGAATACTTATCTCAGTGTGTCAGGAACGAAGTGAATTTCAGAGCTGTCCTTGTCACACTCATTCAATCGAACAACAATAATTATAAATGTGATTCTAAAGGACTGCTTTCTTTTTAGTTGGATGTCTCAAACTTGCCTACCTCATCAGAGCCATCTGCACAGTCAAAATCTCCATCACACCAAAACCTTGAAGAAACGCAGTCCCCATTGGCACAAAGAAAATCTTTCAGTGTACAGGTCTGTGGCTCTGTGGGCAGAAAAACAGCACAGGGTTTTTCTATTATATGCGACTGCGTTTTGAAATTTATATAACATACAACATTAAGAAAATGTGGTTAGCCAAGCAAAACCAAAAAATTGTTTTGAAAAAATGTTTCATGAAGCATCTATGGTACATAATATAATGATTTTTCAAATTTGTTTTTAAAGTCATGAATACAAAGTGGCATTACAGAAACAAATTGAAAAAAAGACAGAAGATAAATAGCCCACTGTTTAATAAAAATACAGTAGCAAAGTGAAATAAAAGACATAAACACATATTGTGGTATAACAATAATATTTTCCAGTTGTTGCAATTCAAAGTCATTTTATGTATTTAAGTAAGGCAGTCTGTGATTCTCATGGGACTGTTTGTTAATGGAGGAGTGAGTCCAGCCTTTGGTTTTTGACTTTTTTGTTATATATTATAATGACTTTCTAATTCTTCAATTTTGTCCCCAGAAATTCAAGATTTCATAGAATAAGAAGGACACCTCAGGATATTATTGGACATGCCTGGGTGAATACGGGTTGAAGAGACAGAAGGAGGCTCTTTTTTAGAAAACTGCCTACTTGTTTATGCCATTGTTTGCTTATGCCTATATAATTTATCTGTCATTTTAGACAATCTGCCACTTGTTGATTTAATTATGCCACACCATATTCCACATAGGACATAAGCCAAACAACATGGCTTGCTATTTGGCTTAAGTCCCAAGTGGAAAATATTTCATCTGGACAATAACATAGAATTTCAGAAATTTGCTCCTGCAAGTGATCTCTATGACTGCTGGAGGTCATCTCTTGTTTAGTTTTGGTTCTCTAAGCAGAAGCGATATTTGGCATGACGAAACACATCTTCTCTCCTCATTAACTGTATTTGCATCTGTCTCACACACAGTAATATTCTTTCTCAGGGGAAGAAGGAATAGGTAACAAAAATTAAATTTAAGGAACACCCATATGGAGCCTAATTTTCTACATAAAGATTGTGCATATCTTTGTGAAGAGCCTGCATTTGAATATCACTCTCTACAACCAGTTGGTTTCTAGCTACAGGATAACATATTGAATGTACGGTATCATAAAGGCCCCTACCTTTCTATATAAAGATCCCTGCTGCGAACACTGGGGGAACCGTGGAAAGTGTAATATGTATCAGAACATTTTGTTCTGCTCTGGGACTGACTTTATTTTAAAATGTAAACTTCAGGCTATACAAAAAGACAAAATGCTATTTATTAGGATGAAAAAAATGTCATTAACTGGAGAACCCCCTTTATGTCTCAATACTTCTTTGTTTGTGAGAATGACAATAACAACTTTTTTTTGCTTTATGTATACATATACTATGTCTTAATCTTAAGAAACAACTTTATCAATATTACTAATTATAACAATAACAATTACTACCAGCTACTGATTGCTTATTTGTTGTTAGGCCCTAGTTGAAGTTAATACTAAGTAATTCAATTGACTCATCTATACTAACTACTCTATAAAGTAGATGTTATTATTGGGGCCTTTTTCAGATGAGTAAATTGAGGCACAGAGAGAATAAGGAACTTACTCTAAATCACCCAGCAAGCATTAAAACTGGTATTGAATTTGAACATAGATGACCTGGTACCAGAGCCTAAACTTCTTACTACTAAGCCATGTTACTGCTTCCCATATTACTGAGGAAGTAATAAGTTCTCACAGATCAGAGAGATTAACATTAAATCCCTGAGAAGTCAAGACACTTGTCCAAGGCACATGGCTAGCAATGTCTATTTCACTTAATAATAAGAGAATAATAATAAGAGAATCACTTTTCTTTTGTCCCTCCCTATGAAAGCCATTTTGTCCACCTTCATATGGACTAGTCACTTCCTTGATTCTACAGAAGTCAAAAACATAGTTTCAGAATTAAAAAGAGCTTTGGAAGCTATCTTGCACAAAATCCAAAAAACAGTTCAGAAAATAAATGTGACTTTCAAAGCCATACTGTTTGTGGCATAGCAGAAAGGTTTACAGACTCCAATTACTCTAATGAGTATATTATTATAAACCCTTAGTGATAAGTTCAAAAGTTATATGAATGTGGGTGTAAGCATCTGAGGAGAATTTTTAGAATACAATTACTATAACTGACAGGCTATACAAATAATCTGATATAAATTCAGTGTGAAAGTATTAGAAATTCAAAGAAAGCAGACACAGCTTTTCCCGCTACATAAACCTTAAACTAGTTGATCAAATTATTTGGTACTTTTAAACTATTGGATTGTTAGTTCTTAATAATGCAAAGATGTGAAGAAACATTTTTGCACATCAATTACTTGGAAGAGATACATGCCATATATATTATATTCATTGCTGAAAAAGATCATATAGATGTTGAGATTTCTCAAATATTTCCAAACGTTTGATCTAGATTACAAAATAACTCCAACAATAATGACATTTTCTTGTTTTTAAGAGCAGAAATCATTGCTAAAGCAAAGCATTCCTGATGAACATTTAATAAGGGAAATGATCAGCAGATGATAATGAAGTAACAGTGGATTAATTATCCCATGTAAATGTAAAAAAGTACAAAGCATATTAAATTTAAAACATAGCTGGCAGTTAATTGCTCCACTACTATTTAAACTATTCCCATATCTGTGCCTGGAGTGTTTCCAACACAATTTAAAAAGTAAATTCATTAGATCAGATTCATAAACAAAGAAGTCCAGACGTGATTTTAAAAATACACTGTTAATATTATAAATAAGAGTGAGGCAGTGTGCTAGGCTCTGGGGCATAGCCCTACTCCCTTGACCATCTCCAGATACTTAAATAGGAGCTCAAGATAAATGTGATAAAGAAATAAATGAGGCTATGGTGATGAAATACACTTATGTAAAAAAGAAATGTTGCTTTTGCTTTTTAACTGTAAGGCTGATTTACTATCTCTGTTACGTATGTTTCACTACTTAATATTAGGTAACAATAACACCAAATGTGAAACAA
The DNA here is from genome assembly GCF_001890085.2 of Hipposideros armiger. NCBI lineage: Eukaryota > Metazoa > Chordata > Mammalia > Chiroptera > Hipposideridae > Hipposideros > Hipposideros armiger. Next base: position 80,459 of record NW_017732500.1, on the reverse strand, counting down.
AATGCATACCATTTACTAATGATGTTTACAAAATATAATAATGATATGCCAGTGCCATTTTGGGTATAGTGTTGTAATCTCTCTATACATTATACTTATATTCATAATTATGTGATATTATATATAGTTGTAATTACAATATGTATATTGTAATTCTACAGGTAGATTTATAAGTTTCATTGTACTTATATACATATAATTATAATAGTTTCAGTAGATAGAAAAAATTGAAAATATCTTGATAACATTTTAATACAGTAACAGTATTTTTTCTAAGACTGATGTCTACATGACTAATCTCTTGGTGCTCCCTACTGATATATTGTACTCTTTTCCATTCTCCACAGACTTAGCTTTTGTCTACGTAGAACTGCTGGCATTTTCAATGTTCAAACCTTCTCATTTCTCCTGGACTATTCAAGGTGGTATCTTCAAACACCACTTTTTATCTTGATCCCTTGACCCTCTTACATATTCTCACAGGTTTCCCATGTTCCCAACTCTGATACTTGTTCTGTCTATGCTTTCTTTTCTTCCATGTCACTACTCTAACATGCTTCGTTCTTGGGCACTGTCATTTCTCCTCTGCAAATTCATGAATATTAATTATCTTAGGCCACAAGTTCAAAGTGAATAGGACCTAAAAAGAGCCACACAGAATTGAGTACTTTACAGCAAAGCTTGATATTACAACCACTTCGCTTGCTTTTTCTTAAGGGCTCTGTAGGATTTATCACAAAGTTTCCGCGGTGACATTTGAGAGGTAGTGTTCCTTCTGGCTTTCTTGCATCGAAGGCTGGCTTTTAGATGTTAGCAAAACGATACTCAGCCACTTAGGAAGCCTCAGCGGACCCAGAAGCAGGCTATCTTGATCCTTCATTTTCTCCTTTTCTTATTATAGCAGTAACCTAACTTCTCATACAATTTCAATTAACACTTTAATAGACTGTTTTCCAAGATGTAAGTCTCCAGTGTTGCCCTCCTATCTACCCTCTCTTGCTCTCAATATCCTTCAGTCAAAGGGCATTTCCTCTCAGGTATCTTATGGATAATTAGCACTAAATGTACCCAAAATTAACCTAAGTAGTTATCTGTATATTTAAGCTCTGAAATACAAATCAATTAAATAGAAAGTATATGCACAATTTCTTCTTTTTTGTATTTACTCTTCTTTTCCTACCACCCTTACCCCACTAGGCTTTTATTTCACTGGACAGAATCTGAGAACTTGCTATTTAACATTTTAAAAATTACTGATTAATGGAATCTAGAACTCTTTAATGACTCTGTGTGATGTCCTTTCCTATTCTAAAGAGTATGATCAGTGGGAGATATCTATGTGAAGAGAGAATAATAAAGATTTCTATATTCAGAGTATTCCATAATCATAATGATCCAGATATTTCATACTTAATATACCAGATTCTCAAACACTAGTCCGATTAAGTTTTGAAAGTTATTCAAAACATTAGTTGATATTTTGCAAACTGAGTATCCAACTGGTTTATTTTGGTGGTGACTCTACTACTTGTATGCTTTTATATATTATATTATTATGCTTTAATATAAGAATTTCTATTTCATCTCCTATTTCTTATGAAATTAAGGTTCTTAGTCCATTTAATAAAAGCAGACATTACTGTTATCATCAAATCCCTTTTAGTAGTAGAATATAAATACAGTAATACCCTGGTTTGTGAGCATAATTCAGTTCAGAAATAAACTACTCGTATTGCAAGACATCGCTCCTTTACCACGTTAAAATGTATTAGAAATGTTTGCTCGTCTTGAGGAACTCTCGCAAACCAAGTTACTCGCAATCAAAGGTTTTACTGTACTTAATAAATACAATTTGATTATCTTATTTTAAACATGATTATATTTATATCTTTGTTTAAACAGCAGTGTAAGAAAGTGACAAGAAATATATTCAGAAATCAGTGCTAGAATATAGAGATACCGTCACCATTTTACATACTCCCATACTTTTTAGAAAATAAATTTGTTGGATAATTTTTGTTTCTTAAATTTATGACATAAAAATGCAGGAGGCAGATAATGATAATAGTGTTATTATATTTTCAGAGGAAAGCATCCTGAAAAAATATGGTGTTCACCACTCCGGAGAGAATAAATGATATTTCACTGAAAGAAGCTCATGGGTGAATCTTCAGCATAAAAGTATTTGAGACTGAAATGGAATGAATACCATGCATTAAAGAATGATATGTTTTGTACTGTCTCCACATCATTCAGATCTTTGTATGAGCTTGCATCAAGGGCTTCCTCCATTGCATACTAATGGGTTGCATTAAACCTCATGATACTTTCATACCAATTCTGATAACTGTAAGAAAATAACTCCTGGGATGAGCATTTCAATAATTCTACCATTTGAGATTCAGGTCAATTTAGTCTGAATATTCTTGTCCAAATGTGAATATATGTATAAAAATGTGAGCTGCAGGGCGGATAGGTTCATATTCATACCTTTACTGAACTAAAAATTGCTATCCTGCCTATTGAATAGCCTGTCAGCTCTTAACATTCTTACGAAAGAGTTACTTACTACAGTTTTCTTCATCTGAATTATCGCTGCAGTCATTTTGGCTATCACACCGCCAGTGATCTGGAATACAGTTGTTGTTTTTACACTGGAATTCATGAGGTCCACACGTTTTTTTATCTGTAATAGAAAGAACCCGAGTTTGCACCATTGACTTCCATGAAAACATCCCTCATGATATCCTCATTGCCATGCCAAATCCGGGGCATATAACATTTCCTTAGACCTTAATTAAATTACTAACTGAGAAGCATTCCTAGAAAAACTGAAGGCAAATACTGAATAAATTTTACCTTTCTGTTTTGTTTTATGTTATTGGACATTCTTTCATCACAAGCTGATTACAAAGCAAGTGACTGGACCACCCACACAAAGTCAACACAAATCAATCAACAAAACAAAACAACAAGATTATCCAAAACTACCTTTCTCTTTAGGACGCTTTCTCCTTAAGCTACATTCTATTTCTGCTATAAAGCAGCAAAAATACATGGTTTTTAATGAAACTCTGATGTTGTCATCTTTCTTCCTCCCTAAGAAGCTCTACCTGTAGGCAGATGCTCTAAATTCATAAACTATTATAATGCATAATGTGGACAGACCTTGATAATTAATAAAGTGCCATCTCACTTAAACCTCTAAACAATATCACTGAGCACCAGGAGAAGTATTATCTATCTCTTCACTTTATAAATGAGAAAATGGAGATTCTTAGAAGCTTTGAAACTTGATGAATTTTCACTACCAGTAAGAGGCACAGACAGTATTTTTTTAAAAGTGTGCTTTTACTCCTGATTTAGTGCTCTTTACAACAAATCTGATTGTCCATATAAGCCAAAATCAGAATGCATGCAATAATAATTTATTTAAGGTTTAGGGCATATATGTTTAAATTTCTCTGAGTAGTATCTAATTATATATAGTCTAAAGCAGTGTTTCTGAAGCTTTAATGTGCATACTTATAAATCACTTGGGAATTTTGCTACAATGGAGATTGCAATCAAGTAAATCTGGACTTCTAACAATTCTAGTGATAACATTGTCCGTGGTCCATAAAACACACTGAGTAATAAGAGTATGAAACATCAAGATGGTATAAATTTAATAACATAAAAATAATAAAACTATACATGTCAATATACAATTTAGGACATGTTTATTTCCCTTTCATATTTCCCTTAGATTGACTCCTTATTCTCAGCCATTTTAGAGATGAACAGTGAAGTGTTTAACAATTCAGACTAGTAAAATAAATCAATTAGAAGAGAAAATAGTTTCTTTGGTGGTGGTTGCTACACATAAACATGCATCTTATAAAATTCAGATTCAAATAGGATTATAAAAGCAAAAGTGGTTTAGGTATAATTACAAAAATTAAATAATGAATGAGATCCCAACTCACCCCCTAGCTAAGCATTTTCATAAACATGATCACATTCAATCTTTATAATATCCCTAGGAAGTATTATTACGTACATTTGAATAAATGAGAAATGTAAATCTCAAAGAGTTTATTTCTCCATATTACAAAGATATTAAATGGCAAAGGAGGAATTTATATCTAGATCTCACTCCAGAAACATTTTATATTTCTGTAGACATTCTCATGATAGACTTGAAATGCACTTTTCTACCAAATAGGTAGGTAGATGGATGGATGGATGGATGGATGGATGGATAGATAGATAGATAGATAGATAGATAGATAGATAGGTAGATAGATAACCCGATTTCCCTCCACTCCCCTTCCTTCTATACTTCCTGCCTACCTGCCTGCCTGCTAATGATTAACCAGAACCAAACGCGTGTCAATATGTTGAGTGCTGTTTTGTAATATATTCATTTTGCCTGTGTTATACCTAACTTTTGATTTTAAGATTGGCTTGAACTCTGCAGAAGTTCTAATATAGCATTGGGCAAATCTCAGACATTCAAGAAATGTGTTAGAATGGTTGGAATTTAAATAGTGATCATTAAAAATATGAAGTTTGGTACTAAACTATTTATACGGTTATTTCATTTTAACAATTAAAACAAACTCCTCTGAAATTACTAATCTATGTATAACATTAGTTTTCTGTATTCCTTGTATTACTTTTAAATATTGTTTTAAAATTTTAGAATATAAAAATGTAAGAAAAATCTGACTGGATCAGACAAATAGATCATGGGACCTAGTATCGCAACACTAGCCCCAAGCAATTCTCCATGACTACAAAAGGCTAACAACAGGTACTGAGTATCAATGAAATCAGTGCTTTTGAATTTTTTCCCCTTGAATCCTATTTGTATTTTTTCTGTGTTTAAACATTTGTAACATATTTTGTGTTTGAAAGAAATCTGCACTTATCTCTTAACAAGAACAGGCTACAGTTCATTCCTAAGATGTTCATTTGGGGCATTCAGAAACATAACACAGAAAGATAAAATTGCATTATGTAAAGTTATTCAGATTTTATGTTTCCATATTTTAAATTTTTAAAATAACATTACTTATTAAAATTATTTATTAAAATTACAAATACAAACTATACAAACTATTATATATAGACTTGTTCTGTATTTAAAATCTCCCTTGAAGAGATATAAATAAATATATATATAAAATATATATAATATTTTAATAGAAAAAATGAGCAGGGTCTAAAACAGTAGCTTTCAAATTGGCTATACATTAAAATCACCTGGGAACTTAAAAAAATAAAAACCCTTGCACAGTCTACATCCCACATTAATAAAATATGACTCTCTGGGGTGGAGTCCAGACATCAGTGTTATTATTTAAGCTAGCCTGGTGATTCTAATGAACAGCCAAGATTGAAAATCATTGGCCTAAAAAATGAAGTACAGAACAGAACATATATAATTCTACATTATAATGCTCTGGAGTAATTAATATAAAATGCTCATAATATGTAGAATTTTCTATTAATTTGTATTGTTGCATAACATTGGAAATGCATTATTTCTTTTTTTGTTATTATAAATATGGAGAAAACAAATTTAGTACAGTCATGCATGATTTTGCTATTGTGCAAACATCATACATAGAATGTGCTTACAAAAACCTAGGTGGACTAGCCTACTACACACCTAGGCTATATGGTATGGCATGTAGTTCCTATGCTGCAGCCTATATAGCACATAACTGTACAAAACTATACAAGGCAAAAAGAAAGTGATGCAATTAAGAGATGTGGAAACATAAGATATATGAGGCTGCTGCCATTGTAACGTGGTTTACTGTTTTACAGCAAACTTTACTTTTTTTTAATAAGTAGAAAGAGTACACTCTAAAATAATGATAAAAAGTATAATATAATAAGTACATAAACCAGTACTATAGTTTTTTATTATCATTATCAAATATTACATACTGTACATAATTGTATGTGCTACACACTTATATGACTGGCAACACAGTACATTTATTTAAACCAGCATTGCCACAAACACATGAGTAATATGTTGCACTGTGACATTATGATGCCTATGATGTCATAGGTAATAGGAATTTTTCAGCTCCATTATAAATATGTGACTACCATTGTATAAGTGGTCTGTCCTTGACCATGTGGCACACAACTGTATTTGAAAACTAGTTTTCTTTGTGTATTGCTTTCACATGAACTTTAGATACTAGTATACATTTGAGCATCCCAAAAAGGTGGAATCAGGGACCATCAGAGTAAAATTGTATTGACTATAACTGTAATTGGTGCTTGTATATATACGAATGGGATATTTCTGAAAAGAAATAAAAGAATCTGGTGACAGTGATGCTTTTGGGAGCAAGAACTGGGGAACTGGACTGGGAGATAGAGGTAGAAGAGAGATTTAAGATTCTCTTCATACCAAAAGGAATGCAAAGGAATCTACAAATTCCTGGAAGTAATATATGAATGTCAGAAGACCATGGGTTCACCGTCATTATATATGTTTAACTGTATTTCTATATAGTAGCAATAACCAGAAATGAAACTTAAGAGAAAAAAATCCAAAACTTTTACAATGGTATCAAGAAAATGGAAAATAACCAGGAATTAAACTCGTGAAATCTCCGTAAGATCTTCTTACTGAAAATTATAAAACATTGACGGGGGGAATTAATAATGCCGAAGAAAATGCAGTGATATATCCTGTTCATAGATTAGAAAACTCAGAATTGTTAACATTTTCTCTAAATTAAAATATAGAATGCAAACCCTATCAAAAATTGCAGCAAGTTATTTTTGAAGAAATAGGTTATTCTAGAATTATATTGAAATAAGGATCTAGAATAATTGACCAATACTGAAAAAGAACAAAGTGGAAGAATTTACAATACCTGATGTCAATAGTTACTATAATGCTACACACTAATCACAAGAGTGTAGTATTAAACAAAATGGAGACAGAAATATACATATAGTCAAAGGATTTTCAATAAACGCCCCAACTTAGTTTAATGGGAAAAGTAAAAGTCCTTTTAAGCAAATATTACTAAAGCAAGTGGCTATCCATATGAAAAAGAGAAATCTCAACCCATCATACTCTATACACAAAAATTAATCTAAGATGATCATAAACATAATATAAAGCTTCTAAATTATGAAAAAAATCCATGATCTTGGAGTAGGCCTACACAGAAAAAATAAAAAATAAAAGAAAAATTGGTAAATTGGACTTCAACAAAATTAAAATTTTTATGCTTTTAAAAAATATCATTAAGAAAATGAATACACAATCAATATTTAAAAAATATTTTCACCATGCATATCTGGGAAAGCACTCAGATCCAGAATATATAAAAGTTCCTACATACTTTACACATTAGGAAGCAAATACTTGAAAAGATAATACACAAAAGAAGATATTTCAGTGGTAAATAAAGGTTCTCAAAAACAGTAATCATCAAGGTAATACATTTCAAACCACAAAGAGATATCATTACATACCTAATAAAATTGCTCAAATCAAAAGGGCCACACTAAATTTTCATGAGAATATAGAGAACCTGGCACTTTCTATTCTGCTTCTTATAAAGATAGACATACATGTACTCTATGAGTTAGCAGTTTTACACCTAGGTTTTCATTCAAGAAAAATGAAAACAAATGTTCAGAAAATAATTTTTTACAAGAATGGCTGTAGAACCTTTTTGCATAAATCAACTTCTAAAATAATCCGCACTGGAATATATTTCTCCAGTTGAAAACTATTCAGTACCAACAAGTAATGAATTTTTAACAAACAACTTGGAAATATCTTAAAACTTTATGCACACAAAAAATTCACAAGCAAAAGAGTATGCACTATTTGAATCTAAGCATGTGACATCTAAATACAAGCAAAAATAATCTATGGCGATCAAAAATAGTTGTTGTGAAAGAAAGGTTAGGGGAATTGACTAAAAGGTAGGTGAAGAAATTTTCTGGGGGATAGAAATGTTCTGGATCTTGTTTTGGGTGTTTGTTACGTACTGTATAAATTGATAAAACTCGTCAAAGTGAACACTTAAGATATGGATATCTTGTTTTAATATTAATTAAAATGACTTTATAATTAGAATTGCAAGTGGTTTGGAAAATCCAAATAATTTTACCATGAAAAAGTATTATTCATTTAGTCCCTGAATGTGCAGGTATTTTCAGAACAGAATTCCCGGTTGAAAATCAACATTAGTTAGGCCTCAAAATTTAAATTCTCTAATCTAACTATAAGCAATAGCATGTAGATAGATAGGTAGATAGATAGATAGGTAGAAAGAAATCCAGAGATTTCTTTATTTATATGGATATCTATCTATCTATATATATAGATAGATAGATAGATAGATAGATACTCATATATAATATCTATCTATCTAGCTAGCTAGCTAGCTAGCTAGCTAGCTATCATCTATCTAGAGATTTCTTTATTTGTCATTTGAAGCTAGAACCCATTCATTCCATCCTAGACATGTGGAGTCTCAGTTTCCTCATGTGAAATTATCTTTATTTCAGGGGTGATTATTAAGTGGTATTGAGAGTATTGGAATCCCCATGACATCAGATGAATTTATCTCATCCCCATTATCTCATGTCTTTCTGACACAAAGATAGAGTTGGCCTAGCTTCCTCTAAAATGTATACTTTTGAAAGTTGAAGGTGGTACAATATATGTGATTCAGAATATAAATGATAGTGTTGTCTAAAATTGGATACTCTTTGGAGGTGCCAAAGGTTTTATTTTAATCTATGAATTAATGATACCGTTAGGCTTTCTATAGCATTGTTTTTTTCCTGAGAACATCCTAAATCAATGCATACTGCTAACATGTTTCTGGTAATGTTTAAGAGTTAAACTATGTTATATGTAGGTCTTTCATGCGTAACACATTTTTTTTCTAGTTAGCTCTGTGGCATAGGTCAAAATCAACATATAATATTGTTGAGGAAAATGCTCAATTCTTCAATTAATATGTGAAATGAGTCCTATATTGCGTTTGTGTGTATACACATACATGTTTATATGTATATGTGTGTATGTGTGTTTACATATTCAATATTCTAAAAATAATATTTTAGTGAATCAATAGCTATCTCACCAAATTTAAATTATGTACTGTTTCACTATTTAATATTTTGGTTATTGCTTTAGAAAATGAAATACCACTTGTAAATTTGCTATGTATTTTATTCTACTATTGATCAGAAGAAAATGGCTTGGGAAATTTACATCTTGAGGTTACAGAACTCAGCTTTCAATTTGAAAATATAATGCCTAAAATCACTTTGGAGCAACGTTAAGAAGACTTTAGCTTGGGGTTTAAGAAATGCGGGGCTTTCTGTCAGTGTATGCTGCTGAGTAAGCATCATTAAAGTCCTGTCTTCCCTGCCACTGTCCTCATGGCTAAGCCAGAGACTCCCAAAGAGTCCAGAGTTGCAGAAGCTCTTCATTGGAGGTTTGAGCTTTGAAACAACTGATGAGAGTCTGAGGAACCTTTTGTGAATGCTCACAGACTGTGTGATAATGAGAGACCCAAACACCTCAAGCTCCAGAAACTTTGGATTGATTACGTATTCATTCTATTGTGGAGGCGGTGGGTACAGCCATGAAGGCAAGGCCACACAAGATGGATGAAGAGGTATGGAACCAAAGAGGGCTGTCTCAAGAGAAGAGTCTCAAAGACCTGGTGCCCACTTCACTGTGAAAAGGATTTTTTGTGGTATTAAAGAAGACACTGAGGCACATCACCTAGGACAGCGGTTCTCAACCTTCCTAATGCCGCGACCCCTTAATACAGTTCTTCATGTTGTGGTGACCCCCAACCATAAAATTATTTTCGTTGCTACTCTATAACTGCAATTTTGCTACTGCTATGAATCATAATGTAAATATCTTTTTTGTTTTCCGATGGTCTTAGGCGACCCCTGTGAAAGGGTCGTTCGACCCCCAAAGGGGTCGCGACCCACAGGTTGAGAACCACTGACCTAAGAGATGATTTTGAACAGTGTGGGAAAACTGAAGTGACTGAAATGATGATTGATAGAGGCAGTGGCAAGAAGAGAGGCTTTACTTTTGTAACTTTTGATGACTGTGAATCTATAGACAAGATTGTCATTCAGAAATATCATGCTGTGAATGGCCACAACTGTGACGTAAGAAAAGCCCTGTCTAAGCAAGAGATGGCTAGTGCTTCATCCAGCCAAAGTCGTCAAAGTGGTTCTGGAAACTATGGTGGTGGTCAAGGAGGTGGTTTTGGTGGGAATGATAACTTTGGTAGTTGAGGAAATTTCAGTGGTTGATGTGGCTTTGGTGGCAGCTGTGGTGGTGAGGATATGGTGGCAGTGGGGATGGCTATAATGGATTTGGTAATGATGGAAACAATTTTGGAGATGGCAGAAGCTAATTTGGTAATTACAGCAATCAATCTTCAAATTTTGGACCCATGAAAGGAGAACACTTTGGAGGCAGATGCTCTGGCCCCTATGGTGGTAAAGGCCGATACTTTGCCAAACCAGGAAACCAAGGCGGCTATAGTAGTTCCAGCAGCAGCAGCGGCTGCAGCAGCTATGGCAGTGGCAAAAGGTTTTAATTACTGCCAGGAAACAAAGCTTACCAGGAAAGGAGAGCCAGAGAAGTGACAAGGAAGCTATGGGTTACAACAGATTTGTGAACTCAGCCAAGCACAGTGGTGGCAGGGCCTAGCTGGTACATGTTTTAGGTAGTACTCACGTGTATAAGAAAAAAAAGAAAACTCAAGAACTATATTGCTATATATTATTTCTGCCTAATTGTATAACAGGTTATTTTAGTTACTGTTCTATGAAAAGTGTAAAGCATTCGTACAAAAGATTTTAACCTAGATTTTTTTTTTGTACCCATGTTGTTGATTGTTAAATGCTATAGTCTCATCATGACATTGAATAAATGTGTCTTAAAAAAAATGTTAGGATTATGGTGGTTTTGTTCTTACTAATATTCTTTTGTAATCACCACTTTCTATCTTCCATTTCAGGAAACATGATGGTTAGAGTTGGGTAACATAGACCAACTTTTGTTACAAAAAAAAGTAAATAGAAACACTGAGTCATAGAAACACTGAGACCAACAGAACCATGATAACAATAAAGTGGAACTTCCATTATGGTAGCTCTTTATTTCCTTGAGTTCCAGATTATAACATTAATGAGTCAAAAGTATTGGGTTAGAACTGCAGTTAAAATTGGAGTACCTTCTTTTGTAGAAAACCTTGTCTTCTTTTGGAGGCAGGAAACAACTGTTAACTATCAAACCTAATCTCTTTATGTACGAGTCATTTTTTTTTCTTTTTTGAATGAACTATATTCAATTCTGATCTCTCACTCTAAATTCGTCTCAATGTCTCTGATGTCTCTGTTAGCACCATTAGTAAATAAATACTACATATGCTGATTTGCAAATGTTCTAGAGCTGCTTGATTGGTTATGGGTTCTTCAACAGTAATGATACAAGGGTACATATTTTCTTCCTTATTTTCTATGACAGGTAGTATTTGCTGGCACATACTTATATGATATTGCTATTGGAATTTTTTTTTTTTTTTTTTGCTTTTGAAGCACTATTCCCTACACCTGGTGAAGCTTTTACTCTTGGATCAATATCTCCCCTGTTACAGGAGAGGACCATATGATAGGGCCGAGGGCTATTCTCCTATACAATTGGTCCATACTAGTCATGTCTTTCATGCTAAAACAAAGATTTTATGGCTTAAGCCTGATAAATGATTATTTATGTTTAACATGGTAAAAATCTGAGTTCCTGAGAACATTGCCTAACCACAATACAATCCCTGTACTGCAGCTAGGCACTGTCTTCAGGAAACCGAGTTTGTATCATTCTGCTCCACCATCCTAAATAATGGCTTTCACTGTTCTTAGTCACCTCATGGAACAAGATGACAACTAGCAATTGAGTCCCCCACCTTTCAGGCCAGAAAGAGAAAGAGCAGAAAGACAAAAGAAGAAGGCCCTTGTCTTCCAGAAAACTCCCTTTAAACAGTCTTGGAAGTTCCACATAACACTTCTGCTTATTTTTTTAATGGTCAGAACTTAATCACATGATGACACCAATCTGCAAGAGAAGCTGGGAAATGTGATGACTTATTTTGGATAGCAATGTGTCCACCTAAGTTTTAAGGTTCTGTTTCTAAGGAGGAAGTAAAAATGGTTACAGGGATAGGCAATTTATTAGTCTCTGTCAATAATCTAACAAAACCAATCAAAGCCATTTGAGATGATTTCTATGGCTACTGGCAGTATTTCTTTCCTTTTGGGATTGCGAGTATTATAACCTCAAGTTGCCATGAGTCATTTTTAAAGCCACGCAGAAAGCACCCATATCAGAAGACATGACTAAAGTAAGGGAGAGCTTAGAAATAGAGAAAAGGAGATGGCGCTCTTAGGATTCTATGTAAATACTTGGATCCAATCTGTGACTGAAGTCAACTCCATCAACTCTTCAGAATCAAGGCAGACTATTTTACCACTAGTTTGTGTTGAATTTCTTTCATTTACATTTGAGTCCAAACTAATGAAAACACCATTTTATTTTCATTGCTTAAAACTATTCTTATTCATCTTCAGCTTCAGGTACACATTGTTTTACACACCTGAAACTAATAAAAAACAAACAAAACTCTTATTGACTCCGAATATTAATGACCTTATCTTTATGTACTCATTTACATAATCCTTAGGCTATTGGGTTAGTTTATAACTACCTGGGAAATGCAATCTTTTTTTACAAGAAGCCTCAGAATCAATCTCTATTTAAAAGTGACTTGCAAACTCAGGCTTCCATGAAGATGGGAGATGGCACAAACACCTTTCTTTGAGCATATTTTCTACATGACATACGCTATTACAGCTTCTAGTGAAATTGATCATCTGGAAAACTGCAGGTTGCCTTGTATTGTGAAGTGTTTGGTGGATCTGAAAATTAAATTCACATAATGTCTCATCAATCAGGGTGGTATTCCTCCATGAGCACTTACATGTACAACCTATTCTTCTAACGGAAGTGGGAAGAATATGTGGAGGCAGCAGCAGTTGAGAATAGCAATGCCAGCTGCCGTTTGTCCCAACAGGATCCTGCTACTTCTGTTTTGCCTTTGAATTGTATTATTATTTTTTTTAACTTTCACATTATTTTTCCAGGTAGAGAAGAGAAAAGCTTATAAAGTGAAACAAATTACCAATGACATATTGTCTTTATAAAGAGGTGAATCTACAATAAGCCAGCTCTCTAGAAACGCCAATAATGACATTTTAAAAATGCATGTCAATGCAATGTAATTTTCAGTGGAAATTTTTTGAACTTGCATTATGCAGTTTTAGAAAGTGTCATATTACATCCTGTAATGCCATCTATCTGACTTGACATGGATTTATGATTTTTGTTTTCTTATTTGGAAATTTGTATTGTAACTTATAGTTGTGAAGTAGGGAGAAATAGTTATTAGCTCATCTTTTGCCAAGACACTGGAAGTCATCTGCCAAACTCCTGCCATTCCATTCATCATTCTCTTTTCAACAGCCTGCAGTCTTTTTATTTTCTAGTTTTATTGAACAATAATTGACATATATCATGGTATAAATTTAAGCTGCACAGCATGATGGTTTGATTCATGTGTATTGTGAAACGATTACCACAACTGGTTCAGCTAATATCTATTTTCTTATATAGATACAATAAAAAGGAAAGAAAGAAAAAAGGAAACCAATTTTTTCCTTCTGATGAGAACTCTTAGGATTGACTCTGTTAACAACTTTCCTATATATCACACAGCAGTGTTAGCTATCGTCATCATGCTGTACATGATATCCCTAGTACTTATTTATCTCACACCTGAAAGTTTGTAACTTTTGACCACCTTCCTCCAATTCTACTTTCTCCCACCCTCTGCCTCTGGTAACCACAAGTCTGATCTCTGTTTCTATCAGTTTGAAGGGTTTTGTTTGATTGTTTGTTGGTTTGTTTTTGTTTTTGTTTTAGATTCCACATATAACTGAGATGATACAATATTTGTCTTTGTCTTACTTATTTCACTTTGTTTTTGTCTCACTTATTTAACTTATCATAGTACTTTCCGGTTCACCCATATTGTCACAAAAGTTAGGGTTTCATCATTTACTATGGCTGAAAAATACAGCATATCCTTGAATAATGTGTTCTGTTCAGTGTCATTTCATTATGAAGTTGATGAGATGCCCTAGGAAGTTAACTCATGTTTATATCAATTAGCCTACGGTAAAATTGGTCCCGTTACATGTTTCACCACAGTTCCTATAACCTATTGACGACCTTAAGGATTAACTACTATAATACATTGTGTATCTATCTATCCCACAACTTTTTTATCCATTCACCCATCAGTGGACACTTAGGTTGTTTCCATGTCTTGGCTATTGGAAATAATGCTTCTATGAACATGGGAGTGCAGATATCTTTTCAAGTTAATGTTTTTGTTTCCTTTGGATATATTCTCAGATGTGGAATTATGAGATCATATGGCAGTTCTATTTTTAATTTTGTGAGCAGGATCCTGCATACTGTTTATCATACTGGCTGCACTAATTTACATTTCCATGACAGTGCACAAGGGTTCTCTTTTTTTCACATTCACACCAGCGTTTTTCAGCTCTTATTTTTTTTGAGGAGGACAATTCTAAACGGCATGAGGTGATATCTCACTGTGATTTAATTTGCATTTCCCTACAGACTACTGATGTGGATCACAGCCTGTAGTCTTGACAGATAGTATGATTGCTATTTGTGAACCACAGGTGAGAAGAACCCAAATTGCCATAAGAGGTACAGGTAAGGTATCACTTTACAGGGTCATTCTTAAGTCCTGGTTACAGATTCTGGTAATCATGTTCTAGGAATTCCACTTATGTTCCCTCATTCAGCTTAGAGAAAAACAAAATAAGTGCTTTCTGTATTTTGCCCAAATATTAATTCTATTTTATTTTAAAAGCAAAATAAAAGCCATTTGAGGCAATTAAAAAGTGAGTTTACTAAAATATTTTTGAACATACACTTTATTATATTTATCTACTTGGTCTAACCCCATTGATGAGAGCACTAGACAATTGCTCAATTAACTTCATAATTTTTGGTGGGTAACATCATCTCTCATTTAGTGGGAGGCGGTGAGGAATAGTAGAAAGAATTTGAGAATTAAAGTCAGAACTTGATTTGAATTCTAATTCTGTCTCCCCTTTATTTAAAACCTAGAGTAATTATCTTCTTTGTGCCTCAGTTTCTTGAAGACTAAATATTGATGTGAAAAGCATATAGCATAGAAATGAACATTGGTTTAATAAATAACAACTAGTGATAAGCAACAGTAATAATTATTAAGTAACCAATTACTTATATAGTAACAATAGAAAGTAAATAAATAGTAGGTAAAACTTAATAAGTAAAATTAATAAATAGTAAATAAAAATGTAGAAGATGTGGATTATAATACCAATTTTAACATCAACAAGCTATGTGAACTTACAAGGAAGAAAAGTGATTTATTTAAGAACTCTTATGCTTTAGGCACTGCTTTAAGACCTTTATATTTATTATCTTATTGTTTTAAGTTAATAAATGATTTTACTATAACCTTCTGAGACATTCTATTCATTTTACGTGCACAGACCAAATACTGGTAACTTGTTCAAGGTCACACAAATGTATTGGAGCCATGTAAGACATCTAAATCCTGTGGGGAATCACATTCCTCATCTAAAATTTTGAAAGGTTACTTTCAAAGGGCTGGCCGAGTGGCTCAGTTGGTTAAGAGGTCCCTCAAGAGTGCGAGCTCTGAGCAATAGGGTCGCTAGTTTGATTCCTGGCCCAAGCTGAGCTGCCATTGAGCTGCCAACAGGTGGCAGGATGGCTCAGGTAAAAAAACAACCAAAAAATAAATACAATTTTGAAAGGTTACAAGATCCCTCTTTTAAACAAAAATTTCCTTTAATTATATTACCTAGATATATTTTTAATTATCAGAGCTATAAAACTTTTTTAGCTTCAATTATTATTGTAATTATTGGAAAATAGCATTTAAAAATTTATATAAGTAACATATACTCTTTGTGTAAATTTAGGACAATTGTAATATATAAAAGTAGAAACTAATAGCTCATAGCCATGCAACATGGAGATAAACATGTTTTTTTGACTCTGAAAATAAATAAAGTTTTGTACATTACATATTTCACTAAAAATATAAGGAAATTATTTTTATAGGTCATTAAAAATCTTCATATATATCATTTCTATGGCTGTATAATAGTTATCTTGTGGATATATCTTACTTTATCGAAATAGTCCTCTAGAATTTGGTATTTGATTATTTTCCCAATTTGAGTAAGGAAGATAATTAATATTTGCAACAAAAATAATTTCTTCTACAGTTATATATGTGGATATCTGTTTCAAAGGAGCCTTCTTTAATAATATTCATCACATTTTTATGTTAACTTGGTAAAAGATACAGAGTATGAAAGAGAGAGAGCTAGCTGTAGGAGAAATTCTCAAATAAATCAGGATTTACATATGGTTTATTACATTATATTTGTTACTATATATTAAACTATGTCTATTTGAAATGTTGGCATAGGTTCCAAATCTGAAAAAAAGTTTTTCTACATTATTATTTTTTTGCTGCTAGACTTATTTCTGTACAAAAAATAATTTGAACTATACAGATTATAATAAATGGAGTATCTTTGGGGAATTAGGAGAAAAACCAGATTTTCTTAAAGAAAAATCTCTGTTTTTCAGCAATTGGTCTAAATCATTTATCTACCTAATGGGCTTTGGAAAGTACATTATGAATTCAGTTAAGAATATCTAAGTAAAAAATGTGTTAATAAATTCAATAGCAAACGATTCAAATACTTATTATTTTTTTCTTCTTTAGCACTTCCGTTTGGTGGTTTTTATTTCATCTAAAATTTAGTACCTTAATACTTTGAAAAATTAAAGCATATATACCCGTGTGTGTATAATTATGTATATATAATCACATATACAGATATACACACATAGATAGATATAATCATATATGAATACACACATAGATACATACATATCTATGTGTGTATGTCTGTATATATGATTATATACATATCTATATATAATCATATCCATATGTATACACACATATATAATACATATATACACATACGTATATATACAATAGATATGTATGTGTATATACATATCTATTGTATATATACGTATGTGTATATATATATGTATATATGGAAATGTATACACATGTGCATGTATGCATATATGCACACACTTTATATATACAAGCATACATCATTTCATCATTTATTCAGTATGCCCTTAGTTTTTGAAGACTCTGAAATGTTAAAATACATTTATTTTTGTGTATAAATTCATGGAGAATTGCACTAAAATACAAATATTTTAAAATTTTCTAGTATTGACAGCATTTTCTTTAATATTGCTAGTACTGAGTGGCATAATTTTTTTTCTTATAGCTCTTCTACACTGAATCATTTTAAATTATATTAAAAATATGTAAAGCATCTAATTATCTTTCTTTTTTCCCATCATAGTTAAAAATACTTACTATGCATCCAGAATGCATTTTTCCTTTATTTTCTCCTCCATACCCCAAATACCTTAGAGAATACATAGTTTATATTGTTCACAATGCTTAGAAAAAATATTGCTTCCTCTCTGGAGAACACAGAGTTTGAAGGGAAAGCATGTTTTAGCAACACCATTGTCTAGTGGCCAATTTCACTTTCTGCTGACCTGAATTCTCTATTGTCAACTCATCTTTTATTTTCATATGCAAAATCATTTCAACTGACTGTATTATAGAACGTCGGCATAATAACACAGACTCTATTTTTAAGGATCAAAATGACAGGCTATAAAGTAATTATTGAAAGAGGCTAACAAAAGGGAGTGAAACAGTTGTACTAGATGATGGTAATGGATACTTGCGAGTCTCAGACTGTAATCTAATATTCGGATACATGGTAGGATGGCCTCTTGCACCTTACGTGCTTAGAGTCTTCCAGGTTTCCTTTTTTCAATTTTTTTCTTTAAAATAAATTTAATGCATACCTATATCAGATATCAGCTGGATATAAAAATTTAGTTGGAAAGTTATGGTGGGGGCCAAAGTGAAATAATGAATGCATGCATTGGGCTGTTCAGAGGTCTCCTCAAATATAAGGCTGTCCTAGATACTTGAAACCTCAAGCGATGACGTCTTCTACTGGTATGTGGATTTGAAGCATATGATGTCAGT
Organism: Hipposideros armiger; assembly: GCF_001890085.2. Lineage (NCBI taxonomy): Eukaryota > Metazoa > Chordata > Mammalia > Chiroptera > Hipposideridae > Hipposideros > Hipposideros armiger. The sequence goes on along the minus strand of NW_017732500.1, from coordinate 62,088 downwards.
GCCCCATGTACTATCATTGGTGTCTATCATCCCTGTTCATGCTGAGCCAATGACTTCTGAGTACAAGCCAATAAGACTCTTTGCTTAGCCCCACTTGGAAGTGCTTTTCAGGGCATGAATGGCCCTCCCTTCCCAGGAGAGCCCTAATCCAATGACTGAGAGGAGTTGGTGAATAAATATCTCAGCTCTGTCCTTTGTTCTACACTATCCCACAGCCTTACTTGTAAAATGGATCCCTTTCCTGCAGTAATCTGCCTAATAATGTTCCCTCTGTCCTTCCTTTCCTTCTGTGATTAACTTCCCTACCACCCTGCCAGTGGTTTCTGGATTCATCTCCCCAATAAACCATATGTACTCATATCCTTGTGAGTACTGGTTCTAATTCTGGGAAAACCCAATTCAAGGAAGGATTTATGCAATCATTTATTCAACACTCATAATGCCCATCAAGTATTATGCACTGCCCAGAGCTTACAAAGTTTATACTGTTGAACAAAATAGACATAAATCTCTATCCTCACTGAGTTTTTGGTTTTTTTAAAGATTTTTTGGGGGAATTGGGGGGATGGAAACAGCACTGGGGAATTGGGGGAAGGGGAACAGACAATTTGCTGTCGTTTTGTTCTTTAGTCTAGTTGTGGAGGACGTTGCTTCACTGGCCCAAGTTGGCACCATCATTGCGCTCTTCCCGNCACTCACGGCGGCTGCTGGTCGCTCACGCTGGCTGCTGGCTACATACAGTAGCCCGTGGCAACCCACTGCCACAGGGGCTGCAGCCTACGCCGTCGCCGGCGATTCATGGCAGCCCAGCTCCAGGTCGAGCTGTTGTTCAGCATCTTAGCTGAGGAGCGCAGTGTCACCGGCTCTCATATGTGGGATCCGAACTGGGGCCCTCTGGCATCCCAAGCCAGCTCTTAACCAGCGCGCCACTCGGCTGGCCCAATCCTCACAGAGTTTATATGTTAATGGCCAAGTGGGGATGTGGAAGATTAGCAAGAATAAATAAATAATAATAATAATAATAATAATAATAATAATAATAATAATTTTTTTACTGGATGGGAAGGAGTGCTACAATGATAAATAAAGTTTAGAAGGGGATAAAGAATGTATGTGGAGAAGGAATTTCAAATAATGTTGTCCGAAAATTATGTATTATGAGAGTGACATTGAAGACTGACAAAGAGAAAAGGACTGGATCATATCTTGGAGAAAGGACGTCCCAGAAAGAAGCATGTGCTAGGAAGAATAAACAGGCATAGCGTGCCTAAGGAACAGCAAGGAGATGAGGGTGGCCAGAGTACAGGAAGCAGGTCAAATTCCTCAGAAGTGAAAAAGGTCAGGAAGAGGGCCTATTGCTGAGGAGGGGCCCTCATACCCGGCAAGGCTTGGTACAGAATTTTTTCTGTTTCTCCTCCTCAGAGGACAGCATATATATTTGGCCTCTTCCTTTTCTAACAAATGAATTTCAGGAACTTTTTATATTTTTAAGAAAATACAGATGGAAATTTGAAGGATTATTGAATGATTACAGCAATATAGAAACCCAGATTTGGAACTGCCATGCTGGATTCTTTGGCTTATATATTCTGGATAACTGCCTTGCTTTCAAATTTGGTGTTTGTACTTACAAAGCTAGCAGGGTGGCATATACTGATAAAGTATACAATAGGTTGTAACAAGCCAAATTCATCTTTGAAAGAATATCGAGACTATTACACAAAATGAAATGCATCTAGTGACAAGATTTATTGACTAGAGATCAATAATTTGATGTACTGACTAGAAGTAACAACTACATGTATCATTTCAATTGGAATTGCATTTTATTTCTACAACATTGGCATTTTTTTTTATTTCATTGTAGTTCATACAGTAAAGTTTGGTTCTCTGAATAGATTCCTAAATAAATATTGTCATGAGCAAGCAGTCTTTTAGTATTTTCAGATTTCAGGGTGAATTTTTTATTTTAGCTCGAAAACAATAATAATAGCTAATATTTACTGAGTGTTTTTTTTTCCTGTGGTAGGTTCATGGCTAAGCCTGATTTATGTAATCCTCCTAGTAATTCAATAACAAAAGTATATTGAACAGTTGAGAATTCTAAAGATCAGGTTACAGTAAATTCTTTGCCTAAAGCCCGCAGCGCTTAAACTGTAGAATCAGGACTTGAATTCATGTCATCTAATTCCAATATCTGCACTATAAAACATTCTGAAACTGTACAACAAATAATTCCCCAAAACAAAGTTCTTCATTTCTTCTTTCTTTTGCCATCTTACACTAAGATCTTGGTTCTGTCTATGGACTCTAAGAGACGACTAAAATTGTTGTGTGTTAAAAGTTGTGTCAAAGGTTAAGCCAGCAGTTCTCAATCTTTCACAGGGGTCGCCTAAGACCATCGGAAAACACATATTTTCGATGGTCTTAGGAACTGAGACACCGTTCCTCTATCCATCTCCAGGCCCACATGCAGATACGCCCACATACGAGTACCAGGCGACCCCTGTGAAAGGGTCATTCGACCCCCAAAGAGGTCGCGACCCACAGGTTGAGAACCACTGGGTTAAGTGAAGAAACAGTTACCTTCACCATAAAATCCTGAAGTTGCAACAGATCCGCAAAAAAGTGGAAAAAATGATACTCACATAGCGAGTATGATTTACACTCAGAGTTTAATATGGAGAACATTGAAAAGCCTTCAGCGACAAGTTTTGTTGTTCCTAAACTTTTCTTAATCTGTTGTACTTTACATATTAAGAGAAACAATTTAGCCAATTTATATAGTAAGTTAGGTGCCCTCTCTCTCCCTCTCTCTCTCCCTCTCTCTCTCTCTCTCTCTCTCTCTCTCTCTCTCTCTCTCTCAAAATACAGAACATCCCCTTTACTTGACTTACAGTTCAACTAGGTGCTACAATATCAATAAATAATCACATTAGGCTTTATCTTATCATTTCCTCATTGGCTGCCTTGTCAGCAAGGTATTGATTTTTTTTTTTTTTTTAAGATTCTGCTTATAGTACATGATTGCTTGCTTGGCTGTACTCCCAAATGTCTTTAAAAACCTTAATAGTGCACTTCCCTGTTAGATGTCTTTATTCGCCTTTTAATAGGCTTCTTGCCTCCTAGAATAATACTGCATCTGCTGTAGAATCATATTTATCAGAAAGACAGCATGCTACGAAAGAAATGCAAAAAAAAAAATGCTTGAGCTGAATTTAATGTGAGAATTCAAATAAAGGTGCTAATAAAATTCATTTTAGTACAACTATTAAAACATGTAGAAAACAAGGTATCTCAGTGGATGATATAAATCATCATTAAATCTGCATTAATTTATTCACTCAAATATGCCTTCAAGTTCTAAATATGTCACTATAAACAATGAAGAAACAGAATTGTCCCTCGTATTATTGCCCATTTGGGTCTAAGAAAGAAAATAATCAGCACTTTAAAGCATATATCCCATGATATATAGGATATTTCAGCAAATTATCAAATTAATATCCACAGTGGAAGCTGGTTGCAAGTGTTGTGACAAGTCCAGGTTGAACCCTCTGACTGGGAGCAGCTACTAAACAGAAGGGGAGGCGAGGGAGCCACTGAACAGACGCCAGGGTTACCTCATTTTATTCATCTATACACCATCTTCACAGATGTGCTATTTTCCAGTATTGCCTCTACTAGTATTTGCTTAATATTTTTCCTCAAATTGCTTAAACCTTTACAATTTAGCTTTATAGTGAACTACAGCATTCTTGATATCATGATATGATATACTGGTTTACATACTTTAAATACATAGATAAAATACATAATAATTCTGTGCTCTATGTAAAACTCATCTCTTGTTTACATGTTAAATGCTTGTTATACATCAGGAAACATTGTGTTAAGAGAGTTTTTCAAAGTATTTCAAGAGTAAAACACGCAATCGCGCGCGCGCGCACACACACCCACACACACACACTCTACAAATAGTATTTGTGGTTTTATCTAATTGTAGTATACTTAATACTTAAGGCACAACTGTGGATTCACAGGGTCTGCATAATAATATCAGGTGTTCCAGGTCCACAGCCCAAAACTTTTCTTCCAGGGAATTAACATGTTTCTCTGTATAAGAAATTTAAGGAAAATAAAATGAAGGTAAAGAGCTCATATATGGATCCTTTGCAATGAATGTGTATATTTCTGAAAGCTCACAAAGAAATATGCTAAACATAAGACTTATAAGTTGGTCTAGATTGCCTTAAGATAAAATCTGGAAGAAATACAAAATGAGTTCCCAAGAGAAATAGAAAACCAAGTGTTATTGAGGACAGTGGGTGAGGCAAAATGAATCACACTTACTATGATACTTCAATATATTCAATATAACACTGTGGGCATTCTGTGTCTTGAAACCAAAATTTAATTATGCCTTTAAGGAGATGATAAATTAATTTAGTTTGTATAATAATTTCCAAATTAATTCTAAGCTGCTGAAAAACTAGACCCAAAGAGAGAATAGTATTTGATGGCCACCTTGAGATACGACTCTGATTGTATACCAATATACCCCATCCTTGACACAACCTTATTAAACATTTTATTAAGAAATTTCATAGAGATATAAAATGCATTGTTGTCAAACTTACAGATGACATAAATCTTGGAGGGATAACTAAAATGTAGGATGACATAATTATGAAACTAGCATTCTCAACAGTCTGGAGTCAGGGTGTGGTAGATAGAAGATAATCTTTAATAGGCACAAAAGGAAATATCAAGATGTATGATGTACAGGAGATTAAATATAATAGCCCTTTTCCCACCAAAGAGAACAGGTTTTTTGTTTGTTTTTTTGTTTTTGTTTCTTCTGATATCTGAAAGAAAATTACTCTGAGGGTCCTTCTAAAATAGTAATTCCAATGTCATTCCTATACAGATACAATAAGTTTTATGTAAATTGATATATTTTGTATAACGTCTTCAAATAAGTGGATGATAAATTACTCAGACAAGTTACACAAATGCCTTGTGGGGTGGGGAGAGAAGAGGGAGTTGGGTGTAGCCACTATGGATAACAGTACCCTAGGTTCCTCAAAAAATTAAGAATATAATTACCATATGTAATTGGCAACCCCTCTTCTGGCATCTACCCAAAATATTTGAACACATTTATCCATAGCGATATATGTACCCCTGTGTTCAATGCAGCCTTATTCACGGCGTCCAAGACATTGAAACAACCAAAGTGTCCTTTGATAGATGGTTAGAATAAGAAGTTGTCATATATATATATATATATATATATATATATATATATATATATATATATATATATATACAATGGAATATTACTTGGCCATAAGAAAAGGTGAAGTACTGCCATTTGCGACAACACGGATGGGTCTTGAGGTTATCATGCTAAGTACAATGAGTCAGACAAAAAAGTTGAGAGCCATATGGTTTCGCTTACATGTGGGATATAAAACTGAAAGCAGCAAATGGACAAGACAAACAAACAAAAACTCATAGACACGGACAAACAGTTTAGTAGTTACCTGAGGGTGAGGATGGAGAAGGGGTGGTAGAAGTAGGTCAAATATGTGGTGCTGGAAGGAGAACTGACTCTGGGAGGTGAACACACAATGTGATATACAGATGATGTATTACAGAATTGTATACCTGAAACCTATATAATTTTACTAACCAATGATACCCTATAACTTTAATTTAAAAAAAAAAGACAGATGCCATTTCACAAATTGATCTGCTGATCATGAATGGACATTATACAGATCCAGGTTCTGATTTTGAGAAAGAATTTGGAGTTTAGTAATAGTTCTTTATTGCACATTAATAGCAGATTTATGTGATGTAAACATTCAGCTGGATAATGGGTAGGTAAAAAACGTCATCAAAATTGCCACCAACAGAAGAGAGGTGACAGAATGCATAATGACTGGAATTCTGTTTTATTCCCCTCAATATTGGACTAACAAATTTCCTTTGGTAAAGGGAATATGCATATGGATTCAAAATGAGGGCAAAAGAGATTCTGAATTCACTTACCTAGGTAACATGTTGGAAGTAAGGAAGAAAAATGCCTGGAATTCACACTACATTTACTGTGTTAGATCTTATTGGAATTGGGGAGGCAATAAGGTGAAAAGAGAAGCTAAGAAGAAAGATGGATGTTCACAGTAAACTAAACTTTTCTGAATTACACATGCATACCTTGTATTAGATCATTTCTCCCCTTTTACGTATTGAAACAAAATTGGATAACAATGGATCATTAAGAAAATTTAAACAATTTAAATGGCAATTTTTGAAAACAAATGTACTCCATTGATATTATATGGACTACATTCAGATTCTAGCTGTTTACAGATGGCGAAGTTACTGCCTGGGAGAAAATAAATCTTATCCAGGTCTCTAAATTTAAGGTGTAGAAACACCTCAGAGAACTTATGTGACTTCCCCAAGTCACAATGCTGGTTAACGACAAAACTATGATTAGGTACAGGATCTCTGACATTTAAAGTTGAAATGAGAATATGGAGAGTTGATTTCCCCTGGGGCTGGAGAGGCTTGTGTTCAAATCCATGCTTACCAATTAATCAGTTTAGATGTTGACCTTACCTTTCTGACTTTCTATTTCCTCATCTATTAAATGGAAATAATAATAACGATCATCATAATAATATCAAACCTACCTACTTTAAAGTTTTCTCTGAGGATTACCAGTAAGTGATGGGAACATCTTAGGGCCTCAGCTAAGTTATCTCATCCTCTCTCTCTCTTATCCCAGTTTCTGCTTTTCTATCATTTCTGGTAATGGCCAGGAATGTATCCCATAAGTTAACTCAGGGCTATATGTTCCCAATTCAAATGATGAATAAACAGACCTGAGGAAACGTAAGGATCCTGGGAGTACAATAAGAATACATTTAGGAAAAATACTCAGGTTTCGGAATGTCACAAATCTCTGTGGCAGGATTTTAGTTACCCTTCATTATTTTCAATAATCAAACCCTTGTTCTCTGTTAACCCACAGCTTTAGCTAAAATCTTCCTTCAATATGGCCCTTCCACCAAGTTCCAAAGTCTGATGACAAAATGAAAGGAGAATAAACCCCAAAAGAGGCAAATATACCATTAGGATCCTCCATAAGTGTTAATTCTGTCTTCTTTAGGAATGATCTTCACTGGAACTTTTTCACTAAAGCCATCAAAGAAAATTTAACTCTAAAAGGAAATGTTTCAATGGGTTCTTAACTTTACAAGTCTAATTGCTTTGGTGATAGCCGACTTCTGAGTCAGTTCATAATGTTCTAGACTGAAAATGGCTTTACACAGAATCCTTTCTTTGGGTGCTGCCAAATGGGCTTTTGCTCCTCTAAAAAAATGAAAATAGAAACACATATTTAACTGAACAAGATGTAGTATATTGTGAGAAATATGTATCCAAACACAGGTAAAAATATAAAATCTAATCCAAATATACTAAATGTAAACAGAGTATCCTTTTCCTTATTTCTAGGTTAGTATGAATGACACTGTCAGAGAACAGATTTGTTTTCAGGAGGAGGAAAGGAAATTCATTTACACAGAACTCATTTTGTGGCAGGTATAATGTAAATCATTTTGAAAATGTAATCTTAATCCTTTTAATAACTTTATGACGGATATTTTTCATTTTAAATCTAACAAAACTAAGCTTATGGTGGTCATATACTTAATATGATATGGCCAGTAAAACATTAGGTCAAATTCTTTGCTGTTCTTCACCTTCTTTCATACTGCTAGTAGTGTAATTTCTACATATTTATTCACATACATTTAATTAGGTACTTTTCAAAAGCATTTATTAAGTATGCTTATGATGTAGAACACTGGCAGAATATTTAATGTCTTGAAAAATGTTATCTTATATCTTAACAGAGTACAAAAATTTAACAAAACATTAGAAAGTGTGAATTTTTAAAGATACCCTATAAACCGAGAATTACTGTAACAAAAATGTGTTTTAAAAGAAGCCCTGAAGGAGTTATTGGCAGAAGGTGTATCATTTGGTTGCATCATTTTAGCTATTAAGATAAACATAATTCACTTACACACACAAACACTAACATACAATTCCATCATATTGGACCTAAAATATTGAGTTGGCATCCCCAAGATTATATCTGGAGTCATAAGAAAAAAAGTAAAGCCATCTTAATACTGTATCTTTAGTCTTATATTTCTTATACACTCCAGATATATTAACATTGGTTTTCCTTTCTCTGCCAATGTTTAAGAATGTTTACTTTAGAGAAAATCCCTTTAGAGACAGATCTGAATTGAGGTTTCCAATAGGAAATCTATCACTGTGAACTTCCCTTGTTGTCTGCTAAAATGCAGCACTCACCTAGGAAGGCATTAGTTGGACAATTTTACATCTCCCTGACTGACATGTGGCTACAGGGCCAAAGGCACTAATTTTTATTCTAAAGTAAAAGCATCTAAATAAGAAGGCACTCACCATTCTAAAATAAAATTGCATAAACCATTAAGAAATATTTTTGAAGGAAAAGACATTTCTTAAAACTTTGTGTTTACTTGGCAGACATTCACATACCAGGGACCATGGTAGTTATGCTGTCATTTGCAGAACTATTTGTTCCACATTAAGCAAAATATCATCTTTGACTCAGCAGGAGATCTTGGCACATAATTAAGTGGGCCCTTTTCAGAAAGTTTGCAATACTGTGGCCTATTTATTGATTTTTTTTAAAAAAATCCCATTTCTAATGGAATTTAAAGTCTAGTGAGATTTTTTTAATCCCTTAAAAAGATAGCTCATATTTTTCCTGAAGTATTCTCTAATGTCCATCTTTCCTTTATTATTAAGTATAGAAACCCACATCATGTCTGCATTCAAAATTAGAATATGCTGCTTTTATCCTTAAAGATAATTAAATAATATTGATTCAGTTTCAGTTTTCTTTCTTCAATTTATTTCCACAACTAAATTCCTGGTTCAGAGCCTTATATAGTAAAAGAAAAGAAAAGATATTACCCTCTCATTCAGATCTAGTCAGTTTAAATAACCTAAAGAATCAACATTTTCAGAAAGTCAACTGCACATGGCAGTGACATAATCTAATAAAAATGAGCCCCGGGAGAGGCAATGCCTATCTGGAGAAAGGATGGCTTTTACTAAGAACAGAAAGGGGCTGCTTCCATCTTGCACTTTCCACAGTTTCCCTGCCTTCTTACTTGAAGCCTGGCCTGGGTCCTGAGCAGAAGCTGAGATCCTGCCAGTCACCACATTCTCCCAGATTTTGGTCCCCACCTACTGTTAACTCTCTTGTCTTACCATGTTCTCTCTTCTAGTCTTTAAGGGATGGAGGCAGAGGCTGCACTGGGAGGATGAATTCCTGCAGTGGGCCAGTTATAGTACTTGCAAATTCAGGCTTCGGCTGCCGGCTTCTCAACATAGACACTGATTCATTGGTCCTGAATATCCCATGGGCTCCCATGCAGCACATTCCTACCTGGGCTCTGAATGTGTCTCCTTTTGAGCAGAGAACATCCATTCTTAGTATCTTCCTCATGTAGATAAATCTCCAGATTTTGAAATAACCCATTCCAACCTGACCCCGTCTATGAATCAAATAAATATAAAATATAGACATGTTTAACAATCCAAAGTTATTTCACTTCACTGCTACTCAGGAAAATGTTACTGGGCACTAAACATTGTGTAAGAAAAACAACAACAATAAAACCCAGAGTCTAGGGTAACCGCCTTCAAAATACCATGAAAGAAGGAGAAAGTGTCCAAGTCCCTGGTGATGTAGCCTCATCTACAAGCTTTATCATTTAGCCTTAGTACAACAGTCATATTCCTAAAACAATGATCAACCTAGAGAACCTATAATGACTGCGGTAGTCAGCCCTTCATCTGCACTTTCCCTTCTAAATAATTTCAGTCTCTTTGAAAACTGTCTGCCCACACATATGCATATGTGTCTCCAATGAGG